>NC_139248.1:13378697-13978697 GCF_977018435.1 Lepisma saccharinum | reverse complement strand
GGAAGAAAAACATTTATAGAAATACTCAAGGAAAGGAAGTAAGTAGTCCCAAAGGAGATTTACACTAAGGAAAGACGTGCAAGAATAGAAAAAGAGGTGCAAATAAATAAGTAAGAAGGGAGCATTTCTTATTGCAAGGGGGCAAAGACCCAAATGACCCTATCTGCTTGTGCCAATGCACTAGTATTCTACCGTAACTAAATTTGATTAATTAGGAACATTGACAATTTAATGAGATCAGAATACGATTAACCTTAAATTGAAGAGAAACCTGTTTTTGTTAGTCTAAACTGTGACATAACATGCACAAAAACATTTCAATAATAATTAACTTCTTTCACATCCGGAATGACTTGAGAAATATTTCTGTAATTAAGAATCGGTTTTTGACAGGTAACTTTTTCATGTGTTTCTTGCAACCACATTAGATTGCCAAAGTTGCACAAGATGGTTGGAGTTGTCAAAGCACATCGCCCCTGTTGCTTACATGTTGAAAAGCGCTCAGCTGCGCTTCGTAACTGTTACGGCACTGTGTCACGGCAAGAAAAACTGTCGGCGTGACAGGAAGCTGAAAGTGTCACTCTCCATGGTGTAATGGTTAGGGTGTTGTCCTAGGCAGGCCGGGATTTACGTATTTTGAAGTTCTAGGGCCAGTAACATCTCGAAACACAGAAATATATGTGTTTTGGTTGATTCATTTGGTTTATTTTACTTCGCATTTCTGCCAGTCTTGGCTAATCGTGACGGGGATGAGTGACGAGATGATGAAATGGATTAAGACACACAAAGAACGCCCATGTCCACGCTGGGCGACGAAGCCGGGAACTCTTCTCTGGTACCGTAGCCAAGGGCGTATCCAGAAATAAAATTTGGGAGGATTCAGCCAGGGGTGTCCAACCCCCAGGTCCAATGGCACGTCCCCCTCTGTAATAGTAGGAGGAAGGTTATCTCGTTTTTCATTTGTTTTTTTTTGTTGGTTGTTATCGTAATTTCAGAATTGAATGTCTGTTGAAGCTTTTCAGGAGCATTTTGAAATATTTGGCTGTACTCTTCGTCTGAAATCACAGTTCTGTAATGTCTCTTGGGTAAGAAAGAGCAGAGGCTAAATTGTGATGAGGACTCTAAATACGTTGAAAACTGTACAGTAAAACTGAAAACGTTTCACAGAAAAAGAGTACAATTATGAAAGTCCTCGTGAAGTGAAGAATGTTTTTCTAGAAATCGAGTTTCACACACTGACAATAGTTTGTTTTCACAGTCTGGTACATAATGCAATATATTTGTTTTTAGTATTTCACCTCTGCATGTATTATTTCTAAAACGAAAAATACTTCACTTACTGTACCAAAACAGGTTCTCACTAAAAAAAATGAGTGGATGTTATTTTCAGAATCCACAAACCGTGCACACAGAGAGAATTTTCTATACCTGCCACATCAAGTGTCTCATCGGAAAGTATGCTGAATCTACGATAGTATTTTAAAAAAGAAGAAGGGAAATGGGGGGGGGGGGTCCTGGACCCCCCGGGCCCATCCCTCGATACGCCCTTCGCCGTAGCCAATGTAAATTGACCACTCGCACACATACCTTGACTGTCTCTCGGTCTTAATTTATGTACACTTTATGCACAGATAGAGAAATCGGGGCTGGACCTACAGTTTAAAGTGGGATCCGAAGCACTGTGCAATGTGCCTCCACCGGAGATCTAACCCGTGAACCCTTGATTACAAGGGGACAGAGCTAGCATTACGGCATAGGGGAGGAGCTTCTGATGTAAAGGAATCAAGTATATGTCAGCTTCCTACTAGGTATGGACTATATCGGTAATTTGATATCGCGATATATAGTCACAGACGATACGATATTTTTTCCGTATCGTGATATCGGCAATATATCCTATCCACGATATATCGTCTATAACCTGTCCCAGCTAACTGTAGAGCAAGGGCCGCTCTTGCCGACAGAGGAGGATGAGAGAAATCGAGTGGTGAAAGCAGACCTTAGTCCGTACGCTAAATGCACGGCTTGTGAAAATTTGCTCTTGCAGTTTTATCCCTAATATTTCGTTAAGAAATTCCAATCGTACGGACCTGGAGACAAAAATACGGTCCGTTTGCCATATGCGTTCGGTATTATCGGTTTCAAAAGTTTGCAACGCTGACAGGGTGAAGCAGGGAAATCGGGTAACTCCCGTCGCCCATTACGCAATCCCGTTTCTCTCACTGTTCATTGGTGGAGCCGTCTCGCGTCACTACTTGCGCAGACACTTGTTCTCGTTCATCTGGTCTACAGATAGCTGGTACAGGGTTATAGTTGATATCTCCTGGACGATATTTTTAATATCGCGATATATCGTCTGGACACATGGACGTCCGCAGGAGGGGCAAGCAAGGTCTTTTTTTCCCAGGGGAGGCAAACGCGGCACATTTCCTCCCATAATAGTACTATCCCCTCAAAAAACATTGCTTCAATTTGAAGTTATCATGTTTATGCAATAATTAAAATATAATCTTCTGTCAGAGATGAAATTATTTTTGAAATATATAATTTTTGGTTGACTTTCGTTTTCCAGGGTGGCGGGACCCCCTTGCCCCCCCCCCCCCTTCCGGACGTTCATGTCTGGACAGTATGTCGCCCAAAACTACTGACATTTTGTGTCATTATGTCATCATCAAATTCATTAGTCCACAATACATTATCATGCGCGATTAACTTGCGAAGGAAGAAAGGTGACGCTTAATAACATATGACGTGTGCACCTGCATGATATTACTCTATTATATCTTAGCCGTCAGCTATCAATGTGACGCACATAAAGTCTGATTTCTCCATGAAGACAAGTTACTGTAAATTACCGGACTCATATGTTTTACCTTGTCAAACAAAATTACCCCCACGTCACCCTCCAATTAGCTGAAAGGCATAAACCAGTTTCGCATGTTCTTGCTAAATGCATTTCCCTCTTTCTCCGGGCAAAGATGTATTTCATACTTGCTCTGCATTAAAATTCACTTTCGTTTATTCATATCTGTCATGCAAGAAACAAGATCAGGATGCGTACAGAAAATGAGAGCGGCAAAGTTGACATGGAGATGTAAATATTAGAAAAATGTCGAGAGTTTTTGAACTGTGAAACCGTACAAAGTTTTGAAAATTAAGGAAAAAAGTATTAAAATTTTAGAATTATTATTATTATTACTGCTGGCAAGGAGTTATTTAAGGGGGTCCATGGGGGTCCGAAGCCCCCCCCGAAAAACTTACTAATTACAGAAATTGTATAATGAAATAATAAAATAACTAATATTACGTGTAAATAATGAAAATATTCTTTAATCGATGTTTATTAATTAACTTTCGTCAACGGATCCAAGAACCTGTTTTATATATTTAATACATATTCAGTTCTTTATCTATTTGACATTAATTTCCTTGGTAGGGCAGTTTTTTTGTACAAATTTTCTCGACCTTAACAACACGTAAGCTAGATTAATAAATACGTGCTGTTATATCACCATTCTTACACCATCCCTTTACCTATTCATCTAATAAAAATATATTAATTAATTGGAATATTTAATTAATACAATTTTAATTAATTTAATATAATTTTTATTTTTGTTAAAACATTATTATTATTATTTTGAGACACTTGGTTCGAACCTCCCCCCCAGAAAAACATTTCTAGATACGTGCCTGACTGCTGGCTATATGGCGGAGTGGTTAGTCCAGCACGCTGCGACGTCTAAAGTGTCGGGTTCGAATCCCGGCATGAACATTGATGTTCTTTGTGATTTTTCCTTCAACAGTTTCATCATATCCTCCTTCGTCCTCATATCCACGACTAAACAAAAGTGGCAGAAAAGGGACGTAAAATAAACCAAATCAATCTTTTCTATACACTTCCATGCTTTGTAGAATAAAATACCAACAAATATAGACACAGTTTCCGACAATCGTGAAAAAAGTATAGTAAAACCTCGATAATTCGGACTAATGCGAGGGGGGGATAAGTTGACCAGTTTTACGAAAGTCCAGATTATCTGAAATAACCGAAAAGAACAGTACAAAGTGCATTAAAACTCCTTTTACAGCAACAAAACAAGTATATTATGGTGTATTTAAAGGGCATAGGCCTAAATGCACTATACAGTACAGTAAGATGTAAAGCAATACTGTACATAGAATGCAGTACGTACGACGAATGCGATTTTTCACTTCTAGTCACATTTATAACCTTGAATTCTGCTTTTTTTCTTGTCTTTTGCCTGTCCGAATTAAGCAAAGTCCGGCTAATCGTTGTACGAATTAATGAGGTTTTACTGTATATGAATTTTGTTTCCTGTAGCGTCTTGTTTCTTGTTGTTGCTTTTACTGCTGTTGCAGTTTCAGTATAAAACGGTTGTTCGGTACCGTATCCGAAACAGGCTTGCCAACTTCAACGAATAGAATTCCGGGAGATTTCATTGCAGCCTTCAAAGCCTTTACATTAAAATATTCAGCAATTAATGAATCTAGGACAATTGCGTGGGCGTACAATTGCGATGAAGCCAAAATCGCGGACAATTGTGATGATTTGGCCTACCGACGGCTCAGTGGTAGCATGGTCGCATTGCAATCAAGACGTCCCACTTTAAACTGTAGGTCCAATCCCGATTAGTCCTAATGCGCATAGAGTGGACTTTAAGCAACAAATCAACCGTTTGCGGTGATTTTGGCGGTGAAGGTCATTTTAAAGTTAATAGTAGCACAATTGCGACGATCAGGATGACAGGTGCACCTAACCTTACATAGGTCGTAATGCAAGCACGTTTACAAGCTATCTTCAGTCTCCCCGATGGCGCAGTGGTAGCGTCAGTGCCTTGTAAGCAAGGGGTCCCAGGTTCGATACCCGGTGGAGACTCATAGTGGTTCGGATCCCACTTTAGACTGTAGGATCAGTCCCGGTTAGATTTTCTGTGCGTAAAGTGGACTTAAAACAATAATTCAATCAATCAATACAAGCTACCTTATCAGTCTCAAGCCTGGAGAAAGTGTGTGAGGAATCAGTGTTCTATTCGAAAATATCAATAATTCACATAATTCTCTTGTAAGAGGTATTGTACGGCGTGTTAAGTCACCCTTCAATTTGATAGAATATTTAAAATGCCATCGCAATTGTCCACGATCTTTCACTTCAATGTTCATCGCAATTGTCCACCCGCCCTTTCACTTCTATGTTCATCGCAATTGTCCACCGGCCCTTTCACTTCTATGTTCACCGCAATTGTCCACCCGCCCTTTCACTTCTATGTATATTGCAATTGTCCACCCGCCCATTCACTTCTATGTTCAACGCAATTGTCTACCCGACCTTTCACTTCTGTGTTCACCGCAATTGTCCATCCGCCCTTTCACTTCTATGTTCATCGCCTTTGTCCACCCGCCCATTCACTTCTAACTATGTTCAACGCAATTTTCTACCCGCCCTTTCACTTCTATGTTCATCGCAATTGTCCACCGGCCCTTTCACTTCTATGTTCACCGCAATTGTCCACCCGCCCTTTCACCTCTATGTTCTCGCAATTGTGAACCCGCCCATTCACTTCTATGTTCACCGCAATTGTCCACCCGCCCTTTCACTTCTGTGTTCATCACAATTAACCGCCATCACAATTGTCCGGCTACCTTCCTAAATACAGTCGTTATCTGATTGTGGTCTTGCTACTATGGATACAAAATTGAATCGATAAAAAAACGATCACAATTTTGTAATTACACAAAACAAAATCAATATTCAGATAACATAGACTATTCTGAAGCTGTAATACTGGAAGAAGATTCTTCAAAATGAAATGCAATACGTTTATTTACACTTAAAATTCAAATTAAAAATTAGCATTTGACTTAATACCTGTACATGAATACTGAAACTCACACAATCCCACTGTAAAATATTACAAGTCAAATCTTTATAATGAAGCAAAATTTGGGGGGGGGGGGATAAAGAAGTCACGAAACTTTGATGTAACAATGCCTTTGTTTTCGTTTTCTGCAGCTCTTGTGTAGCTTCTGGGCAACAATGTATTGCAACAATCCTATTTCCTCTCCTCTTCCAAAACAATGACTCATTTTTCACGAGTCTCCGAAAATAATATTGTGATGTTTAATTGTTTGGTTTGCTGCAACAGTTCTTCGCTCGGTAATTGGACACCGATAGAAAATTAAAATGTAATAATAATAAAATAAAAATAATAATAAATCTTGCTATTCCGGGAGATAACAAACTTCGTTCTGGAGTGTGAGATCAATTCCAGGAAGATCCTAATTTGAAACTAGTGGCGCCAATGATATGAGCCTGTGGGGCTCGAGCCCATCTGATTAATTTGTCTATTCTTACATTTTATGAAATAAAGTCCCAGCACTTAAGAAAACATAATGCATCATCATTATACACATAAAGATTGAGTGTTATCGATTGATTGGGTGTTTTAAGTCCATTTTATGCACAGAAAGGCTAATTGAGACTGGACCTACAGTTTAAAGTGGGATCCGAACCACTATGTATCGAACTCGGAACCCCTTGAGGAGGTCTGGGAGGCCTGGAATGAATGTTATCAAAATATTTCATAATGATTTGTTGCATCTCCAATATTATACTTTTCAGTACCCTATCTATTATTTACGGTATTCGTGCTCACATCTTTATTAGGAAAGAAGTTATGGCATGAATGCACAATATAGACAATGTCTCCAATTTCTTTCCTACTTCTTATACTCACTAAATATGCAGTCATGGTAACGTATCTGGAGTTATGATTTGGGTGTCACGTGTAAAAATTGTACACTTACGTCTATATATGTTGCAAAATTACATTCTTCATTACCGCGATCATGTTTGATGATATGAACAAGTGACGTTCGGCATTCGTTGCGCTGTCTTCAGCGTTGCCACAATGTTCCTTCGTTACTTGGAAAGCATTAGTTGCTGCTTCGTTGAAGAATGGCAATTGTGGACTTTGATTAGAGGTAGGTTTGGCAACGGTGTTCGAGCGTTCTTCTAGAAAAATGGCGTTTTGTGGAGTGAGGAAGCTCGTGCTACAAAACTTATATTTTGTGAAAATATGTGCTCATTGGGTAAAGATTTAACTGATGTCCCCACGAAACTATTTCCGGTAAGGTTAGGGTAAGAAGTATCTTGATTTTCGTTAATATTTGGTAGATTAACTAATTTTGGCCTTCTGAGCGGTACATTATGAACGGGTAGCCCCACAAACCATTGACGGATAGCCCCACAAACCATTGACGGATAGTCCCACAAACCATTGACGGATAGCCCCACAAGCCATTGACGGATAGGTCCACAAACCATTGACGGATAGCCCCACAAACCATTGACGGATAGCCCCACAAACCATTGACGGATAGCCCCACGAACCATTGACGGATAGCCCCACAAACCATTGACGGATAGCCCCACAAACCATTGACGGATAGCCCCACAAACCATTGACAGATAGCCCCACGAACCATTGACGGATAGCCCCACGAACCATTCACAGATAACCCCACGAACCATTTCTGGTAAGGTTAGGTTAGGTTAGGTTAAGCAAGCTTAGTTAAAATTTTGTTCGTAAAACAATGCGATTCAGCTTTAAAAAAGAAAAAAAATCTCAACTTATATCAGCTTTTTTCGCGATTTCCAGACGTGACCCCCGAATTTTAACAACACATTCGTGATTAGAAGGCCAAATTTAGTTAGTATACCAAATATTAACGAAATTGGAGACATTCTCCATATTCTGCATTCGCTCCGAAGTTATAACTATGATATGAATAGAGAGGTAATAAAACCTCTCAAAACGAAGGCAAAACACATAAAATACTAAATAGGCACTTAAATTGATAAACATTGGCAGATTTTTCGTCATTTTCCAAAATTAGGCCTGCTAGAAGCCATTATCTTCCAAATAGGCACTTATGACTAAGAGAACAGAAACAGGCACTATAAAAATTCATAAATGGCCTGAAAGAGATTTCAAAAACACTACATTTTCTGACCATGGAACAAAGAGGAATTTTAGTGCAAATCCTCAGCCTACTTGTGGCATATATTATTGCATAAAATTGCCGACCTCCGAGGCGGAGTGGTTAGCACAGCGTTCAGAGGTCCTGGGTTCGAATCTCGGCCATGGCATGGTGTCCTGTGTGATTGTAGTAGCGTACGCAGGATTTTATCAAGGAGGGTTATTTCTAAAACTTTCTCCAAATTCACATTAACATTGTTTTATTATAATTAAATAATAATACTCATAATTAATTAATTAACTGAATTACTACAAACAATACTACTAATACCACTACTCCTATTAAGTAGTAGAGATCTACATAAGTATAGTATTTATGAAAGCAATAGAACGAAATTACTTTCTAGTCATTCGATTTTTATCAAATTCTGGGAGCATTTTTTTTATTTTTGTTACGAAATAATTGTCTGGTCAACGAGGTGAGACATCAATAAAGAACAAGAAGATCAATAAATACAAGAAAATATATAAAAATAAATTGAAATAATCAAAGTATGGAACTCATCCAAGGAGCTGCGATGGTCTGGTCAGTAGAGCGTCTAACAATCACGCGGGAGATCCGGGTTCGATTCACGAAATTGGTTGGAATTTTTCCGGCTTCTTCCCCAAATAAATGCCCCATATAATTCACATCTGGAGTGTCTCGTTGTTCTTACCAACAAAACATTTTACAATAGTTTATCTTATTGTCGTTCGAATAATTGTCTAGTCAACAAGGTGAGACATTCAAACGTGCTGCGGTGAACAATGGGAAGGCGGACTGGTGACTGTTCTTGTCCGCCTAGCCTTGTCTATACATTAGCCACTTACAACGAACCAATAACTTTATTTAGTTAATTCTCATTGTTCACACACACAAAAAAATACATGTTCATTGAACACTGGCTTACGTAGAGGGGTGGCTGATGGGGTTACAGCCCGTACCGAAATTTTGAGAAAATCAGAATTTTCAAATAAAAATCCGTTAAGAACTTTAAAAAATCAAAATGTGTAAATGCGAAACCTCTTTTAAAGTGAGTCCCGATTACCATTTTTGTCTTTCAATACAATTTTAATCGACTAAAAAGCTCCAAAAATACGAAATATTTTATTATGCATCCTTCCTTCCAAAACGAAGCCATGTGCTATCCACATTTACTATTCCAGCCCCTCCAGAAGAAAAAATCCTACGTACTCCAGTGTATTGAACACTGTTGCAACTGAGATAGAAAACAACTTTTTTCTCTTTTAAATCATAATTGCCCTCATATTTTTGGAATGCTGTGCTTTTCTCCGTGCTGCATGGAAATAATAATTCAAATTAATATTATTATTATTATTTGTAATGTTAGTAGTAGTAGTAATAATAGTAATTGTATTGTCCCAGATCTTTGACTGTGATAAATTGGCCATTTAAATTCTTTTTCCATAGCATTTTTCATAATATTTCACAAGCGCAAGGGGGGTTTAAACCCCGTAATCCCCCCTTTGTGTACGCCACTGTCACACATCCTCATCTTTGCGATTAGCCAAAAGTAGCAGAAAAGCAAAGTAAAATAAATCAAATTAATCATTTAATATTGCATAAAATCACAAAAAAAAAAGAAAACACATCACTGTCTGAAACTTTACGTAAATAAATTAAAAACACATAAGTTTATGCACAACAATTAGTATCTGGGAATGTACAAGGGCGACGAGGAAAGTTCAACGGTGACTTCTTTCTCACTGTGGGAACGCCAACAGTACATGTTGCACAATGCTCGCTTCTTAACTGTCGCAATTAGTCAAAGCTTACGGCTTACTGTCACTGAATGGATGTCGGAAGTAGGCACAAGTGCTAATTGTCTTGTCTATAATGCGCCTCTCTGCCTCAGCCGGTGCTAGCGGTTTCCAATGAAAGTGTGGGAAAAGAAACAGTTGACCTTGAACTCAACTCTACTCTCACCGGCTGAAATCTCCCGTTCCCGTCTCGCGACGAGTGTTATTTACACAGTCACTTACAGGAACGACAGGCTAAATGATAATTAGTTCCATTCCAAGTGTACCAAAATGTTTTTAAGACAGAGCTCTAAGGAAGTGTTTGTGAAGAGCAACAATGTATGTTTACAGCTCCAAAAGATAAGGGATAAAAATAACTGATATAAGCTAACAATAGTGGGTTTTATAATCATGATTATTTGGGGTTCTCTGTGCAATTTTTGGATGGTAGTGATTGCTGCTACAACAGTTCCAAGCATTCCCATTGGCTGGTAGCTTTTTGGGGGTGGTAAATAATCTGTGGTGGTTAGGTTAGGCTTGCTGGACGACGAAAAATGGTTGTAGCCAGGCCAGTACCCAGGGGAGGGGCCATACGGGCCATGCCCCCCCTCTCGAACCATGTAATATTTAAATATGAACCTATAAAATGGTACGAAAATAACATTCAGGATTTTAGAAATTTGAAAAAAAATAAATTTTGTTCTTGCATAAATGAATGTGTTTGTTATGTAGAGAGGCTAACAGAAGTCTGCAATGTGCAATATAGCGTAGTTTTAGTTCTATAACCATTGATGCAAGGCTACCAGACGTCGCATTCACCGATTTAGTCAGAACAGTCCATTACTTTAATCCCTGTCTCGCCTTTCCTCGAACTGCTGTCGTGATGCGAAAATGTCTCTTTATTATTATTATGTGATAACTCACATTTAGAGATGTTCTTTATTGTAATAGTAATTGCGAATGCATAACATTTAATTTATAAATATATTACTTTCTAAACATAAAAATATCATGATTCGTCAATGGCGCTGGTACAAGAAAATTAAAGGAAATTTGAAAACATTGTAATTTGCGGAACACTGAACTATTTGAGCTATTTTGTAACACTATATGCACATTTTCGGATCTGGCCCCTCCTGGGTACGGGCCTGCTTGTAGCAGCAATACCGACCTTTTGTAATAGATGTGAACAAAAGAATCACAGGGAACCATCAGTTATACAACGTTGTATGAAAGAGCGTAACAAAGAAACTGTAAAATGAAAAGGACAGGAGCGACTCAAGATAAAATTTTCACTGTCGAAGTGGGGTTTTGCCCCCTTTCCCCTAATTTCTACCCCACCACCCTCCTAATTTGCCACACTAGTACCCCTACTTTCTACCTCCTCTCAATAAAATATATATTTACGGTTTCGACCAGGAAAAACAATAGCCTTATAATTATTTCTATAATGCCTTGAATATTACTGTTAACGTATCTTGATTGATTGATTGATTTAGTTTATCATACTTCGATTTTTGTGCCAATTTTGGCTAATTTGCGAAGATGGGGATGAAATTGATTAATGGACACTCACAAATCGATGCCCAGGCCGGGATTCGAACCCGGGACCCTTGGCGTCGTAGCGCGAAGTGTTAACCACTCCGCTGTTAATGTAGCTATGTACTTATTAATAACTACATAGTAATCTATTAGCTTAAATGAGCTCACCGATGGCGAAGTGGCAGCGTCGTCGCCTTGTAATCAAGGGGGTCCCAAGTTCGATGCCCAGTGGAGGCAAATAGTGGTTCGGATCCCACTTTAAACTTTAGGTCCAGTCCCAATTAGTCTTTCTGTGTACTAAGTGGAGTTAAAATAAAACAAAAGCCATCTTAGCTTAAATTGCTACATGATTTTGCAGTAGCAGTAACTTCAATTAATTCTCATTTACACGAATTCAATTCTTTTAAAACAAATAAGCACGCTTATACGTATAATCAAAATGAGATTTTGGTGCTACTCAAGAAGGACTCCGCGATTTGGTGCCCCCCCGAAAGCGGCGTGCAGGGCCGCCTCTGAAAGAGGAAAGGTCCTGGTGTAGAAGTGAAGATCGCGTCAAAAGATCACAAGGAACTTAGCAACATTTTACAACGCTGTATGAAATAGCGTAACAAACAAAGTTCAAAAGAAAGGAGGAAGAAGAAATGCCAAGTTGAAGAGAGAGAGCGCTCATCAAAAAGATCATCACACCATAGTATTTAGTTTCTCTCATTTGACACTATTTCATATTCGTTCTTCATACTTTACACTTTAGAACAAACACTAAAGAAAATAATAATATTAATAATTTTAACAACTTGTCTTGAGTTACAATTGCCAGAATTCCACAAACTTTATTAAACTTTTGATCAGCAAACACTTTTTTCCAGTAACCTAAATTCTCCAGGTGAGTCCATAACCGCTAATTTCGGCACATAGGCTACTAGGATTGACGTCATAATACAATAACAATATTTTATTTTAATCCTAGCATTTTCAATGTCCTACTACTCAATGTAACAAATTTTTTGGCCCGAAAAGGACGTTAAAACACCAAAGCCTTTACTCAGAATTTCGGTAACGTAGGAAATGTATAATTTTGTCATATTATCTTAATGTTCTGCACGACATTAAAACTATGTTGAATGGAGGTGGGAAGATATTTTTTTCATTGTATTGTTAGTGACAACGGTAAGAGAAGGAGAGTATAATGAGGTTTAAGATAAGAAGGGAAGAAGAGAAGATCATTACGAGAAAATCTCACCATTTCTCTCAAGGAAGTTGGAGGAAGGAACGAGCATGAAAGATTACATTACAGATGACAGAGTACAATGATAACGGGTTTCCTGTGTTACTGCTATTAATCGAGCTATGTAATGTGTGCGTGTGTCTCTATGTAGAAAGTAATTAACCGTGACAAAAACCCCGTTTGTGAAGTATAGTGTTTCAAAGTTAACAATGTTCTCAGAATTTGACTTCGTCTTCAGTTATTTGGTTTGAATTTCAAGACAACTTTATGTATAAATGGGCTAATGCAGTTTAAATAAGATCCGAACCACTTTGTGAGTCCCAAGCGTATGGAACCCTGGAGCCTTTGATTAGAAAGTGACGGCGCTTCCACTACGCCATAGGTGAGACAGCCTAATCGGGACTGGACCCAGTGATGTGCCGTAGACTATAAGTTTACGTCTACATGCGTTGTCTACACGTAATCTACGCGTAGATTACATAGGGTTGTAGTTTCCATAGACTACGTAGACAATCTAAATTGCACTAAAATTAATTTTCAAGGCTTTCATGAAAGGAAAGTGACATTTTCAACTATATTGGTTCCTAACGAAATGAAAAGAACCCTATTTACAACAAAATTTATCTTCTCTTCTATTACCAACTATGGAAGAAGATGAATAGTATGCAAAAAACAACAACAGATGGCAGTCGTGAGGCAAGAGTGTTCTTTTTCCCATAAAACACTAGAATATTTTCTATATTAGGTTTCTTCCTAGGTGAGAAACTGTTCGAATTTGGAAGAAATAGCGTAACAATCCCTAAGATTGTATGTTTATTTTATTAAGTCTCTCTGAACGCTTCATGTTGACCAGGGCATTCACTTGTTTTTCTCAGCTGTCTCAAGCCTCTTAGGCATGTTTACAATGCATTGTGTTGTGCCATGCAAACCTCCTGAGCATTCAGAAACAGGTAATACTTCTGGTTATGGTGTCAGCGGTTTGAATGGCAGCAATTATATTAAACACACGATTCGGCGATTCGGCATTGAGGAAGAGCTCGATGGCCAGGGAATATAGAGGTGAGACAAGCTGGGAGGTGACTGACTTTGGGGATTGAGTGGAGAGAGAGAAGGTGGTCAGCAAGGCAGTAGGTGAAGAGTAGAACAACGCTCTGGTCGACAAATAGGAGAGAAGCTTACAGAGGACTTCGCTATTTTCATTCAGCTAAAGACTTCAGATAGACAGGTAATTATCCTGCACCCAGCCATGATACAGGTTCAACGGTTCACAAAACCCAACGAGTGACCATTGTCTTTTCAGTAGTTTAATTCCTTTGTGTAATTTGTACCTTTCGCATGCCAAGCGATAACTCGTCATGTCAATGACGAGTGGTCTCATCAAGAGGATGAATGATGAGTAGTTTATATCACCCCATTAATTAACTGGTTAACCTTCTAGGTATTCTTAAGATCCCACGAACTTTAAGGTTCGTTACGTGGTGGAGGTGCGGGGCAACGATCCCAGTACCTCTCGCAAGCCAAGCGAGTCGCCGAATCGTGTGTTTAATATAATTGCTGCCATGCAAACCGCTGACACCATAACCAGAAGTATTACCTGTTTCCTGAATGCTCAGGAGGTTTGCATGGCACAACACCATGCATTGTAAACATGCCTAAGAGGCTTGAGACAGCTGAGAAAAACAAGTGAATGCCCTGGTCAACATGAAGCGTTCAGAGAGACTTAATAAAATAAACATACAATCTTAGGGATTGTTACGATATTCTTACACATCAGCAACTGATACGCAGTATAATTTTTTTTAATTCCACGGCGCCCTTTGCTAAGTTATCAACTTTCGCCATGTTGTTTACATAGATTACGTAATCTACGTGTATAAAATAGTCTATACGTAGAATGTAGACTATCGTTGTTTACGCGTAGACGCACATCACTGACTGGACCTACAGTTTAAAGTGAGATCTGAACCACTATATGCCTACAATTGGTACCGAGCCCGGGACATCTTGATTACAAGGCAACATCATTACCACTACGCTATCGGAGAGCCCTTATGTTCAATTATATACGTACGTAACTATGGTTATAAATGTAATAGATAATGGATTGTTTAGATGCAACGTTTATAAAGACACAGACATATACTGTACATACCAATACAAACACACACACACACACACACACACACACACACACACACACACACACACACACTCATATATATGATTTTGTAATTTAGCGTCACTTTTCTTCTACTGTTTGGCTAATCGCGACGTTGAGAATGAGTGATGAAGGGTCATTCACAAGGAACACCCATGCCCAGGTCGGAGATTGAACCCGAGACTCCTGGCGTCGTAGCGCGCTGTGCTAACCACTCCGCCAAGGAGGTCAGCTTATACAGGGTGTCTCAAAAGTAATAGCGGAAACTGACACAGGTGAAAGTACACGATAATAGAAGCAAAAAAGTCTCAGTAAACATGGGTCTGCAAACGAGCCGTTTTCGAGATAATCGCGAATGTGTGATTACAAGCCGCCACTGACTTCATTGTTTGTAAACATCGTCCTAGTTGGTAAAATGCTAATAATGTGTGCGAATGCGTGGTTAGAAACCGTCACTGATTGCATTTTGTAAACACCGAGTGCTTTACTCCTTGCGCGTGCCGAGGTTTGATCTTTGTTTACAAAACAGAACATTTCCGAGAGATGGCGTTGTAATCAAACAGAACACTTCCGAGAGATGGCGTTGCAATGCAATCAATGACGGCTTGTAGCCACACATTCGCACACATTATTAGCAGTTTACCAACTAAGACGACGTTTACAAAGAAAGAAGTCTGTGGCGGCTTGTAATCACACATTCGCAATTATCTCGAAAACGGCTCGTTTGCAGACCCATGCTTACTGAGACTTTTTTTGCTTCTATTATCGTGCACTTTCACCTGTGTCAGTTTGCGCAATTACTTATGAGACACCCTGTATAGCTATATAATGTTTGTTCACAGAATGGATCGAACTCCACTAGGATTCGTTTCCAGCAAATAGCTACTGTACATATCTACCCATCACGAGTTCATGAAATGACGTAGAAATACTCATTAGCTACAACTAACTTACGTTCTAATAAAGTGTTCTGCAAGAATATTGTCGGTTTCCTTCAAAGGCACATGAGCTAGGACTAATATATCTTCCCCACTCCATCGGCATTAGTGGTCATTTTGCGGTTTCCGTAGAAATTAACAAAGAATGCGGATGGCTACGTCGGAACAATGCTCCATTGAAGATTATTGCAGGGAAACAAAAAATTAAGCGCTTCTTCACGGAACAAGAAATTCTCATGTTCTTGGAATGATCGTTGCTGAATAGTTCCGTTTTCAGAGTGAGTTTTTTTTGTTCATTTCTTTAATGGAAATAGTTGGTTGATCTTAGTGGACATTAACTTCATATGGAACCGTTTTGTTGGATGCAATCGCTCGCGGGCAATTATTGAACACATTCCCGTTGAAACCTGTTCTTGTGGTGTGCAGTCACTGGCGTACGTAGGGGGGAGCTGATGGGGCTACAGCTCCTACAGAAAAAAAGCAAAATGTTTCAATGAAAGCAGAGGAACTCGGGCAAAATCGAAGAGAGGTAAATACAAGCTTCTTGACCTTAAAATCACCCCAATTACTACTTTTGTCTTTGAACAACTTTTAAAACGAAGGCTTAACCCTAGCTTAGCCGTGGCGTGCGAGAAACTTACTTACCTGAGGGAGGGGGGGGTCAGGCTCTCACTTTTTTTATCACTAAGATTCAATGAACCATTTTGTTATTGAATCACTGCTTTTTTGTTGATTCCATAATTGTTCAATTATTTATTAATTATAATGATTACAAAAAAATACTGTCATTAATAAAAAAATATAACCAATTATTGCACGAGTGTCACACACATATTTTACCATTCAATAAAGTTACAAAAGCAATAATAATTTCTTCATTAATACTTTTCTGTTTATAGAGGTGTAGTTATGTATTAATTATAATGATTACAAAAATTACCATCATTACCAGCCAATTGTACACTGGCATTGGTATGAGCAGTGGCGGCGAATGGGTTCCAAAACCGGGGGGCGGCAAGATGCTAAAACTGGGGGCAAAGAGAGTATATTTCCCTTTATATATAAGGTTTACCATAATGCAGGTGCAAAAGTAGCGACAATTGAGGGGGCGGGGGTAACTGCCCCCCTCGCCCTCCCTAATCGCCGCAACTGAGCATGAGTGTGTTGAACGACACACATTCAAAGATGGCGCCTAATAGGCCAACAAGTGCATTTTGCCTCCTCTGTACGTTACATTTATGTTTTTATGAGCAAAAGTAACAGAAATATTGGCAACACCTTAGGGAACAATGTAATTTATTTTAAATTTTCTATAAAGAAAGTCAGAGTTGAAAAATCAAAAAAACTGACAGCTCCCCGAGGGTTAAAACAATAATTATTAAATATTTTATACCGTATCCCCTACCACTAAGAATGCAGCTATACAATTTCCATCTTTACAATTCCAGCCCACCCCCTACAAATATTCCTGCGTACGCCAGTGGACACAGGTGTGTCGATACTTTTTTGTGCAGACTTGCCTTCATTATAAATTGGTATTTTTAAATGGGTTAATATGGTGTAATTTTCCAGAATTTCCAATCTAGAATGAGAGTGGACAGTTAAAAGGTTGTAGAGGGGATAAAAAAAATAATATAGCAACGAAGTGCTGATGAAAACAAAACACAGGGAATGCAATCCCGGGATCCGGCTTCACTGCCGTCCCGAAATTCCGGGATTTTAGCAGAATTTGCTTCATTTTCAATTATTGAATTTGAGTATAAGTCTACAGACAGGCTAACGGGGACTGGACCTACATTTGAATGTAAGATCCGATTCACCAAGTATCGAACCCTGGACTTCTTGATTACAAGAGAACGACGTTACCATTAAGCTATCGGGGAGACTCTAGCATAAAATATTTACTTAATACAGTATGACGAAAGGGCGCTGGAATATGCTTTGCAGGAACAATAGCAGTTTGTAACTCTGTCCCTAGATGGCAACCGATATTACAAAAAAAGAGAACTTGATTTTCTTGATTGTAGAAGCTTGAAACTGGTGTCATTATCTTCTTTTCAATTTGAGGAATCTAAAGTCAAGATGACAGCCATTAAGAAACAAAATCGAGTTGGCTAAATTCGGCGTATGGGCTATTTAAAAGCATGTTTCCTGAGTTGAGACACTGCAAAAAGGGCATTACCTTAACCAGGCTAAAATTTGCGTTTGAAAAGGAGCGGTTTTACCCTCATTAAGATTTTTATTTGTGTCATATTTTTTGTCCCATTCCAGAATATCTACAGAGCGTTCCCTGACATTCGCTGCGAGACTTGGCGGCAACCTGCCCGGCATCAGAGCTTGTCTTTCCCGGTGAAAGCTTGAAATTAAGAAAATAGAAATTTTTGTTAAACGAAAAAACCCTGCCACAAGGCGGGGTAAGAAGAAATCTAAAGCCGTACTTTAAGAAGAGATTTAAAGTCGCTTTAATTATTAATGCATGCAAATATTAATTAATGCCCCAGACTTTATTCTGAATGGGGAATGGCCACATTACTTTATTTAATAGTTTTAGAAAACTTCACGCATACAAGAATTTAATTCTTAAGTAACAAAGTGAAGAAATCGTAACCAGAACTCAGTGCAATGTTAGATTCGCAAATATTCAATTTTATCAAATCTCAGTACAGGTATAGCTATAACAATGTAAATTCACTATACTGTACAAAAACATTAAAAAATCTTGCCCACAAGCCTTGACCTATCTGTTTCTTGACTTTTTCTTGACATTCTTGGTTGGTAGACACCCTGTCTTACCGATTCCCAGCGAGACCGAAAATATTGATTACCACTCAAATTATAAGTATCAGTTTACGATAATTTTACCAGAAAATATTTCAAAATTACATGAGAATGTAAAAAAAAAAACCTATTATGTAATCACAAAATACAATATATTTTATATAAGATTTATGCATAGTGAATGTAAACTTCAAGTTTGGCATAACATCCGGCAATAGCAGCGATTAGGGGGGAGTGGTGGGCAGTTGCCCCCCACTTTTTGTCACTCTTGCCCCCTCCCTAGTTTTCGAAGCTAATCGCCGCCACTGCTTCCGGGATAATTACACTTCTCGAAAGTGTCGCGCGCCATCTTTTGAGGATCCCGCGAACGAACAAAACGCCAGCAAGGTGTTGGTAAAAAAGCCAATCTTAACTTTCCGATGTCAATGTATCTACCTTTTTTTACATTTTTCGGCCCTTTCCCGTCCCAGTCAAGATGGGAGCCTGGGGCTGCGGCGGCCCCCTTAATTCTGCACCTCTACATAGCAGACATCAACATTCAATATGGTTGCCAAAAGCGCGTAGGCAACAAAAGAAAGGTGAGAGTGGTTTGAACTCGAAGCCTTTCGAGTGAGAGTGTGGAACATGCAAAGTCACGGCAAAAGAAATGGAAGAAAATTCCGGCAGACAATTGCACACGATTTTACCGGAAGTGCAAGGCTTTTGTCGTCCTAGGAGAAAATGATAATGTCATCAGGCAAATCATGACAGCGAAGGAGTCATTAATGATTATAGACGGCGATGTCCGTGCTGAAATTTCAGTCACGGTAGGCGAATGGCTGAAATCTGCTTCGTCATTTTTACCTACGATGGATCCCAATTGCTTTTCGAGTCAATTGTTGGGAGTACGTTTTGTTTGGACGTCTGGAACAGTGTTGCCAATTTCTCCAACACGTACAAATCGTAGAAATCAAAGGGACCTATTTTTTGTCTCCTGTGCCCCGCAAGTGCATTTTAAGGTTTCCCGTACATGGTCATGTGCGTAACAATAGGTAATTGTGTTCTACGTGGATTGTTGCAGTTTATGTTTTGTGCGGAGCCCAACAATTGTGTCATAGGGAATGTTACTACTTTGATTTCTAGTTTTTCTTGTGTTGGAATAAGTTCATTGCTGACATTTTTTTTATAAGTTGGCAGGAAATTCTGATGCTCATTCACAATATCAGTCCTTTCGCCTCCCAGATCAATATTTGCATGTCAATGCTAATTTATTTCAATATGTCTCTACGATCTACTGTATGTCCGTACGGAAAACGAAGTTATCGTAGATGTACGATAAGGA
Organism: Lepisma saccharinum; assembly: GCF_977018435.1. NCBI lineage: Eukaryota > Metazoa > Arthropoda > Insecta > Zygentoma > Lepismatidae > Lepisma > Lepisma saccharinum. The sequence continues at coordinate 13,958,932 of NC_139248.1, read as the reverse complement.
TCCTGCAGTTGGCAACGTTGATATCGCTCCGGAAGACCACAAACTCGTGCGTATAAAATCCTCTTTAAACCATGATTAACCGCAAAGTTTTTATTTGCGTAACGCAAATGGATGAATTGCTTTAAGATGAAAAACTAATTATGCTGACCAAGGCAGTAATTTATTTTATTAAAAACATAAACTAACGTAACGTTTCAACCTTCTAGCAAGGTCTTCTTTATCAAGTACAAAAGTCTTTTGTACTTGATACAGAGTCTGAAGAAGACCTTGCTAGAAGGTTGAAACGTTACGTTAGTTTATGTTTTTAATAAAATAAATTACTGCCTTGGTCAGCATAATTAGTTTTTCATAATCATGGAAACGAGGCTTAATGTTTTAAGATACATATTAACTGTCAAAGACGTAACACACAACATGCGCCATACATACACAGGAAAAAATGCATCAAGTTTAATTTATTCGCATCAAATGCATAAATGGATACACTTCTTGGTTTGTCGTTGATAGAAACATCTGATCTGATGAATTTTGAATGCATCAAGAGAAGAAAAGGTGTTAATATGAATCAAGCGAAACACTGGAATTATCTCTGAATTGAAACTCAATGTATTTTATTGCATTTATGCATTTTAATGCATCATTAGGTGATACGACTGAAGAACTGTATATTTCGAGAGCTAGAATTTTGTTATGTCCGGAAGCAATTACAATCATTCGAGAGATAACGTAAAACTCATATCTTCAGACCTGAAGTAAAAGCCTTCAGTTCACTGAAGACGAGAGTAGCCGTGAAATGCCTGTAACCTCTTCTTTCTGTCCTGACAATCGCATAAGTCTTCTTCATAATTCATTTAGTGGACATCGCTTACCCAATACCTGAACATGATGCATTGGAGAAAGAAGCATATGCTCATATCCTTTCTCCGCATGTCTACAGTGTCCAATATTTGCCTTTCTTTTTTGACATGGAGAAGAAGAATGGGCCATTCTGGTCTCCAGCGTTCTACTTGCCTGGAGACTCCAGGTCCAGAAGGTTTCTTGACAGCGAGTTTGACCACTCTGGAAGCTGCAGTAATTTGCCGGTGAATGTGCACCTGTCACTAGTTACTTTCACTCGCCAATTATCTGCACAACTTCCCTGATTTTCTGACTTTTAAATCCCTGCCTTTGCAACTGACTCTAAGAGGAAATTAACTGTGTCAACTTCACGTCTTTTTATTCTAACTATAATGGTATTAACCATGAGGGTACAATTATGAAGCAAATACAAAATTTGAAATAGTGTCTTCCTGTAAGAAATATGTACAGGAGTCGCTACTGCCCATACATCTTATGAACAGATATAGCGGTACTACATGACCGTCGAGGAGAAACAAAAGATAGAGATATAGGTGAAAACAAAGAATAAACTAGGTAGAAGCAGAGAAGGAGAAGTTGAGATGTTGACACAAGAAGAGATAGAGGGGCAAAATATAGAGACGGGGAGGGAAGAAATATACAAGAAGAGAAGCCGTGGACGAAATATAGATTTAATTGATCATTGATTTGGTGTTTTAAGTCCACTTTATGCACAGTAAGGCTAATTGGGACTGGACCTACAGTTTAAAGTGGGATCCGAACCACTATGTGCCTACATGATTACAGGGCGACGACGCTACCACTGCGCCATCGGGGAGGCCCTACGAAATATAGAAATAGAGAGTTAAGAAATATTGATACAAAGCTAGAGAGAGGGGGGTCGAAATAAGGACATGAAGACAGAGAGGACGAAGTATAGAAATAAGGGGGAGAGAGAGAGAGAGAGAGAGAGAGAGAGGGGGGGGGGTACAAAATAGCTATAGGCATAAGAGAAAACAAAAGAGAAAGGACGAAATATAGATATGGAAGAATAGAGATAGATAGAGAGAGGGAGAGAGAGAGAGAGAGAGAGAGAGAGAGGGAGGGTACAAAATATAGGCATAAGAGAAAACAAAAGAGAAAGGACGAAATATAGATATGGAAGAATAGAGATAGATAGAGAGAAGGAGAGAGAGAGAGTGTACAAACAGAAATAGAGATAGATAGAGAGAGAGAGAGTACAAACAGAAATAGAGATAGATAGAGAGAGAGAGAAAGAGAGAGAGAGAGAGGACAAAATGTAGAAATTGAAATAGAGAGAGAAAGGGAGAGGACAAAACGTAGAAATAGAGAGAGAGAGAGGACAAAACATAGAAATAGAGAGAGAGAGAGAGGACAAAACATAGAAATAGAGAAAGGACAAAACGTAGAATTAGAGATAGAGAGAGAGAGAGTACAAAACAGAAATAGAGATAGATAGATAGATAGAGAGAGAGAGAGAGAGAGAGAGAGAGAGTACAAACAGAAATAGAGATAGCTAGAGAGAGAGAGAGGACAAAACGTAGAAATTGAAATAGAGAGAGAAAGGGAGAGGACAAAACATAGAAATAGAGAGAGAGAGAGAGAGAGAGAGTGAGGACAAAACATAGAAATAGAAATAGAGAGAGAGAGGACAAAACATAGAAATAGAGATAGAGGACAAAATATAGAAATAGAGAGAGGGAGAGAGAGAGAGAGACAGACAGACAGACAGAGAGAGAGAGGACAAAACGTAGAAATAGAAAGCGAGAGAGAGGACAAAACGTAGAAATAGAAATAGAGAGAGAGAGGACAAAACGTAGAAATAGAGATAGAGAGAGGACAAAACATAGAAATAGAGAGAGAGAGAGGACAAAACAGAAATAGAGAGAGAGAGAGAGAGGACAAAACAGAAATAGAGTGAGAGAGAGAGAGAGATATATATAAAAGAGAGACAGCGAAATAAAGACACAAAGGGAAGACGAAATATAGAAATAAGAGAGCACGAACCATAGACATAAAGAGAGTAAGAGCGATATACAGATACAAGGAGGAACGGAACAGAAAGAAATATAAGCAAAAAGAGATGGGCAGAGAAACAGATGGAGACGGAGATAGCAGGAGAGAGAGAGAGAGAGAGAGAGAGAGAGAGGCAGGAAAATGAGGGCAGGACATACATTAATTTAAGTTGTGTGTGTATATCGTCCTTCATAAATTTACTTGTAGGCATTTTGTAAACATTTTACATGAACAATATTACTTATTATTTCAGTTAAAGCTATATTTTTTATTTTAAGGAGAAAAGTGTGGCAAAAATAGAGGAAATTCTATCGCACAGAACAAGGGGCTGAAGTTTCATTACGTTTCATTCATGTTACATTAGTACAAATTTATTCCAAAAATATTTTTTCCGCGCTAATATTAGTTTACATGCAAGGAGCATTCCACAAAAAGTGGTCACGTGTAAAGAACAAGATGAGTGAATCTTGAAACTATTATTGTTTTTAATTGAATTAATGTTTAGATGTTCACGACTGCATATAATTTGCAAATTTCACACAAATAAATTATTAGCATCTGTAACCTATATGCTTCATAGGACAATTGGAATGAAAAAAATTGCAGACACCACAGAGTATATCATACGAGGGTTGGTATTTATGTATCCGGAATAACAAACAAACAAAAAATATGTATCATTGAAAATGGTTTTATTGTTTTTCAAAATATTCTCCATGATGATCGATGCACTTTTGCATACGTTTGAACCAATTCTCATAGCACTTTGTCCATTCCGATCGAGGTATCTCGAAAACATGCATTTTGAACGCATCAATCGCTTCTTCTGGCGTCGAAAATCGTTGACCACGTAGCTTATTCTTCACGTACGGGAACAAAAAGAAATCATTGGGTGCTAAGTCATGGCTATACGGCGGATGACCCATCAATTCAATGTTTTCACCGGTCAAATACTGAGTTGTTTGGACCGATGTGTGACAACTCGCATTGTCATGGTGAAGAATGATCTTGCATCGCTGGTTGTTTTTCTGATTTCCCCAAAAGACGTCTGGCAAACAAATTGTTGTGTACCATTCAGAATTGACACATGTCCATTTCCCCCAAAAAAACAGGCGACCATTTGCTTCGAAGTGCTTCTTGCACGAACAACTTTTGTTGGGTTTAGCTCATCTTGGAACACCCACACCGTCGACTGCTGTTTGCTTTCGGGCTCATATGCATAGATCCAAGATTCGTCACCTGTACAGATGTTATACACGGCTTTTGAAGCACCACGATTGTGTTTTGTGAGTATTTGTTTGCACCAATCGACACGAGCCATTTTTTGAGCGATTGTCAAATTATGCGGGATCCAACGCGAACAAATCTTCTTCACGGCTAAATGTTAATGCAATATCTTATGTATGCTAGTCATACTAATGCGCAGGGATGCTTCAATCTCACGATATGTCACATGACGATCTTGCATTATCAGTTTTCGCACAGCATCAATGTTTTCTGGCACAACAATCGATTTTGGACGGCCTTCTTTAGATTCGTCCGTGAGCGAACGACGGCCACGATTGAATTCACTAAACAAGTGATACACACTGCTTTTAGATGGTGTTTCATCACCAAAAGTCGAAGTGAGTTGATCGATGAACTGTTTTTGAGATAATCCATGTCGAAAGCCGTAGAAAATCATTGATCGAAAATGTTCTCGAGTTAATTCCATTGTTGGCACCCGATGAAATTTTCAAGTCCCTGTAACAAACAAAAATAGCATCCTTAAGCAGAACGTTCTGGGTACATATACCATAGAAATGTCCAACTTTACGATGGATATATTAGATGTTACCTAGCAACATTAGTGTTGCCAGTTCCGGATACATAAATAGCAACCTATGTAATTCCATGAAATCAGTTCATTATGAATATTTTAATCCAATCTCATGTCTAGAACCTTGTATTTTGTGTGTGAATGTGACACACGTAACTCTTTAATGCCTCAAAACTGACTTGCTAACCTTAGTATAATGCATTTCTCATATTTTATTTACAGGTAAGGCCAGTCTATCGTCATACAATAACTTGCGTAATGAAGAGACAACAGGTGGTAAGTATATCAACATATTCTTCCATTACCAAAACTTTCCCGCGAGAAAATTGTTTGTTTGTTGGTTAATGCCGTTTCTTGACGGCATTATTCCAAAGGTGAAATGTTCATTACAGCCTATTTACAGGCAACTAACAGTAAAAATTCACCATGTCCCCATAATTAGCACTGCACAATGCATATTCGCAAGGTAACACGGCATTTGAAAGACAAGTCTGGTCAAGCAGGAAAATGCAGTTTAACTGTTGTAAAATCCCATGAATGTGGTCGTTAGGGCGTTATTGCATTGCGCCCTAGCGTTTCCGTGGTGCATTAATGACAAGGCGCGAAGCACCATGGTACTTAGCGCTTTTTAATGAATGGCTTCCACAGTAACCGAACAATGCATCCAGTACTTATTCCCTTTCATTGTTTTTGGGAGGGACATGTGCTGTTCCACAGACTGATTTTTAAAGAGTAAGAGAACACACAGTCCATGGATTATACAGTTTCAAGCAAAGTAAATTTAGAGTAATCAATTTCTTTTAAGGTAATTATAAATTAGACAATTTCCATAGTTATTGTTGTTGAGTTGGATTTTCAAAGTAGCTGCTCCTTAGTTGAATTTTCAAAATGGCTAGCTGTAGCTAAATTGCATTTTCGAAATGGCTAGCTGTAGCCTAATTGCATTTTCAAAATGGCTAGCTGTAGCTTAATTGCATTTTGGAAATGGCTAGCTGTAGCTTAATTGCATTTTGAAAATGGCTAGCTGTAGCTTAATTGCATTTTCAAAATGGCTAGCTGTAGCTTAATTGCATTTTCAAAATGGCTAGCTGTAGCGTAATTGCATTTTCAAAATGGCTAGCTGTAGGTTAATTACATTTTTAAAATGACTAGTTGTAGCTTAGTTGCATTTTCAAAATAGCTAGCTGTAGCGTAATTGCATTTTCAAAATGGCTAGCTGTAGCTTAATTGCATTTTTAAAATGACTAGTTGTAGCTTAGTTGCATTTTCAAAATAGCTAGCTGTAGCTTAATTGTATTTTCAAAATGACTAGTTGTAACTTAGTTGCATTTTCAAAATAGCTAGCTGTAGCGTAATTGCATTTTCAAAATAGCTAGCTGTAGCTTAACTGCATTTTCAAAATGACTAGTTGTAGTTTAGTTGCATTTTCAAAATAGCTAGCTGTAGTGTAATTGCATTTTCAAAATGGCTAGCTGTAGCTTAATTGCATTTTCAAAATGACTAGTTGTAGCTTAGTTAATTTTCAAAATGGCTGGCTGTAGCTTAATTGCATTTTCAAAATGACTAGTTGTAGCTCAGCTGAAATTACAAAGTGACTAGATGCAGCTCAGTTGCATTAAAAGGACAATGTAGCTTAGTTTCATTTAAAAAATACTAACAAAATAATGATTGATTGATTTGCTTCATTTTACTTCGCTTTTGTGCCACTTTTGACTAATTTGCGAACATGGGGATGAGTGATGGTATGATGAATTTGATGAATGGACACTCACAAACATCCATGCTCAGGCCAAAATTCGAACTCCGGGACCCCTGGCGTTGTAGCGCGATGCGATAACCAATCCGCCACGGGGACCGGCTAAGTGAATAATGAGTGGTATTTTCAAAATATGTAAGTATAGCTAAGTTACACTTAAAAAAATGGTGGAATCTTATGAATGGATTTACAAATATTATCATTTTACAATTATTGCAGAATTAGTATGTATATTGAGGGAACGAACCCCCCTCCCTTTTCGTCCTCTTACCCTCTCGAAACGTCATAATTACCAAATAATTATATTTGCACCAAATTTATTTTTTAAAGATCATAATTTTATTTTTCGGTTCATAGATGGTGCTTTAACAAAATACAAGTATATAATGGAAGAATGAATGATAAAAGTATTAATTACATTTCATTCTATTCTCTTTCTTACGCAGTTATTAAATGTTATAATAATGCATTTCCTGATGAGGTAATCTTCAAAGAAATACTTTTTTATTTGATAATTAACTGACTCTGACATTAATTTATATTATGATACAAATTTTATAACAAAGACAAATTTGTTTGGGTCAAAATGTTTGGAAATCATTTGAATAGCGATCATGATGAAAAAGGACTTGTAATTTCTCTTTGAAATTAAAATTAAAGCTGAACAACTAGTTTTGCTTTTAATCTGTATGTCCAGGGTAAGTAGTTCTGCGTTTCACTAGCTTTTACTCTCCAAAACATTTTTTGTGGTTATTGATACACTGCTGCTCTTCCCTTCTTCACCTAATTTTTTGTTGATCTCCATTAAAAGATTCAACATGATAGTCAACATTAGAGAAATAGTGAGGACATAAGTGAATTCTCTTTAAATAAAACCACTTGTGCAGCATCTAAACTTTCTCTTTAAATACGGAACGAGCTTGCTAAATATCAATGTGGCAACACTGAAATGAAACGTGCTGCTAACACCTTCCTCAATTAATATTAGTATTAATAACAATAATAAAATCGTGGGAGACCCGGGCTCGATTCCCGGAGTGTGTGATGTAAGGTCGGAATTTTTCCGGTCTTGCTCTGGAGCTCACCCAGCCTCAAATCAATGGGTAATTGGGGCAACCCTGCGGGTAGAGACGGCCGGAGCGTGGTGCTGATCACATCACCTCCAAAATGGCCGAGATCGAGAATGTGTGGGGCCCTTACGCACATCCCCTATATGTGCCTTCATGGCACAGTGCTATATGCACGGAGAACTTTACCTTTAATAATAATAATAATAATGGTAATAAATTCCGTTCTTACAATAGACCCTTGTCTGGGTGATTATTGCAATGAAAAAATGTAATATGTTATAGCCGACCTTCGTGGTTCCGGGGTCGAATCCCGGCCTGGGCATAGGTGTTCATTGTGAGTGTTCCTTCATCAATTTCATCATATCATCACTCATCCTCATCTTCTCGATTATCCAAGAGTGACAGAAAAGCGCAGTAAAATAACCAAATCAATCAATCAAATCTCTACGTCGAAATTAGGAACACGTTATAAGAGTGCTGTAGACACAGAAAGTAAATGCAACATATGCATGAAGTCTCTCAGTTCAAACATTTGAGAGCATAGTCGAGAAAGATGAATTAAAAGTGCATCAATCGATGCATTAATGTAATGTATTTGCATAATACGGTGCACTTTGGCATTACCTTTGCAGACGATATACAAAAATGCATCTAAACTTTAGACCCGACTCTTGACAAGGTATTTTTACATGTACATGAGCAGTCGCCCATCTGTGCCCACTCTTGTCGCAGTCTACACTGCTACCAGTATATAACTTCCATGTTACGAAAGCCGTCCCTATAACTGATAGTGTGTACCAGGGCATCAGTTCGTCTTGTTACTACTAGATGGCATGACGTGAAGAACTTACTACATAGGATATATATAAAATGAAAGATTTTATAGGAAAGTAAATAAACAAACACTTTAGTGCATCAATCTATGAGTTTCGTGTATCAAATTGATTTGATGCATTATGTCTTCTTTGTGTATCACCAAAGTGAAATAACAGAAAGTAATGCACGAGATATTTTTCAGGAATTTCCTTGTAATAAAACGTACCTAATTTATAAACTGATAATTTCTTCATGAAAACCGTATAATTGCATAATTTGTGCACTTTACACGGAACCCAGAATGTTTCAGTTCACAAAAATAGTACACAGTAGCACATTAAAGTGCTAATAATGCATTAAAAATTCATCACAACAATCCAAGTATCTATTTTTCCCCATTATGTAGCACTTTTTCCAAGCAATTTGCTCCGGTTATAGCCTGGAGCTGCAGCCCATCAAGCCCCCTAGAAAGCCTGATCTAATCTTGATCATACTCCATATAATTTTTTCCCTCCTAAGCCTATTAGCTGCTTCTAAATATTATAGATCACAGTTTTTCTTTCAAGAGCTCTGGATATTCGTTCCGCTTTCCAGTTATGGAAGTTGAAAGAAAATCTTGAATTAATTTTATTCAACAGGAAGTTTGCTGAAAATTTCGTAAACTTACTCACTACACGAGTGTTTCCACAAGTAATAGCAAACCTTATTGTGGGAAATAACTTGTGAACTTTACTAGTATCGACAATGCACATGTAAAATGTACATGTATTTAAGACCAGAATATACGTACATATCTATTGAACCAATCACATTTCACTAAGCTTACTACATTTATTGAGTTTGTTCGGGTGAGCAAACTGGGGAACAGGAATTTGAGGGAGAGGCATTCGCCCATCTGTGCCCACTTTTGTTGCCGTCTACACTGCTACCAGTATATAACTTCCATGTTACGAAAGCTGTCCCTATAAGTGATAGTGTGTACCATGGCATCAGTTCGTCTTGTTACTACTAGATGGCATGACGTGAGGAACTTACTATATAGGATATATAAAATGAAAGATTTTATAGGAAAGTAATCTGAAATTATACTATGTTCTTGTATTTAGTACAAAACATATAAATGTACAACCTTCAACCTTACTTCATATCAAAAATGTTTCCACTTGTCATATATATTTAGTTCTAAGCATACTTTTATTTGGGGAAGAAGTTTATATTTTCTGTTAGGTAAAATTAAACACGCCAAATTCTTTTGCCGAATTTATAATCATTGACTTTTTGGAGAAGGGATACCTGATGTCCCTTGTTAAAATAATTAATAATTCGAAACGAATGTTTCACGAGATATTTCCATTAGCCAGCGCACTAGCCAACATACATTAAGTCAATTAAAAATCTTCCCGCATAGATTCACATGGACACATGTGTTCATCAACCTATTGTAAGTGGATATTAAAATAGTCTATTGTAATGTTTCACTTAAGACACCTGCCTAAGTAGAGGAAGTAGGAGTTTCGGGTTCGAATCCCGAGCTGGGCATGGGTGTTCATTGTATCTCTTCATCAACTTCATCATATCATCACTCATCCTCATCTTCGCGATTAGCCAAAAGTTGCAGAAGAGAGAAGTGAAATTAACCTAATTAGTCCCGATTAGTCACTATGAACGGGAAGTGTACTTGAAACAAATTTTTGCATATCGAAGTCAATTTGTAGTAAACATTTTAAATATTTCTCACAAAGTTTGACGCAGGGCACCTGTATTAGCCAGTGTTCATAAAATGAATTACAAACCATTCTCGCAATGTTTCACACAGAACACCTGTATTAACTCTTGTTCACAAAGAAGTGGATTTAAAACCATTCTCAAAATGATTCAAGCAAAACACCTGTATTAGCCGGTGTTCATAAAGTGAATTAATAACCTTTCTCACAATGTTTCACACAGACACCTGTATTGGAAACTAAATATGCTGACCAAGGCAGAAATTATTATAAAACATATATAAAATGTCTTGACATTTACACTTGATGCAGAGTCTGAAGAAGACCTTGCTAGAAGGTTGAAACGTTACGTTTAGTTTATGTTTTATAATAAAATAAATTTCTGCTTTGGTCAGCATATTTAGTTTTTATATCATGGAAGCAAGGCTTAATGGTGTTATACCTGTATTAGCTATTGTTCATAAAGTGAATTAAAAACCTTTTTCACAATGTTGCACACAGGACATCTGTACTAAGCTATTGCCCATAAAGTGAATTAAAAACCTTTTTCACAATGTTTCACACAGGACATCTGTATTAAGCTATTGTCCATAAAGTGAATTGAAAACCATTCTCGCAATGTTTTACACAGACACCTGTATTAGCTATTGTTCATAAAGTAGATTATAAATCATTCTCACAACGTTTCACACAGGACACCTGTATTAACTCTTGTTCACAATGAAGTGGAATTAAAACCTTTCTCAAAATGTTTCAAACGGGACACCTGTATTAGCCAGTGTTTGTAAAGTGAATTAAAAATCTTTTTCACAATGTTTCACGCAGACACCTGTATTAGCTATTGTTCATAAACTGGATTACAAACAATCCTCACAATATTTCACACTGGACACCTGCATTAGCTATTGTTCATAAAGTGGATTTAAAACGTTTATCAAAATGTTTCACACAACACACCTGTATTAACTCTTGTTCACAATGAAGTGGAATTAAAACCTTTCTCAAAATGTTTCAAACGGGACACCTGTATTAGCCAGTGTTTGTAAAGTGAATTAAAAATATTTTTTTACAATGTTTCACGCAGACACCTGTATTAGCTATTGTTCATAAAGTGGATTTAAAACGTTTATCAAAATGTTTCACACAACACACCTGTATTAACTCTTCTTCACAATGAAGTGGAATTAAAACCTTTCTCAAAATGTTTCAAACAGGATACCTGTATCAGTCAGTGTTCATAGAGTGAATTAAAAATATTTTTTTACAATGTTTCACGCAGACACCTGTATTAGCTATTGTTCATAAAGTGGATTACAAACAATTCTCACAATGTTTCACACAGAACACTTGCATTAGCTATTGTTCATGAAGTGGATTACAAAAAAAATCCCACAATGTTTCACACAGGACACCTGTATTAGCCAGCATACATACAGTTCCACAGAGGACTCTCGCCTACTCAAGTGTGTCATTATTACGATTCGGAATTTATATTTCCGCCATCTTTGCCTGAGCAATAACTCACGAATCAAGTCTCTTAGAATCAGCATATTCGTGTCCTGGCATCAAAGCGTAGCAATGCACAGAGTTTTACCAAAGTAATCTCACTTTCCCTCCGTCGCAATTATTTATTTTGCAGTCACGCCGAAGTGGGGCGGGTCTCTTGGAAATACAAAGCATTCAGAGAAAGAAAAAGACAGCTAAAAGTTTGATGGGCTATGAAATTTTAATATCGAAATATGAATGCAAAGAGCTAGCATGTACTTTACGCATGATTGCCAGATAAAAATGAAAGCAACGAGCATTTAATTGTTCATTCGCCGTGTTAATTGAGGTCTTCATTTTGATGGACAATTTGATTGAGTTTTCAGGTTGAGGATTATGACAGGGTTGCCACATAGCAATACTAATGTCTAAATTTCGAAACATGTTTTTAATAAACTCTCGTAGGTATTGTGTCTTAGTAAAAACTTAGGTTATTTGATTAAAAAATTAAATCGTTGCAAAAATAGACGCACTTCCAAAAAATAACAAATACAATGAATATTCAATTCCATTTGCTTGTGTGTGTTGACAAAGAGAAACAGGTTATCAGGTAACAACATATCGACGTGTGTATATATCAGTTTATTGGGGAAATGTCCATAATATTACCTAATGGATAGTATTAACGGTATTTAGCAGCTTCAAGCAGTGTCCACAATTAGGGGCGACGTGCCCACTCTCCCCCCCCCCTTACTATGCTAAGCCTTATATAACAAGAGAAATTAAACTGTTCTTGACCCCTAAAAACCCAATCTCCGCCACTGGCTTCAACTATATATTGCAGTCAGAATAATTTATAAAGAAAGTGAATATGTAATGGGGTTATTTCTTGCATCCTGCCAATCAGTTCATTTCTAATTATTATTAAGTTTTTATTTTAGAATTTTAGCAAATGTTAATATTCAATTTGAAAATATATAGACCATAATCTGAATGTAATATGGAATTATCTAACGTCACTATCTTTCGGGCCAAATTAATGGTCTATGTGGCATATCTCGATACACCAAACATAAATTTGAACCAGTCTACAAGCTGGAGGTCAACGTTACGCATGTTACGGTATATGAAAAAGAAGTTTACATTTGTTCCACAGTAAAAGCGTACTGAAAGAACACTTGAGAATAGGTAAGATAAGCACTGACGCAACAATGAGGTTAACAATCACCATCGTAATGACAAAAAAAGAGAGAGACAAGAATTGGTAATTCACTCCGAGTTCTTAACAATGAAACAAGTTCAATTGGTCTGTTTGTTTTGTCTGGGTCTCGCAATTGTTTGAAATTTATAAACTGGCCAGAGAGAGGGGTAATTCGGTGACCTGTCCATTGTCCGTGACGTCACGTAAAACAATGCGGATTACGCGTAGAGTTTCTAAAAGCTAAGTAGCTATCAAAGCAAGCACAAATATTGCCGCAAAGAAAGAAATGACCAGGAAGTCGTACAAATATATTAAAATTGTTCATAAGGGGAACAGATATTACGTACGTTTTTAGCATTACTTACAGGCACGTAAAGATGTTCTTGCGTGACTTTGTCTTAACTGTTACCCAGTGATGTGCGTCTACGCGTAAACAACGATAGTCTACATTCTACACGTAGACTATTTTATACACGTAGATTACGTAATCTATGTAAACAACATGGCGAAAGGTGATAACTTAGCAAAGGCCTCAGTGGAATTCAAAGAAAATTATACTGCGTATCAGTTGCTGATGTGTAAGAATAACTTTTCATACTCTTTCTTCTAAATTCGAACAATTTCTCACCTAGGAAGAAAACTAATATAGGAAATATTCTAGTGTTTTATGGGGAAAATACCACTCTTGGCTCACGACTGCCATCTGTTGTTGTTTTTTGCATACTATTTATCTTCATCCATAGTTGGTAATAGAAGTGACGAGAAATTTTATTGTAAATAGAGTTCTTTTCATTTCGTTAGGAACCAATATAGTTGAAAATGTCACTTTCCTTTCATGAAATCCTTCAAAATTAATTTTAATGCACTTTAGATTGTCTGCGTAGCTGATGTAAACTACAAATCAATGTAATCTACACGTAGATTACGTGTAGACAACGCATGTAGACGTAAACTTATAGTCTATGGCACATCACTGCTGTTACCTCAACATTTGTCTCTGAATTGAACAATGCGATGCACGATTTTGAATATTTCATATTTAGAGAGTGTAATGAAGTCAGAAAATAAAATTCTTTCTAATATATAGCAACTTTCTTTTAATGGAATTTATTAAAACAATAGTGAAGCTAAAGAAGGGAATCAATTCAATTTTTTGCTTTCGAAAATTACCTTCTATCATCTGTGTTTACCCGATAAAATTATAAAAGGTTTTTTCTCTGAAAGCAAGAGCCATCTATTGGGTGATTTGTTTCTCTTTTGTTTTTAAACTACGTTGTTTCTTTTAGCTTATTTCGACGATGAGGATTAATGGTGATTAGAGCACCCATACCCTGAACAGGACTCGAATCACAACCAAACAATTCATGGTCTAATCTCCAACGATTCGTGCTTCTGGTCACGGTTAGGCCCTCGACGTTACATGGCTTTTGTTCTTAAAGTGTAAATCACCAACCCTGAGATCGTCTGTAAACAAACCGTCTCACCCATTTGATGTATCACTGAACACGGAGACCTTCCCGCACGCATAGAACTCGCCATGTTGAAAGTGGCACTACTTCCTTGCTGTTCACATGATTATTTTTAGAAAATAACCAATGTTATAAAATATCATTATGTACACAAATCTCTACGCTCTATGAAAGTTACAATGCATATTCCTACAAAATGTTCACACTTATCTTGCCTTGCCATGTCACCAAGTTATTTTACGAAGTGCACTATATTTGGCGGAACAAAAATTGTTATTAACATGCTTGTCAAAGTTTCCAACCGCAATAAATTTACGAACTTTCTCTGTCTTGTTTTGATCATCATCATCAATATATTTATTGGACTCACAGCATTGCATATGGCTGTTTATGCATTTTATTCACATAAGATACAATTTAACATAAAATCTACATTCAAATTTCAAATACACTCCTCTCTATATCAAACCTTAGAAATATACATTACCATGTTATATCATTTTGTCTAAGAAAAATGCAAGTAAAATATATTTATTGAATTCGCATGCAAGAAAGAAGCCAAATTTATGGGAAATGATTACTGGTGCAAAGAGTTGACCATAAAGGTGAAGCAGTAAGTACAAAAGAAAGAGCATTGGGTTTAAAGTGAGACGTCATTTGCGGCAGCGTATCCCATAGTACAAATTGGCCGTTGTTTTACCTTACGTAATGAATCCTGTAACAACCCTTGATTTTCGTGTTGATTATTTTACTTCTATGAGTTTGCAATGCTTTCTGCATGCAGGTGGTTTTGTTTACAGAAGGTCTCAGGGTTGGTGATTTGAACTTTAGTTAATTCTTCATTCATCTTCATCGCAGAAACTAATCTTTAGAGGCTAGAAGTAACGTCAAATAACCAAAATAGAATACAAATTTATTGTCGTGTTAGTTCCTCCTATTGCTTTCAATTCTTATTTTACTCCTTTCGTGTTCATTTCTTGTCTTGTATTGCCTAATTTCATTTCTTTATCGTTGCCTGTAACACCTCATTTGCATCTTTCAGTGCCTATTTCGCCACTTTTGTGCCCCCCCCCCTTACAGTGCTGATTTCCCTCCTTGGTTATTTTTCTCTTTGTGCTTTCTCACTTGTTTTATGGTCATTTTCCCTCTTTCTGCCCTTATTCAGCTTATTTTTTGTATATATTCGATGTCAATACCTAGTTCACGCCTCATGTGTTCATTATTTCGATCCTTTGTGTTGATTTTTTTCCTTTCTAAGCTTATTTCTGACTTCTTTTGTATTCATTTCCCTCCTCCTATGCTCATTTTGCTCCTTTGTATTCATTTCAACTCTTTCAGCGCCTATCGTGCTTCATTTGTGTTCTTTTAACGACTATTATGCTCCTATTATGTAATTTCACATCCTTCAGCTACTATTTTTCTCGTACTATGTTCATTTCACTTCCTTCAGCTCCTGTTTTGCTCCAATTATGTTCATTTCACTTCCTTCAGTTACTTTTTGCTTTTATTATGTTCATTTCACTTTCTTCAGCGCCTGATTTGCTCCGATTATCTTAATTTCAATTCCTTCCGCTTCTACTTTGCTTCTATTATGTTAATTTCACTTCATTCAGCTTCTACTTTGTTCATATTATGTTCATTTCACTTCCTTCAGCTCCTGTTTTGCTCCTATTATGTTCATTTCACTTCCTTCAGCTACTGTTTTCCTCCTATTATGTTCATTTCACTTCCTTCAGCTCCTGTTTTGCTCCTATTATGTTAATTTCACTTCCTTCAGCTCCTGTTTTGCTCCTATTATGTTTATTTTACTTCCTTCAGCGCCTGATTTGCTCCTATTGTGTTCACTTCACACCCTTCAGCACGTATTTTGCTCCTATTATGCCCATTTCACTTCCTTCAGCGCCTTTAATGTTTATTTTGCCTCCCCGAGCCTGAAAAGCAAAGTAATGAGTATTTCTTGTAATTTCACAAATCTAACAGTTATTTTGCAAACTAATCCTGGATGATATTTTTATGGGATACGTTAGGTTAGGTTAGCCCCCAAGTTCGATTCTGTCTCCCAAACTTAGGTTGCAAGTTACGTCCATGCTCTGGGGAGAGCTCTTGGGTTTATAGAAGGCTTCTACTTATCAATATCAGCAAATGCAATCTGGTTGTGTGTCATGAACAACCCGCCATCTTAGCCAGATAGCGAGGATGGTAGAAGCTTAAAACCATTCACATTCCCGTCGTAAGCAACAACAATCGGCGCTGCTTTATGGTCGTGTGGTTTCACGCCAAGATAGTGTGGTTGGTACGCAACACACCCACGAGGCGTGGTGGTTTTATGGTGAGCATGCACTCACCGGTGGGAAGGGGGGCCACGCAACGGTGGTCGATTTAAATGGCGAGAATTGGAAAGGATCCTCGCTGCGTAGAAGACAATCGAAGCTTGCGGAAGTGGCACTCATTTACCGTTCATGATGCTCAAATGGACGCTCGTTAGGCCGAGCATGCTTCAGGTGATGCATTAGCATAATTTCCAGATTTGTTACCCTCTTGTGTGGGAAAATGCACTTTTACTTCAGGTATTCAGTCAGTGTCCGTTATTTTATGCTGCTTTCACATTTGTAGAATAGCGTCTTGGAATATGTTGAAGCTGCGGGATGTTGGTAACTTGGGACCTAACGTTGAGGGAAAGGAGGAGAATTATAACAGTTTTTGATCCCATAAAAATAGCGTCCAGGATTATTTTGCTAAGTAAGTACAGTAAATCCTCGTTAATCCGGTCCCCGATAAGCCAGACTTCGCTTAATCCGGACAGGCAAAAGGCAAAAAATAAAAAAAAAAAAAAATGCAAGGTTTTAAATGTGGCTAGAAGTCAACAAGAGAACTTCCCAAAGAAAAGGCAGTTAACCACTGATGAAATTCTGTTTCCCGCAGACTTTGTACTGTACTGTATAGTGTATTTAGGCCTATGCCCTTTAAATACACCATAATAAACGTGTTTTGTTGCTAAAAATTGAGTTTTAATGCACTTTCTAATGTTATTTTAGGTTATTTCAGTTAATCCGGACTTCCGTTAAACCGCTCAACTTACCCCCCCCCATTAGTCCTGATTAACGAGGTTTTACTGTAGTACTTTGCTCCTCAAGCCTCATAAGAGGCACGTATCTAGAGAACTATATTTCGAAAGGAGTCCGAACCGATTGTCTCACATGTAGTAGTAGTAGAAATAATTATAATACCACAGATAAGATTGCTGAATAATTTAATAAGATTGATATGTATATTAATAATAATATTAAACAGAGTAAATTAATAATATTTATTGTTATTATAATTATTATTGCATGCATGGACATGTGCTCAAAATCAAGACCAAGACAGAAAATAATAATAATAATAACAACAGTTACGGGGTAATATGTAGTTAGCACGACGAACCTCCAGTCGTTGTAGGTTTCCATGACCGGGTTACGCTACTCACTCGTAGCTCCCCAATATCCTCATGATGGTGGTTGGCCACCGGTCCCATACACTGGCCGAAATCTCAGGAGAGAAGTTGTTTCGCTTCCCCCAGGAGACTCGATCCAGGGCGCGTCCCGTAGCCCGAGCCAGGGAATTAGAACATACCGAATGGGGCGAGACACGGAATTGCATGGATGGATACCACCGGATAGAAACATTCCAAGCACACTGTGAAATTTCTTACTGGGCTGGAAACTAACTATTGTTGATTTATTACATCCTATGAAACATATATACAATAATAATTTCCTGGCGTGTAGGTATATTTAATACTGTATCACGCTATCTTCAGTTCTCTTAAACAACCTTGACATAAAGAATGATGGATTGCAAGACAATAAATAATAACACAACAATAATTGTTAACGATAACCTAATTTTCTTTCCGATTATTCTAATTGCGAGGATAGTTTACTAAATAACTTGCATGTTGAGCATACAAATTGGGGTCTTGGGAAAGAGGAAGTTAGTTGCATAACCCTTATGCAAATTATGAGAAGTCCATTGCAGGAAACATGTTATTAAGCCGAATGGTGAGGTGTGAAAGGTCAGAGGAAGAACAATGAGACCGCGTAACTCGATTGTTGCGGCCACATCGGCTGTCCAAAACATAATCTCTGCTGGCTTGCGTTACAGTCCTTCGATTTGTATTCCTCATTCAGCTTTCTACTACATTTCATGTCAATCTGATACAACAACCGAAGGTCACGTTGGATGTTAAGAATTGCTTATGAATGGAAAGTGACTCACCACTCTGCCGTGCTGGTGAGTTAAGCGAGGAGAATAAATTTTGCTCGGTTGGTTTAAAGTTATGTGTGCTGTCGTAGCTCCCGGAAAGTTAGCGCTATGGTGCCGGGTTCGATCCCGGTGGGAGATTCAAATTTCGGTGTTGACAATTTGGGAGCAATTTGTAAAGAAGCAGCGTATACATCGTAAAAAGTTTATTGTAGAATGATGGCCTAAGACTGGCAATTGCCGCTGTCTTCCAGCTGTGTAATAAAATGGTCATGACAGTTTTAAAAATATTAACGGATATTACATAATTAACTATAACTAATGTAATAATAATGATTCAGTTTATAAAAATATAGTGCACACAACTGCAATTTATAACCATTATCTATCTTTATGCACAATAAAATATTCAAATTTAAATTGAAAAATGTTTTCTTAAATGTCTCAGTGCCGTGGTATAGATCTACATGCACACACACACACACACATGCTTACTGTCTATATCCTGCGATCACGAAAAAAATAATGTAGCATCCCTTTTTGGTAACTTAATAGGCATCATGTTAAATTCTACGGTAAATTTTATTTAACATTGTGGATGCTTCTCTGAAACGAATAACTTAATCCTTATGAAGTTATTCATTTCAGAGAAGCATCCACACTGTTAAGGGTTACCGTAAAATTTAACAGTGTGGATGCCTATTAATTTACAAAAAACGGAAAGTAAGATATGAGAGTAATGACCTGGTAATCTATCTGTGCGGGCTTAAAAAAAACAGACTTACTTGAAGTTTTTGCAGAAAAATCTGGTACTAAACAATATTTTTTACAAGAAAGTATTTAAAATATATTATTGTATTATGCCCATAAATCGTACTTAACTGTGTTTATAATTATTAGCCACAAGAGTGACATCTATGTTTGAAATTTTAAGATATATCTCAACATCAGAACACAGGATCCGCAGAATTACCAGCAAAGTCAATATTGAACGTAGAAGGACTTTCTCCACATATTTAAGAGAAAGCGTGCAGAACTGCTCACAAACTGAGATTCTTTAAATCAATTCCCCATCAGGTCAGCAACCTGTCGTAAACCAACACTCGCCATTGAAGAACCATAGGAAAACAATAGCTAATAGAAAAAAGAACTGTCATGGAAAGAAAACTACAGGATTTTTGGAATTGAAAGTGAAAGTCCCGTCCACCCCACACAACAAACAGTTCAATGGCTGCCATAATCTTGTGACGTTACTGGAGCGTGCCTGGAAGATGGACATTGCTTCTTCTGTTTAGTCACACTGGAGTGGCACGTTTGAATCATCCGTCTTGCCTTCCAGTTCCTGGTGGTTCTCTGTGTGTGCCTGAGTGCAGTGATCGGAACTGCTGCTCTGTGCACAGACAATACCTGGCTTCTTTTTACTCTGCCTTTAAGTGAAGAATAAGAAAACAATAAACAAGCAACTTCCGCATCTAGGTCGTTCCAATTGCACAAAAAGCTGTTTCAGTCGAAAATCAAAAAGGCTTGTTTCATGTACCCACTCCTTACTGCCTACAAAATCGTTGATTGAAATTAAATTTCTGATTGCGTTGACACTTAGGCTATTTGCTCCCTCATATCGTACAAAGATGGTTAAACATGGTGGAGATAATATGATTATCAAAAACCAAAACGTTATCTGAGATCTAAAATCTTATGCTTGCAAATGTACTAAAATTTGCATACTTTTTTTACGTCATTTGCAATTTTAACAATTTGAGTGCTTTACTGTTGAGAATTGCTTTGTTAAAAAATAATACATAATAATTCCGTACGACTGTAATTTTATTTTCATAGTTGGCATTAAAACCGACTTTTTTACGTGATATCTACATGGTTAGTTAAAATGGTCCTGCATTTTATACATATACATTTATCGTGAAGATTAGCGATCTATAAAATATTTTCTTCTCCTTTACGGCTGGCAACTTATAGAACGTTCCCATTTCCAGGAAAAATAATTTTAAAGTTTTGTAACAAAGAAAAGTGGACGAAATTACAAGGGGAAATGCATACTTAATACAATGAAAACATATGCGAACATTATCTGAGAGGGCATAGTGTATAATAATAAATATCATATATCATTAATACGAGGGTTGTTCGGAAAGTACACTCTATCTGGATTATTTTAATAGCACCAGTAAAGAACAAAGCGCAGTGTCTAATTTAATTGTTTCGTTTTGTGAACCCACAGCAACTGGGAACGACCTAAATGACACCAAGTTTAGTGCACTTTGTGCATAACATACGCTATTTACTTCGTTTAAGTTACCCTGCTGTTACGAATTTAATGTATTAATTCTTAGCTTCACAATTATGTTATTTTCGGAAACTTATGACTCTCTACATTATCCAAAAGGTTTACGTAACATATTTATATTATCGATTTGTACCTGAAACTCTTCACTACGGTGAAAATAACATTTGGATAGCACAGTAAATAGCGATCCAATGTAATGCTTCGGGGAACAATATGAAGAACGAAATTCCTTGCTGACGTCACCACCGGAAAAGTTTGGCAGTGACCAACCCATTGAACGAGCGGCTCGTGACAGGCATAGCAACTTGGAGATACATGCTAAAAGCACCAAACCTGACCTGCCTAACCTACTCACGCACGTTTCTAATAGAAGAAATAAACAAAACCTAACCTACTCACGTGTTTGTCTAATAGAAGAAATAAACAAAACCTAACCTACTCACGTGTTTGTCTAATAGAAGAAATAAACAGAACCTAACCTACTCACGTGTTTGTCTAATAGAAGAAATAAACAGAACTTAACCTTATATGTATATTTCTGCTACTAGATGAATATGTGGGTAGATTAGGCAGATCAGGTTTGGTTCTGTAAGCAGAGGCGCAACCACGAATTTTTGTTTGAGGGATGGGGGGCAAGTACCAGGACGATAAACATGCCAATAATAATAATGATGACATTATATTATTATTATTTACATTTTCTGGTATTTTTTCAACACGTTCCATTTCACATTAGCTAATAATGGAAAAGAAGCACACAAGCTGTATTTTTGTAAGACAAAAATGACGAATATAACTCTTTTTGTACATATAACATGTGTAACTATCATGTAGAACATATGTTTCACGCATATTCAACATGGAGCGACGTAAAATAAGAAAATACATATGCAACATGTTAACACAAAATTGTGCACATATTCAATGTTTCTTTAGTACATATAATATATTTTTAAGTACATTACATAATCAATTCATCCGCCTCATAACAAACCAACCGCAAAAATGATATAAATTGTCACATGTTTGTGCTGATTGTCCTCAAAACAATTGTTCATGCAATTAAAACAAGACTGTTTACCAGCAAAGCAACACTCTGAAGTACATATTTGGTCTTACTTCTTTTTCTAGTAATTTACAATGCATTACAGAAAAGAATGATATTACGAGCGAAGCGAGCAAGAAAATCTTTAGATACAATTTTTGCAAGCTGAAAACAATATCGATTTAATAGGGCGCAAATAATTTCACGGGGCGCCATAGCATTCTCTCTTTTTTAACTTTTTAAATTTAGATCGTTCGGTGCCCAGGTCCGACTCCTACCGTCCCTTGGCTATGGCTCTGAACTTGATGAGACTAAGAAAAGCAGGTATTGCGAGCGAAGCGAGCAAGAACATTTTGCGAAACTTATTTTTAATTGCATAAAATTTGAAATCGAAGGGTTTCAATTGCCCCATCTGTGGCCCCCTGCCGGTGCTCTTGGCCGTGTGGAAGAAAAATGCAAGAAATACATGAAAACTAATTCCTCCTTGAGTATCATTTTGTCCTGCTACCCTTAGATCTATTTATTTATTATCCTGCGCACAACAGGCATCTGCCCTTTTACAGTGCACAATAAATGTCTTACATTTGAGGATTTATACACATAAAAATAATATTTATACACATTTTCAGATACAAAAAAATACATATAGAGGTTATATATATATCATCCTTATACATTACCGCGGATAAAAAATGAATCAAATCTTACACAATTACATTCATATATGTATGGGTATATATATACACATATAGAAGGTAAAATAATAATAATAATAAAAAAACATTAAGTAAGAATGTTGTCCATTAAATAGCGTTTATACTCAGAAAATTTAGCAAACATGTCCAACTGTACACCCCTCTCTAACCATTCAGTATGCAAGCTACACATTCTTCGCAGGGGAGTCATTTCTGCGGATTTTGTACGGGTGTGGGAAATTGTAAAGAGTTGCTTTCTTGATCGCAACTTTGGATGGGGGACATAGAAAGCTATTTTTGAAAGCAGAGAGGAAGAATCCAATTTGTCGTTAAGAAGTTTGAAAAGAAAAAGGAGCTGATGTATGGTTCTTCTCTTTGCAAGGGAAGTAATGTCTAATTTAATTAGTAATTCGTTATAAGGTGTCATCTTTGGATATGCACCATCTATCCTAAAAACTATATAACGAGAGAATTTATTTTGAACTTTGTCAATAAGATCAATTTGTTTACTGGTTTCTTTACTTCAATGTTTGCCCTCCCACCCCCCACCCCCACCTTGCCCCTCCTAGAATTGGTTTTAGCCCAAAGTTGGGGGCGATGTCCCTTCTGTGGTTGCACCACTGGCTGTTAGCATATATGTTTAAGTTTCTATAGACGTCGCTAGGCTCCTCGCCCCCATAGAAGGTGAAAGGGAATCAACCACGATATAACAAAAATTTCATAGCGCCATTGTGTAAAGTTTAGAACAAAGAAGCCAAAGGACACAGCGTGATAGCCACCAAGATAATAGGACAGCAATCTTCAATTTCCATGCTTCATTGACATCCGATCTATCCGAAGCCTTTGACTCGTAGAAGGCAAACGGATACGCGCCATTATCCATAACCCCTGTCACCTCATGGCACGATGATGTCGCCGTTGTTATGGCGATTGGCGTGAAGGCTAGAGGAAACGGAAAAGATCTTCCAGGCTTCTTCCTTTCGCTTTCGGTGGTCCCAGCCTCCTCTCAAGTCAGGCAGAAAGCTCTTCATTCTCCTCAAGATTGCTCTATTAGGATCGTTTACAAGCGGGCGAAATACTTTCACCGATGTCATTCAGTGTTTGGACAGCCTTATGCATAGAGAGGAGCTGGGTGTGTCCGCGATTCCTACAGGCGGACGGGACGGATGCCTGGAGTTACCAAGATATTCTTTTCCGTGAGTACCTCAGTTGTTTTACTCAACTTCTATCTATGCTGGTATTTATGAGGATTCTTCGCATACGTTGATAATGATCGATGGGTATACATATACAAATATTACTGATCTAGTCGAAAATCCAGTCACAACCAGAGAACGAACTCGGTGCCTTGTATAAGTCCTATTGCTCCAACCATTGACCTCTCGAGCCAACCCTAGATGTCACAGGTTTTCTTGCTTTCGCCGTTTCCTTTGCGAGGAGTAATATTAACAAGAAATATTTCCTCCGAACTCTGCTGCCTTAAACACGGATATTTCAACCGTCTCTGTTGCCTTAATCGCGGATATTGCAACGATCTTGCTTACTTAACCAGGAATTTTACAACCGTCTCTGCTGTCTTAATCACAGATATTTCAACCGTCTCTGTTGCCTTAAACACGGATCTTTTAACAGTCTCTGTCGCCTTGATCACGGATATTGCAACCGTCTCTACTGCCTTAATCACGGATTTTGCAACCGTCTCTGTTGCCTTAATCACAGATATTGAAACCGCCTTTGTTGCCTTAATCGCGGACATTGCAACCGTTCTTGCTTTCTTAACCAGGAATAAATATTGCAACAGTCTCTGCTGCCTTAATCACAGATATTGCAACCTCCTTTGTTGCATTAATCGCGGATATTGCAACCGCTCTTGCTTCCTTAACCAGGAATATTACAATCGTCTCTGCTGCGTTAATCACGGATATTGCAACCGACTCTGCTGCCTTAAACACGGATATTTCAACCGTCTCTGTTGGCTTAATCACGGATATTTCAACCGTCTCTGTTGCCTTAAACACGTATCTTTTAACAGACTCTGTCGCCTTAATCACGGATATTGCAACCGTCTCTGCTGCCTTAATCACGGATATTTCAACCGTCTCTGTTGCCTTAAACACGGATTTTTTTTAACAGTCTCTGCTGTCTTAGTCACGGATATTTCAACCGTCTTTGTTGCCTTAATCGCGGATATTGCCACCGTACTTGCTTCCTTAACCAGGAATATTACAACCGTCTCTGCTGCGTTAATCACGGATATTACAACCGACCTTGCTTCCTTAACCAGGAATATTGCAACCGTCTCTGCTGCCTTAATCACGGATATTGCAACAGTCTCTGCTGCCTTAATCACGGATATTGCAACCGCCTTTGTTGCCTTAATCGAGGATATTGCAACCGTTCTTGCTTCCTTAACCAGGAATATTACAACCGTCTCTGCTGCCTTATTCACGGATATTTCAACCGTCTCTGTTGCCTTAAACACGGATATTTCAACCGTCTCTGTTGCCTTAATCACGGATCTTTTAACAGTCTCGGCTGTCTTAATCACGGATATTTCAACCGTCTTTGTTGCCTTAATCGTGGATATTGCAACCGCGTTTGTTGACTTAATCATGGATATTGGAACAGTTTTTGCTTCCTTAAGCAGGAATACTGCTACCGACTCAACTTATTTATGCAGGAAGAGGTTTCGACTGGGACAACTGAAAATATCCCGGTAACACTCTGCCTCCCTAAGGTCGCATACATTAATAACCCTTGCCACAAGAATACCCTAGTTTGTAATCTGTAACTAACATATGCAAATGTTTCTATTTTTATTCATAGATGGCACTGCAACATAATAATTTTTATTTTTATTACAAAGGTCGCGTAAAGCTAGAAATCATAGTTTAATATACTTGTATAAATGGTAATTCATCTCAAAAAATGTTATGTAAAATTAATTTGAAAACAATAATTTCAGTTTTAATCCAGCTCTTGTGAGTGAGCAATGTCTCACGAGTTCATTAAACAATTTCTGATATATGAGAGGGGTCAGTAAAGTGATCAATCGACGATTAACGGATAACCTCATTTTAAATTAGGTCGGACATTTTAATCACCCTGTATAAACTGACCCTGATTAAAAACTAATGCAACGTTCAAGAACGAAGCAACTCCGCGGTGCAGTGGTTAGCACAGTGCGATACGACACCACGGGTCTCAGACTCGAATCCCAGCTTCGACATTGGTGAAGTTTAAGGTTTGATTTTAACTCCACTTTATTCACAGGAAGGCTAACCAGGACTGGACCTACAGTTTAAAGTGGGATCCGAGCCACTATGTGCCTCCGCCGGGCATCGAACCTGGGATCCCTTGATTACAAGACGACAACGTGGACATCAGTGTTCTTTGATAGTGTCCCTTAATCAATTTTGTCATACCATCACTCATTTTCTTCGCGAATGGCCAAAGGTGACAGACATTGGTGTGCCCAAGGGGAGGGGTTGGGGGTTATACCCCCCTTTTGGCCTAATATTCCTAAAAAAAGAACGTCAAAATATGACAAAATGAGGGCTGACTACCAATAAAAAGTGTAATACGTAACCCCTCCCTTTCGAAAATCTTGAGCACGCCTCTGGTGACAGAAAAGGAAAGTAAAAATGAACAAAATCAGTAAAACAACCAATAAATCAAGAAGAACGAAGCGAAACGTGCTATTCTATCATTCGCCGGTTGTAATGTTACGAAGGAGCATAACTACACAGAACATGATCCACGGGCTGTAAATCAGTGGCAATTGTTCTGATTGGATCTGAGTGTTTCCCGATTGCCTGGCGTATCTCATGCATCTTGTGTTTCGCCAAAGGATTTTTTACGGCCGCGTTGAGAATTTGGGCAGGCCCAGCTAGGCTGAGCGTTAGCAGTTCGTTGACCTCAGAGGCACGAATAGTACTTACTCAGGGACTGGTTTTTCGGCAGGCGACAAGTGCGCATTTATTTCGGTGCTACAAAGAATCGCAAGTCGGCTTAAGTACCGCAGATAAGCTGAATATCACAGAGACAAAAACTGGCAGAATTTGCATCTGGCTTCGAGCTGGGAAATACGCAAGGGAATAACATCGCTTCACGCTTCAACAGTCATGACCAAGTAATTGAAGAATTCACAAGGAGGAATTCAATTACAGTTTATATTGAAATAATAGTTATATATCAAAGGAGAAGCATAAGAATGTTTCACACCTAAAATGTACAATATTGTATTACCTGCATCTTGTTTCGTAACTGTTTCAGTTAATTGATTTAATTTATGTTATCGCCTGCCCCCGTGGCGAAGTGGTTAGGACATTGCGGTACGAATCCCGATCTGGGGTATGGATGTTTGCGAGTGTTCATTCATCAATTTCATCATATCATCACTCATCCCCATCTTCGCAAATTAGCCAAAAGTGGCACAAGAAGCGAAGTAAAAATAAAGCAAATCAATCAATTTAATTTATGTTATTGGCGTCGCATTTCTGCTACCTTTGACTAACGCCGATGGGGATTGTTATGTATTCAAGCACACGCAGATTTTGCACTCAAGGTGTCGAGTTGATTTTAAAAGATATGCACCTCGTAATCCAACATTATTTATTTTCCACCAAATTGCCACTTAATAATTTACAACGACCTCAATGTATAAAAGACAAAACACAATCTGTTAGTATGAACATATTTACAATTCATACGCGGCGTCACACACGACAGGGATGTTTCATGACATGATGAAATTGATGAAAGGAGACTCGCAAAGTACACCCATGCCCAAGCCGGGATTTTAACCAGAGACCTCTAGCGTCGTAGCGCGCTGTGCTAACCACTCTACCACAGACGCCGGCTGTCTTGTAACTGCAATATGTACAGTGTGCATTTTCGCAAATGGTCTAGTCGGTAGGGTGCTAACACGTGGGAGACCCGGGTTCGATTCGCTGTGATCTAAGATTGGAACATTTCTGACTTTGTTCCTGTACAAAGCCACTCTGCGATTCAACCAACCTCAAATAAATGGGTACCTTTGGGGTAAAGGTGCTAAAAGCGTAGTGCTGGTCACATCACCTCCAAAAACTGACTTGATCGAGAATGTGTGGACCTTTACCAGTTTATTGTTACCGATAATAATTGCACAGTCATTAAGGGAAACAATTTTTCTTGATAACGTTCTTTTTTTCTTACGCCTTTTTTCAACGCAAAGAGCCTTCCTCACCGGCAATAAATATAGGACGCCTAGAGCCTGAAATACTAACTTCAGTGCAGGGCGTTATCTGTGTTGCCTAACTCTGCGTTGATAAGTGGATTTTAATAGAACATTTTCAGTGGCAACTTATAACATCGACGCAGTGTTAGGCAACACACATAGTGCCTTACAGAGAAGCGTGTATTTCAGGATCTAGGCGTTCAATTTTTATCGCAGATGACTGAACATGTTAACGTCACAACTAGCAGATTTGATTTGATTTTTTAAAGTCTACTTTATACATCAACATTTTTAACCCACACGTATTGTACTCGTTCTTCTTCAGAAATAGAATGGAAATTTTAACTTGGCGAGAGCTCGAACTCGACTGCGTCTGGAGTATTGTGGAAGCGCTATATTCACACAGATATAAGTGAATGCATCAGCTGAAACAAAAATATGCATGGTCTGCAGCTCAGACCAAATTCTTAAGTACATCATTGAGAAAGTTGTATTAATGTACATCTCGACATACGCAGAAAGACATACCCACTTGCATCATGTCATGCACCTTGGCGTTACCTTTACAAACGATAGTGCTACCTCTATTTGGTGGAAGGTGCATAAATCTTAATCTTAAACCACAGTTAGAATATCTACAGGGTAGGATACATTTTAGACAACGAAACCAGACAGGACGCCTTTCAATGGAGACTTTTAAACGAATATATTATATAAACAAGGATACATGGAAATAGAATATTTACATAATGAGCTACTTTTCTCTATAATCCTCATTTACAGTCAATTTTTATCTTTATATATATTTTATTATTATTTCCTTCAATTTGTATATTCTTCTATATGAACATGCTTCTTAATGAACGGTCTGGATCTGGACTTCCCTCTTAATGGACGGTCTGCATATGGACTTCCTTCTGTATTTTCGCTTTTTGAATTGCTATATCTTTTTTCCAACTTTTTCCTTAAGCTTTGGGAATTATACTAATATCTCCCTTGCGGCTGCGATTGAAACGCGACAACACTAATTATGTGCAACAATGTGTATACTTGGTGCCAAACGACTGACACGCGCATCCAAGTAGGTGCTACGGTTGAAACGCGCAACCAAAAGTGTTGTGGGGCATCGACTGGAACGCGCCGCCACTGATGTAAACAAAATTTCCACTATGGGAATGGTAAATGAATCAGACAGATGCAAGATCTGTTAAAGGACAAACTTGTATCAGTGCTTTGACTTCTTTAAGTTTCTTATTAACTTACATATGATCACTGATTTGATTTATCGAATATATACATAATTTATTTCCTTTATATTTATTCTTTATCTTCTTATATTAGATTTTATTGTTTTTCATCTTTCCCATTCGTTTTATTCTTATTTATTTAGTTATTCACGTATATTATGTTCATTCTTAATCTTGCATGCCTGGTGCTGCCATCTCTATTCCGCTTTTGCAAACTATTTACATTATTTGGTCCTATTGGGTACGTAACAATACACAAAATGCACGAAACTATAAACTCGATTCTCGGCCAAGTCCCAAACAAACACACGTTAGTGCGTTAATCGATGCATTTCGTTTTCTGTGTGTACCTATGCGGGACACACCCAGCTTCTACCAAACACTAAAACTAAATGTTAAGAACTCTAAACCTGATCCTCCTAAACTAAACGGAATTGTAGTTTAGGAAGGCCAGGTTTAGACCTTTTAGCATTTAGTATGGGCGTTTGTTGCAAGCTGAGTGTGGCCCGCACTAGACCCACACCTCTGCCCGTCAACCCGTGAGCTTGATAAACATTCTTGAATTAATCCTGATCATTCATCCACGTAATTCTTTCGCACTCTGAACCTACCACACCTCATCTCCATGTCACATAAACCAGATCTACCGGAATATCAAGCTCTCTCTTATTCTCATCTTATTCGAAGTGACAACCGTGATGCATTGGAGCTGTTTAAAACGAATCGAACATTTTTTCCCCTGGATGTGTACAGCGCCATCTAGTAGGTCAAGTGTAAACCGATTGTGTCAGAATTCCGAAGACTGCTCCGTTACTTGCGACATGTTTTTCGTTGCAAACATCTGAATGTTGCGATTCGCACAAGAAGGTTTATACGATTCTGGATATGCAGGAAGTGCGGCTTCCATTTCTGCTTTCTAATAGTCGATTTGTTTTGACTGCTTCTTCATGCTTTGTTGACTTCTGTTTCTTCCGAAACGAGGACATGTGAAAAACTGAAGCGACATGAGTGACGACTGTATATGACACTTGGTTGGGTTGCTTATTTCTATGTGTGAGGAGTACGGTTCCGTGTGGATTAACTGTGTATATCTAAGGAACTATAAACGTACACAACAAGAAGTGCCGGTTCGGTGACCTAGGGGGTTAAATTGTAGACTATCGACCTCGCCACCGAAAGTTCCGGGTTCGAATCCCGGCGTGGGTGTTATTTTGCTCCTTCATCTTATCATAGGTCATCGTCATCGTTGCGATTAGCCAAAATCTGCACAAAGCGACCTAAAATGGCAAGAAATAACTTGATTTCTGTTATGGGCTAGAATAATAATAAGGTTTTTGCAGTTATTTTAAGTTATTTATTTATTGAGATTCAACAGAGATCAGAGATGAACCTCCAATTACAGAAGGTCAAATAATTATATTTTGCACCCCCCCCTCTCTCTCTCTCTCTCTCTCTCTCTGCGTGTGTCTGTCTTTTCTCTCTCCCTCACCGTGTGCCTCTATTTGCCTTCTTTTGTGTGTATGTTAACGGATATTCGGATAATCCGCACATATCGGATATAAGAATATCTGATATCCGGATATTTAAAATCAGGATGGACAATTATCCAATATCCGAAT
This sequence comes from Lepisma saccharinum, assembly GCF_977018435.1. Taxonomy (NCBI): domain Eukaryota; kingdom Metazoa; phylum Arthropoda; class Insecta; order Zygentoma; family Lepismatidae; genus Lepisma; species Lepisma saccharinum. The sequence continues at coordinate 13,928,347 of NC_139248.1, read as the reverse complement.
AGGTACGATAATCGTATTATCCGGATTTGGCCATGCCTAGTGCATGTCTATCTCCATCTCTCTCTTAGACTATATCTGCTTGCTTTCTTTCTTTTTTATTTCTGTGTATGTTTTCTCTCTTTTTCTGTATTGTGTATCTGTCTGTCTGTCTCTCTCTCTTTCTCTCCCAGTCCCTGGTTCGATATCCGGTGGAGGCACATAGTGGTTCGGATTCCACTTTAAATTGTAGGTCCAGTCCCGAATAGCCTTGCTGTGCATAAATTGGACTTATGACACTAAATCAACCAACCAACTCTCCTTTTTTCTCTCTCCCTCTCTTACCCTCTCCTTTTCTCTCTCTTTCTCTCTCCCTCTCTTTTTCTCTCTCTCCCTCTCTTTTCTCTCTTTCCCTCTCCTTTTCTCTCTCTTTCTCTCTCCCCCTCTCTTTTTCACTCTCTCTTTCTCTCTCTCTCTTTCCCCCCCTCTCTCTCTCTCTCTTTCTTACCCTCTATTTTTCTCTCTCTCTTTCTCTCTCTTTTTCTCTCCTCTTTCTCTCTCTCTCTCTCTCGATTGTTTATCTACATGTCACTTAGTCTCTCTGTGTAACTATCTTGTATTTCTCTCTCTCTCTCTCTCTCCCCCCGGATGTTTATCTATATTTCACTTCGTCTCTCTCTGTAACTATCTTGTATCTTTATCTTTGTGTGGCTATCTCCCTCTCTGTCTCTGTCTTTCTGTGTGTGTCTCTCTCTCTCTCTCTCTCTCTCTCTCTCTCTTAGTATCGCTCTGTCTCTATCTTCGTTTCCCTCGTCTCTCTCTCTCTCTCTCTCTGTTTATATCTCTTTCCTTCTCGTCTCTCTTATTCTATTTGCGTCTCTCTGTGTGTGCCTCTATCTCTGAGCCTCTGCCTCTCTCTATCTCTTTCCTCTCCTCACACGCACGCACGCATTCACATATATAAAGTATACACACATCTATATTGCTTCACGGTATCGTACGTACTGTAATTTACAATGAACGACACCCTTTCTCTTAAACAACCATCCTTTCTATTCCGAATGACCATTTTTGGGAAATACTCCTCAGCACATCTCGCACCTAAACGGAAAAACAATTATCTCTTAGGAATTTCATCGTGTCTGTTTCTCACCCACCGCACACACATTCTTCCAAGATAACCGTGGACGTTGACCAAGATCAGGAACTCGTGACTGCCATGATGTACACCCGCGGAGGTGAAAGGTCGCCGAAGACCAAATGCCTCGAAGGCACCGACTGGTATCTGTCCCACCTTTGTGTGCCTCCGCGCCGGTTGAAGAGTTCAGCGACCTCCAAATATGGGTCCTTCTGGCTCCAGTGCCGCCTTCACATACCACAAACTCCATTAAAAACTGCTTCCGAAAAGGGACAAACTTGTTCAACAGCTTAGGAGTGTGGTCATGGAGTTTCTTGTTATAAGTTAGCCATGTGTGTTTTCGTTTTCGATTATCTATGTACTAACTCTATAAACAGTGTCCGAATTGAACTTTTTGATTGGTTTATTGACTTGGGTTGTTCTAATTTCAACTTTTCTGCCATTTTTGGTTAATCGTCTTGGAGGTGACGTGATCAGCACCACGTTCCTACCTCCTTTACCTTCCAAAGGGACATACTCAATTATCTGACGCTGGGTGAATCTCAAGAGTTTCTCTATGCTATGCAGCGACATTGCGGGGGAAATCCCCACTTAAAATCACTCACCCCGGGAATCAAACCCGGGTCTCGTGCGTGGCAGTCAGACGCCTTACCGACCACCGCAGGTCTTAAAATACCCTCATAAACGTGCATCCAAATTATCGTGAAAATAGTTTTTCAGCATAAAAAATGCACACACACATTTTCCCGTCATAAACAAAAATACACACTCGCGCGTGCATACAAAATAAACCATGAGAACCTCCCCCCCATAAACAAAAGTACACACACACACACGTGCATGCAAAATCAATCGTGAACAATCATTGTTCTCCTCATAAACAAGCCACTACAGCACACCTTCTGCAAATCTTCCTACTGGAATGTCTAGGGACATTTAAGTCCATTCACAGAACAACAATGCAACAAAAAGCAAGTAATTGTTGAGCTCGTTGGAGTGTCAAATCATTTCTCAGCCTCATTTCAGTTCAAGTTCTCTTATTTTACACTGTTGCATTCCAGTCCCCTCGGCTGATTGGGCAAAATTTACGTCCATTCGTTCTCGGTACTGTTACGCCGAAATGTCCTCTGGCAGCGTAACCCAAGGGGAGGAATCTACACGCACATTTATAGCCAAAGAAATTACTCCAATCAGGGTTGCCACGAGCAGGAAAATTATCGAAAAAATTATATATTTTTGATCCTCAAAATGTAAATAGTTCCTCAACCCGCACACACGCAACTATTATCTGCGATGTCATTTTCCAAGGGCTGCTTATTTGATTTGGTGTTTTAAGTCCATTTTATGCACATTAAGGCTATTCGGGACTGGACCTACAGTTTAATGTAGGATCCGAACCACTTATGTGCCTCCACCGGGTATCGAACCCGGACCCCTTGATTACAGGTCGATGACGCTACCACTGCGCTATTTGGGAGGCCCTCATTTCCCAAGGGAAATATATATATTGTGCTTAAATTCTCTATAAGGCTCTTTATTTATATGTGGGTTACATGCTTAAATCAATATTTCGCTATAATGTTACGTTATTTAAGCACAATGTTAATTTATGTTACAAGGTGTCATTTTGTGGAAAATATTTTAAAAAGTTAAGCCGATCTCCTTGGCGGAATGGTTAGCACAGCGCTATGATGTCAGGGTTCGAATTCTGGCCTAGATATTCAAATATTCAAAATGATATTGTGAAGAAGTAGGGGCGAGGAGGGGCTGTTGCCCTACCACTTTCTGCCTATTTTTCTCCCGCGCTATGCTAAACCATATGTACCAAGGAAAGTAAAATGTCGTTTCCCCCCCTCCCCCCTTTTGGAACCCAATCGCCGGCACTGCAAGTGAATATTGTATTTTTCTATTTCCAGAACAAGGTTATGCACATTTTATTTTAAAAATTTACACCCGTACTTAAACATAGACACACTAAAAAATGCATTACCTGTTGTCGATCGGCCGAACACCTCTCACTCGTTTATATCGTCACATTTTGCATTCGTACTTACCTATTGTGCATTGCGAAAGATTGTTTCAGGTGTGGTTTTGCTTTTCTGACGGAAATAATGTCAATAACAGTAATTATTGTTCGTCCATCTTTCGCTTGCTTAAGACACAATATGGCGGGTGCAGCTTCAGTAGCGTCGATGATTAGTGGGTTTACAGTGTTTCCAACCTTCTTAACCGAAAAATGCCCCACGAACCATTCACGGATAGCCCCAATAACCATTCCCGGATAGCCCCACAAACCATTCACGGTAAGGTTAGGTTAGGTTTGGCAAATATAGTTAAAATTTGGGGTCGTAGTAATATCGGGAATGTATATTTCGTTTTTTCATCCTCTTGGAAAACAAGCGCGTCGTTGGAAACACTGACAGGACGTTACGTCATCAACATCCGGTTTACGTTTTTCGTGAAAAACACATGATTTTCCGCTCCAGTAGATTCTACGATGACAGAAAATACTTCCACGAAGTATCCAAATGCTAAAAGAAACTCATTCCAGTAATTACCAAAAATTCATATATATATAGAGACGCATTAATGTGTATTTGAAGGTTGAACTTTGTACACCCCAGATCAAAAACGTTCCTGCGCCACTGAATGCGAGAGTACTACACTGAAGGCTTTCCTCTGTTTGGTTGTAGGCATTACCATCATCTTGCCATTACCCATAAACCCCTTTTCACCATCAACAAACATTCAGGGGGAAAATAATCCTTATAAAATAAAATGACAAAATTTGTTAGCCACAATGAATTTACACGACTGGCAACATTGTATTCAATGTCCTGGTAGATAGGCACTGCTACAATTAAAAAGTACTTACAAGATTCGCGTTTATAGTAGATACCCAATTGCAATGACCTAGAGGCAGCAGTTGATTTTACGAATAGCAACTGCAATAAGATACATACCGTTAAAGCATTTTTATGCACTACATCTATGATTGTCTTAACAGGATAGGAAAAACACGCATGGCTGAAAGGTACCTCGAGACTAATAAACACACAATCTAATTATGTGTATCAATTTGTTCAAAGTATTGCTAGTGTAATGGTAGCTTGTTTCCAAAGAGGATGCCTCAGGCTTCAACCTCTGTAATATGTGTGAGTGTCTTGGACCGAACGTGGTACTTGGAGGTCAACCTTTATAACAAAAAGCGAGCTAATAAAGAGAATGATGGAATTGAAAAGAGTAGGGAATGGATGAGATGAGGTGGGAAAGGATGGTAAAATGACGAAATGACAAGAGGCGAGAGTGTAAAGAATGGATGAGATGGGAAGAGAAGATAAAAGAAGAGATGAGAAGAAGAGAATGGATGAGATGAAATAGGAAAAGAAGAAATAAGAGATGGAGAGAAGTGTAGAAAGTGAATAAGATGAGACAGAAAGTGAAGAGGAAAGAAGAGATGCGATGGGAAGGGAAGAAAAGAGGAGAGAATGTGTGAGATCAGATGGAAGGAAGTAGAAATGAAGACTTGGTAAGAGAAGATATCACAAGCAAAGAGAAGAGAATGTCTGAGATGAAATAAACTGCATGTGAAGCAGTAAGCTGCATGTAAAATTATACAAATTGTACTTGTGAGAGATACACAAAATTAAATGAATACACAAAGGTTTAACTACAAATACAAAACACAAAACACAGATGGGAAATGAAGAGCAAAGAAGAAAGGGGATGGGATTAGGAAGGGAAAGGAAGAGATGTAATGAGTTAGAAACAGAAGGAAAGAGATGATAAGCAAAAAAATAGGAAGAAAGGAGATGAGATTAGATGGGGAGAAAATGAAATGTAAGAGGAAGGAAACAGAACAGAGGGTAAGGGAAGAATAAGGATGGGTGTGAGAGGATAAGAAAGCAGAGAAGAGAAATGAAAGGGTAGAATAGGATCGGGGAGTGGAGGAGAAGATGAGTATTCGTATGAGGAAAGAAGGAGAAGAGAAAAGAAGAGTTGGGAAGGAAGAACAGGAGAGTGGAATAGTAGAAGGGAGGAGAGAAGGGGAAGACAATTAGAAGTGGAAAGAGAATACAAGTTCTAGGGAACCGTACAAAATCCACTCACCTCCTTCTTTGTAACGTACATGTAGCGTCCCTTTTCCGATATGATCAAGATTGGGATTCGATGCATTGAAAATCTCAAATTTCAAATGTTGTAGACACGGTCAAAATTGTGAGATGCTGTTGGACATGCAGATTTTTTTCAGAATAGTTCTCGCAAATAATTTTCTACATTTTCGGTGATTTTTGAAAACGAGGTTTTCTTACAAAATATATTTTTCTATATATTCTGGCCAATGAAACCCTCAGAAATTAAGGGAAGGTTTGAATGGAAGCAGTTTGACACAGAAGCTAAAGGAACTATAGATATTGGACGTAATATAATCGAAAAAAATGAATAAAATTTATGAAAATTGAAAATGTGATATAGTAAATTTTTGTTATAACTGTGTAAAGTATTTTGCTGAATCTATTTTAAAACAATACAGTTTTATTTTCAACTTTGAAGTTACTATAGCTTAAGTACTGGATCTAAGAGCGCTTACTGGACGAGATGGACTGATTATATAAATAGAACTAGTTTAATTTAATAGAACATGGTGACAGGAGCGGCAAAAATGGAATTGGGGAATATGTGGAATTTTATACCTCAAACAGTTTCTAATATTGTCAATAGATGGAGCTATTCTACTACTTCATTGAATGGACGATTTAACCAGTACAGGTAATTTTGTGATTATCTGCTGTTGTTTTTATACTGTCATTTTTATTATTTCTAAACAACATTGATTATTTGTAACAACAGGAATTGAATGGCAATACAATTTATCATTAAATTGTATTTGCCTCATTTCGATTATTATTCAGTTGTAACTTAACTGAAGAATACAATGTGTAGATGTATAGACTCAAAATAAAAATCAGAAGTTACATTCAATGCTGACAATGAGTTTATACGCCTACAGGACGCTATAAACCTTTTCGAGCAGGCCTCATCTCCAGTTGAGATAGTGATGGGTCATGGCAGTTCCTTTTCGGGAAGCAGTTCACCGGAGCTCGCTCACCGGAAGTCATTCAAAGGAACTACAAAGCCACGGAGCATGCTCTCGGACGAGGCAGTTCACTGGAACTTGCTCGTTGAAGGAGTCGTTCACAGGAGGAGCTACCATACCAACACAGCTCGAAGTTGGTTTCGTTGGGTGGAGGAGGGGATGTGGGAGATTGCTTCTGGAGTGGGTGAAAATAATTAGAGGGGAGGAATCCGCCTTCGCGCACATATTAAACAGCTAATGTATCGACTGACCGACCGAGGTTCGGGAGCTGCTTTCAGGGTGGGGGTGAATGAAAATACATTTTATTGGATTGAACTTTAGCGGACAAAAAGTCCTCATCGGAAAGGAAAAGTTGGACAAGTTATATTCTCCCCTCTTCCTTTCCAAAAATGAATTCCTATCCCTTGTTGCCGCAGTGCATTACAGCGCCTGGTGATAGATGAGGAAAAATAATTGTAAATATTTTAAACATGGACGTCCGCTGTATTTTTTCCAGGGAAGAGCAAACAAGGTATTTTTCCAAGGTGTCAAACGAGGCATATTTTCTTCCAAAATAGTATAATCTACTAAAAAACTTCAGTGTGAAGTTAGCATGCGCCTGTAACGCCCTTCTAAAAATTAACAAATTGAGATTGAAATTAAATCATACATATGTGTAAAATGTACAAATTTTAGGTTGAAATTTATTTTCTAGGGTGGCCTTCGCGGCGTCGCCCCTCCCCACCTTTTCAGACTTTCATGCAATTAAATGGATACATGGTCAAACAAACACCCGTAAGAGAATGGAAGAGAGGACGCTAAATCTTTGACTACGAAGAATGCATTCGTATTTTTCAAGCTCTCTCCGCCTCCCGGCCCCACTTATACTTTGAGAAAATGGAAGAGCACGGAAACGGAACGTTGTCGTAAGTTTGATATGATGATCTTATATCTATCAAGTTCCTTCTACAGTTCCTTGCAATGCGATTTGCGAAAACATGCCACAAAAAGGATTAAAGGTGAATTACTTGCCTATCCCTCCCTCATTGTTGAGCTTCTGCAGCATTACTGTAAACAGAGTTGCACGCATAGCTACGCGGAAAACCGCCACTATCAACAATCGGCAACAAAAGACGGGACCTTGCGGTCTCTCTCTCTCGATGGTTCGTAGGAGTGAGTCATCGACTGGGAGCGTTGGCAACATACAAGCAAAGCTCGCGACTTCTGAGGAACTACCATGGGTCATGACAGTTCCTTTTCGGGAAGCACTTCACCGGAGCTCGCTCACTCAAGCAGCCATTCAAAGGAACGACCAACTCCTCCCGATGTTGGTTTCGTGCAGCTGAAGTGAAGGGGGTGGGGGAGGACTTGCTGGAGTTAGCTTGAGTGAAAAGGATTAGGAGAGAGGGAACTACGCTTACTACTCGACTTCCCACAAGAAAACCAGAGAACATACACAGCAGTAACAATACACGCATAGCTCACGACTCCTGGAATGAGGAACTACCACAGAGGAACTGCTCGTTCACTCCAAAGGAGCGAGCACTTCACAGTTCCCAAGAGGGAGTAGTTCAAAAGGAACGGTTCGTTCACGAACGACCCATCACTACGTTGAGATGAGGCCTGCTCGAAAAGGTTTATAGTATCCTGTAGGCGTATAGACTCATTGTCAGCATTGAATGTAACTTTCTATTTTTATTCCTGGAGATGAGACCCGTTCGAAAAGGTTTATAGTATCCTGTAGGCGAGGCGTATACACTCATTGTCAGCATTAAAGATAACTTTCTATTTCTTTTTTTTAACTTTAGTATACTTCGACACGTTCGGAGCTTGTGCGGTCCACATCCAGCTGTTAACAGTTACTAAAACTTATTCTTAAGAGTTCTAAACCTGGCTCTCCTAACCGAACCACATTTGCATTTTTAGAACTCGGCGGAATTGTAGGTTAGGAATTGTTTAGCTTGAGAGGGTTAAGGTTTAGAGCTCTTAGCAGTTAGTTTTAGTGAGTGTTAGCAGCTGGATGTGCCCCGTACCTTGAAATTAAAAAAAACTACAATAAACAAATTATCGTATAATCATAAGGAGTAATAGTTCGATAATGTCTAGGCTTGTTGAGAAATATAAGTGTTAATAAAAATTATTAAGCAAACTAAAAGTGATCAATTTGTTTACCAGTTTCATACACACGAACATGGACCAATTAAAATATTGCTATTAATATACAATTTATTTTCATAAAGAGAGAAACTGAACGAAAGCGGGAAATTTTGTCACTTGCAAAAGGAAATTTCGCCAGTAGCAAAGAGAAATTTCGCCAGTAGCAAAGGGAAATTTCGCCAGTAGCAAAGGGAAATTTCGTCAGTAGCAAAGGGAAATTTCGCCAGAGCAAAAAGAAATTGTGCTACTTGCAACGGGAATTTTGCCACTAGCAATGGGGAATTTTGCCATTTGTAAAGGGAAATTTTGCTATTAGTAAAAGGGAAATTTTACCACCTCCGAAGGGAAATTTTGTTCTCGGAATGTGATTCAGCCTGGCTATCCTCTGTAACCAGGAATCTGTGGAGCAAGACCGCGCTTAGCATCAGAGAAGCGAGGGACATCGAGTAGGCAGAGCGAAGCAGTACACACTGCTGGGATGGCTGGTAACGGCAGTCGCTTTTCCCCCTCCACGCAATCCCGTTCCCTTGCTTGCTTTCGTTCGCCTGCTCCAGAGTTTTCCGTGACAGGGTATAGTATATATTTTGTGGGATCCAGGAGGTTGCCAGGTGCTTGTGCTTGGCAAGTGTTGATGGCCTCCCATGGAATAAACCCTGGGCATGATACTGTGTTAACATAATGTCTTGCTTACCTACCACGTGACTCAAATAGACAGCTTTAAAGGAAGACTTTTCGCGTCTTATCATCTAACCATATTACCTCCTACACACACACACACATGGTCACCCACATATGACATCTCGAGTCACGGTCTCTCATTAATTATTATAATATCTCCACGAATCTCCATTTCACTTTTTTTTTCATGGAATTTTTTAGACATGCAGCGATGGACACACTGTTTCCCAATGACCTAGAAAATGAGAAAGAGTCATAATCACACTTTTCACGCTACGGGCAACAAAGCACTGCATTTCTCTTTGCAATTGCACCTCTTATTGCCTGGCAACAATAAAAATAGGGTTTGGGAAGGTGGGAGTCATTCTTACAATCGTTCTCACAGCTATTTGCACCTTCATTGTTAAAGTACAATAGAGGTGTGAAGTGCAGTACTGAATTGAAAGTACTTACTGTTGGGTGTACATTAGTATATGCACTTGCATTGTGAATACAGATAAGGTGTCACAAATGAGTATGTTGCTTGTTAATTGTTAGGCCAATGGGAAAGTGCAGCAGGACCACAGGAAAGTCCTGACCGAATCATAGTTGGGAATTGTGTTGTAACTCTTCCATTATGCCAAATGTAACTGTAACAAACAAACAAAAAACGCTCAATATGTTGCTTCAAAACAGGCATTTGAATTAAGAAGTGCCTGTTGTACACTCCCTCAAAGTTACTCGATAAAATTCTTGCGTGTGTTTCTTTTTCGTCCTTCTCTCTCTTTTTCCAATTTTCTCTCTTTTTCTATTTCCATTTCTATTTTCCTCTCCGCCATCTTTCGCCAACTCGTTTCCCTTTCATTTTCACATACTCCGTTTCTTTTCTTTACCACTCCTCAAGTTGTTTTTTTTTTAACCTTCTTCTATCTGTTTCTTTCCCTTTTCATATTTTTCATCTATGTTTTCGTTTAATCTTCATCTGTCCGTTTCGGTTTTCAAATCTTTCATTTTGTTTTCCTCCCCATTTCCTCTCTTTTCTATCCCTCCATCTCTCTCTGTTTTACTCTTTTCCACTTCGTTTTTCCTATTTTCCTCTCCGTCTCTCACACTCTCCCCATTTTTCTGCTTTCCTCTTTGTCACTCTTTCTGTTTTCTTCTTCTTCTCTCTCTCTCTCTCCCTCTCTCTCTGTATCTTTCACATATCTTACCCCAATTTTCATCTTTACTCCTCTTTACTTCTCTCTTCTTCAGCAATATCTGTTGTCTCTCTTTCTCTCCACCTTCTGTATGTTTTCCTTTATCTCCCTCTATATGTTTCTGTTTATCTTTTCATGTCTTTCACTCTATTTTCCTTTTCATTTCCTCGCTGTTCCGTTTTGCACCATCTTCTCATCCCTCGGTTTCTTTCTCAATCTCGTCTCTAGTTTCCTCTACTCTTTCACTTTTCTTTCTCTTTGTGTATTTCTTCCCTCTCCTCCTTCTTTCCTTTCATGCATTCCAACAGATAAGGAAACTCAGCTTAAGCTTTATCTTAGATCTTTATTCATCCCATCTGAAATGGTATGTACTGAAGAGGGCTTCCTGTTTTAATGTGAAAGCTTTATACACTATATTCTTCCACTCATTTCTTTACAAGGTGACCACTGAGTTATCTGAAAGTCTTAAAAGAGTGTTATACGAAACATTCCTCCAGCTTTAAGCTAAAGATTGCAGGTAGCGGAGAACAATGCCTACTCAACATCTTCCTGCGCAAAGAACCTTGTCATTTCCCCAAGTGACAAGTCAAAAAGTGAAGATGCAATCTGTCCACCGTGAGATTAACGCTTGGCTGGCTGTTTGCAGCATGTCACTTACTCCGCACCTTGGGGCAGAAAAAGCGAAACCGGAAGAGCCGTTGCAAATCCCAAATGAAGCGCCATGATTTGGATGAAGGGTGAATCTTCATCTTTTTTATCAGATCGAAGTGCGAAGGTGCGAACTGTTACTTTCTGTGTGATGACTGTCATCTTCGCTTAAAGCCACCGGAATTTTTTGTCGAATACAGGAAGCCACGAAATGGAAAGCAAGTTTTTGAACTTTACAAACCCAGCGATCGTGCAACCTATTTTGCTTTTCATCTTACGTAAAGGTTATATTCTTAAAATTAAATAATAGTTAAGTCAGATTTGTGAAGGAAGCTACTTGTATTGTACCGTGCGTCCATTTCGATCTTCAGCCGAGAGATCGGGAGAAGCGTGGCGGGCGGCGCTGACGGAGCCTGTAATGCCCGCTTATTTTTATGGACATATGCAGACATTTATATAAATATTGCAAAACGAGCAGTAACCTGTGTTATAAGAGTACGGTTTTAATTTTAGTAGCTTAGTGGCTGTATGTTCTGATGATTTTGACACGCCCATCTCCTGTGAAACACAGCGTCGAGGTTTGTTTGGAGAACGTTCTAACGCTGCACCAATATCATCGAGTTTTGCTTCGGTTAGAATCCGTAGTTTTTGCTTAGGTGTTTTAAAATTTAACGATCCAGTTTCTCGTAATTTAAGGACAAGATGTCTAACCGTATCTCTATGTGGAGTTGAAACGCCTGGGAATTTCTGTACAAATTTCCTATACACGTATCGACACGAGTCTGTTTTCAGGTACGTGTCATACATAATAAATCTTTGTTCTAACGTGAACCTTGCGGCTGGCATTCCAATCGTCTCACTGACACAACACACATACACACTGCAATAACACAAACAAGTAACTGCAAGTAACCAAGAATAACACTCTTGCGCACAGTACGAAATTAACACGCTCTTGGTTTAGATTGCTCGCCACTATATTCACAGCTCTGTCTTCATCTAGTCGCGAAGGAACAAAAAAACTCGAGCTCTGAGATTTCGGATTGCAAGGAAGCTCACGAAAACCATTGACTTTTAACGGTTTCGTCTACAGCGTAATCTTGATACAGTGTTGCACATTCGAAACCTCCAAACGATTCCTATCGCCACAAAACTCTTTCAAGGATATAAACTTAAGCAGGACGTTACTGGTCAAAACTATGATTAAAATGTTTTATTATCTGTGGCTCTTAACATCGTTTCTAAAGCGTATTTTTTTGTGTATATAAGGGCAGAACTTGGATGAATTACAGATGATAAATTATAACACAGGTTAGTGCTCGTTTTCCAATATTTATATAAATGTCTGCATATGTCCATAAAAATAAGCGGGCAGGCCGCAAATGTCGGCAAATGTCGCCACGCTTCCCGCCACGCTTCTCCCGATCTCTCGGCTGAAGATCGAAATGGACGCACTGTATTTTTACCATAGCCAGGCTTGGCCTACTTTAAAGTAAGTCATGAAGCTTTCCTGGCGACGAATGATGAAGACATTCTCCCGGGCTATCGACCAGGTGAGTTCTGGAGAGGTTTCCAAGCTTTCGAGAGCTAACGCCACTCCTATCTTCAGGGTAGAAGTGAAGATGACAGTGACGCTAGCTCTCGAAAGTTTGAAAACTTCACAACGTGCCTTGTCAATACCCCAGGGAATATATATTATCGTTTTCCTATTTTGTTCTCGTGAAATCATTCTAGACCTAGTGCCACTTCGGTGGCAGAGCGCTTCGAGTGGTCGCTTCTCGATCTCGCCACCGAAGTTAACGGGTTTGAGTCCCGGCTTGGCAATGGGTATCCTTTGTGAATGCCCCTTCATCAATTTCACCGTATTACTATAGATCAACATCGTCGCGATTAGCCAAGAAAGGAAGAAATGAGACGTTTGATTTGATTTGATTTTTGCTATTTAACGTCTTTTCTCTCCCACTTTTTGCTAATCGCGACGATGAGGATGCGTGATGACACGGTGATATTGATGAAGGGACATTCACAAAGAACTCACATGTACAGGTTGGGTTCCGAACCTGGGATCTCTGGTGCCGTGGCGCGCTGTGCTAATCACTCCACCACGGTGGTCGTCGAATTGCGAAGTAAAATATCAAAAATACACATACAAAAGCACCTAGTATTAGTGCGTATAGGTACTAAAATGCTTGTAAAAGTGGCAGGGAATGGTTTTGCAAATGTAAGAAATTTGTTTCCTATTCTGTAGCTCAGGTTTTCGTAAAGATGTTACCGGGATGGACTTGTATAAATCGAGAGGAGACAGACCCTTAGATATTTATACGGATATTAACAAAAATTCCATGTTGGCAAATGACTCATCAACGAACAGCTTAAACCCATCGATCCAGATACCTGAAAGAATAGGGTGGTCTTCCTCTAATGACGTAAGCATCCACTAAATATGCAATTAGTCCTAGAACAGGAAAATACTTAATTATATTCTCAACAGATGGCGCTGTATGTATATACATCTCGATATGATGGCGAAGATCTATATAAACAAGCAAATATGCACATCAAATACATGAAAATAAAACATATACTGCAAAAATTGGTGTCAAAGGGACATGGACATTGGCCCCACGAGATCAACACCATATTTCGGTCAATGTTTAACCTCACTGGTGTTAAGATGGTGATATCAATATTAATACTACACAGAATAGGGTCACGTGATTAACAGTACCATTAAACAGATTGTCCGCCCTTTTTACGACCACAATTTGGTAGAACCACAACAGTGGCAGGAGTTATAGAAGATACAGTACATCAAGCAATTCACGTTAATAGTTACTTCCGCACAATACCAATAGAAGTCAGGCTATAATGTGACACTTCAAAAACCAACACTCAAACATGAATGAATTAATGGTCCCATGAGGTCTACACCGCATTTTGGTCAAGTTAACCGCAGTGGCGTTAAAAGAACACCATTTTGATATCAATGATGGTAAAGCTGACCAAACTGTAGTGTGGATCTCCTGAAACTATTGCCTATGCCGGTGTTCATCAATGTGTGTTTAACGTGAGACCAGCGGCTCTCGGTTTTCAAGTGTTTGGGCGTGATTAGTGTCTGTACATTATATACATATAAATAATAATTTCATTTTTAACATCACATACATTTCTCAATTGCGAAATATTTAGCTTTCCTTTCTTGTAAAATTACATCACGTGCGTAACACAAATTTCAATAAATTTGAATACAATTTCTATTTCCATCCTTGCAAAGGAATTAGAAAATGTCTGTCTTTTCTCAATTGCTGCCCCAATTAGTTTGCAGCTTTCTGCAAATATAAACAACCCTAACAGAAGAGCATCGAGCGAAACGAAGAATTCGGAAAGGATTTCTCTTTATCGTCAGCACAAAGTATTTTCTTTCTTCTTTTCGGCTGAAAATCCGTTTGCAAATAATGTACCTTCTTCGTTAAAATAGGAAAAACGAAAGTGCAATGAGTCTGCGTCTTTTTAGCTTTCGGTGCTTATGACTAGAGTTGAAGCATGTTTTACTTTCATTGCAAAATGCTTTCTTCTTGGATGAAGTGAAGGGGAAATATTCTGTGATTTCAGCAACTGTGATTTTAGCGCCATCATGCGGAAAAAGGCGTAAGTAAACTGCCCAAGATTCACTATCTATCACGGTTGGTTGTGCTTCACTTACATAAATAACAATCACCAGCACATGACAATGTAGAATCCGTAAATTAATTAAAATTTATGGTTAATTCGGAACTTAAACATATAGGCTATGCAGTATGCACCTATTAAAAATTTGGAGAACGTCCCCTTCAAATGATTCCAGTTTTATTTAAATGTGTAGGGCGTGAATAGCTCTACACAAAACAAACGTAACGCAATAACGGTGTGCCAATACCAAATCATATTTCTTATTCTCAAGGACGTATTTAAGGGGGGCAGGGGGTCCGGACCCCCCGAAAGACTTATTAAGTATAAAAATCAAATAATGAAAATAATGAAAAAAATAAAATTACTAAAATTAAATAATCAAAATATACTTGTTGTTTAATAAAGGGTTATTAGATTCCGCCAAATTCAATGGAAGGCAAGGATTACATTGTGAACATACGACTTTGAATGACACTACCAAAGCAGCTTTATGCAAGATTTATTACTACTTATAACATAACATTTATATAATATCAACAGGAACTTTACATTTCGTCAACTCAATCGAACATCCTATTTTCATATTCAATAAATATTATTATTTTTATTTATTTGACAATTTCCTTGTCAGGGCAGCTTTCTTAATTATTTTTTTTAACAAATTTTGCCGACCTTAACTACATCTAAGCTAGATACTAATGAATACGTGTTGGGAAATCATTATTCTTATACCGACCATTAACCAATTTATGTAATAAAAATATAATTAAAAAATTTGGAAATAATTAATTTGAATATTTTAATTTCAACTATTTTAATTAATTTAGTATAATTATATTTATTTTATTTTAAACATTATTATCATTACTATTATATTATTAATAATAATTTGAGACACTTGGTTCTGATTCCCTCCCGCGAAACCTATTTCTAGATACGTGCCTGCTTATTCTCTATTGTTGTGTAACTTTTCTTCCACTTTTCTTTTCTCTCTCTATTTTCCTATATTTTTCTCTTCCGTTTACTTTGTTTAATTTCTTTTTCTTTATTTCCTTCTCTTCCTCTTTCCTTTCTCTCTTCCGTTTTTCCCGTTTTCTCTCTTTTACTTCTTTCTTTTCCTTTTATCTATTTTCTATTTCTTCTGTCCTTTCCAATCTTTCCTTTTTATTTCTTACTTATTTATTTACTTAAAGTTTCAGATACAGTACTGAAATACCATTTTATACTGAAACTGTAGCAACAAGAAAAAATAAAAATAACAACAACAAAACAAGATGGCAGACGAAAAAAAAGAAATTGTTACATGTACATTCTTCGTGATTGTCGGAAACTGTGTTCTGACAAGAAAATATCAACATTTACAGATAGGTTATTATACAGGGTGTACACAAAAGACTATCCGAATTTTAAATTTATGTAATTCCTCTTGTTTGCTGTATACAATAATAAACCTTACATGAGATGGAAGAATAAGTGCACAAGATTATACAACACCTACTACACACACTACAAGTACTCAATGTGAACACCTTTTTTTACACGGCATACATCCAACCGATAAAGTTCTTCCCACATTCTGGTCAGCTTCTCCGGTTTAACGGATCCAACAGCCTGTACAGTCACGGACATTGCTGGGTTGTAACGATTCCATTGAAAATGAATATATTCATTACAACCCGGCAATGTCCGTGTACAATCCTTCGTCTCAAGCCCCAATGGTCTGATCGCTGGCTGTACTTGCTCGCAAGCTACAGTACACAAACAGATTTCCGCTGAGGAGTCGCCATCATGAACACTGGTGCTGTCACGCGGCAGGGTGAGGAAACAGCTTTTCAGTGTTGCCAGAGAAAACTTCCACAGTTGTTCTTTCATTATATTTAAGCTATAAAAGCGTTCGTTGGCTTTCATAGCTATACGAACTACTTATATCTACGATATTCTTTTGTATACACCCTGGGGAGTCTATAGTAAACACACCGCTGTTGGAGGGAGAGCCTTATAGCGGGAATGTGAAAGAGCTTTAAGTTGCGGGTTGGCCGTGCGGGTACTCGTAGATTAAATTGGTTGACAAGGAATTCGGTTCTAATTTTGCCATTATGATTTTATGCAAATATTTCATGTCTGCTAGTGCGTGACGAGTGTGTGGTGACTGGATGTTCAAAATAGACATAATATCTGTTTTATGGAGGTGTCTGAGAGAAGGAATTCTATGGCTGAGGACAGAATCAATCCTGGAAAGATTAGTTTTAGAGGTTTTGAAGGGAGAGCAGTATTCAAGAATGGGAGAGACAAAGGATTTGAAAAATATGCTAATCGCTGATTGGTTTTGGATTTCAGGGAACCTATACAGCATACCAAGAAGACGCATGGCTCGTTTAGTAGTATAATGTGGTCATTGAAGTTTAGCTTTTCGTCGACGATAGCACCAAGATCTTTTTGAGAGGAAGCCTTTTTGATGGGACTATTTTCGAGCGTATAAAAGGAGAGCACTTTGTTTCTTTTTTAAGGAAGTCATCGGCAAAGAGGAGTACATTTATGGGAAGAGAAGACAGTCTGTCGGGAAGATCATCCATGTAAAGAAGGAACAAAAATGGGCCTAAGACACTCCCCTGGGGGACAGGATGGGTAGAAAGCTGGAAGAGGAGCCAGAGAGGATATCACGCTGCTCTCGTGCGGGCAGATAGTCTTTTAACAAGGATAGAAGTTTGCCATGTATGTGAAATCTGGATTGTCATTTATGAAGAAGGAGATTTATCTTTCCTTCTATTTCTCTCGTTTCCACTCTTTCCATTCTCTTTCTTACATTTCTCTTTCAATTTTCTTCTCTTCGTTTTTATTTTTCTCTCCTTTCTTTTCCGATTTTCATTTTATTTCTTTCCCCTTTTCCTCTTCCGCTTTTTCATAGTCTCTTTCTATCGTTTCTTTTCCATTTTCTTCTTTCTTAACATCTCTTCCCTTTTTCTTTCATTTGTGTTCCCTTTTTCTATATTCTCTTCCCTCCCTTTTCTCTTCACTTCTCTTTATTGTTTTACTCTTCCCTTGTCTTTCTTTTCATCTTCCTCAGCTCTATTTCTTGTCCTCTTTTTACTTTTTCTTCCTTCTTTCTGTGCGCCGAACGTCTCCTCAGCTTACTAGTGCAGCCCCTCCGCAGCAAAAGGGAAACTGTTGCAACAAAATGGATCTTTGAACCAAATATACATTCTTGTATGCTATATAGGTGCATACTAAAAATTAATGTCCCCAAAAATATATCCCACCGACACTGTCCTTCACTACACTAAACTTTATGCAATAAGCCTAATAGATTTTGAACAATATTTGCCGTTTAGAGCACTTAGAATAACTGGAAATCAAATTTTGATACAGTTGCTACGTATCTATTACATTGAAGAACAAACTCACGCCATAGGCATTGCAGGATCTCTTGAAGCAATCTTCCAAAAAGATTGTCCGCCCTGAAGCTTTCAGCCGTCTCTCTTCACGCTTCGCTTTCTCGCGGTTACCAAGCCAACGTAACAACCCCGCTCGCGCCAACAATGCACATCATCGTTCCACCTGGCAACAACGGGCAGACAACAATCACCAGAAACAGAGACAACAATCACACTTTCGCTCTTGTTACAGGACTCGACAAAACGGACATTGAATTTCCTTGTATTGCTTCGATTATGTATGCAGATCTTTTTTTTGTTGAATTTTCGCCAGATCCACGAATTTTTCTTGATGGTTTCTGCTTGAGACGGTCTTAAGATTAAATTGACTTAAAGAGGGTTTTTTTGGAGAAAGTTCAAACTTTCACAATTTAATAAAGAAGGCGGATACATCTGGGATGATATTGTTTAAAGAGAAAGGCTAATTGTTAAGATTCTATCAGCATTGTTTGTTATCTTATCAGAAACTGAATTTCGATTTAGACGAATAACCACAATTTTGAGCTCTTAGATTCTTCAGCGGTAGTAAGATTGTCCACCGACAGAGGGCAGTCACAACACTCATCTTAAAGTTAATGTCTTTTCAGTCTACGGAGAGTTATTCATCTTCTTTTAACTCAGGTATAGTTGTGTTTACTTCAAAGTTATATTTTGTTCACGTTGCGTAACCATTAACACATTCATGCAACAATTGCACACTAGTTTGACAACACTAATCTATTAACAAATACTTGAATTTCTTTCTTTTAAAAAAGTACTGAATTCTAGCTAGTGTGAATAATTTAAATTCATACCAGATTTGAACAAGAACAGTGACAGTCAAACATCGTACACATTCCCTGATGACATGGTGGTTAGGTCATCGCCTAGTAATCAAAAGGTTTCGGGCTCGATGGTGTAGATACCAGCTGAAAATGTTGTTGTATACGTACGGTTCGAATGTGACGTCAGGACGTCAGCATGATTTCACATTCCAGACTTTGAAATCTTGTTCCCTCCTCTTACAGATAGAAATTGTACATGATTATGATTTTACTCCTTCACTGATAAAATTTAAAACGTATTATAGCCTACCTATAGTTTATAATTCGATATCAATCTCGGAAAACATTTTTGCAGGAATTTCACCTGGAAAAGCCAGAACTTCACTTGCAAAACACAGATAAAAGTTAATTCAGTGCATAATTTTTTGATACATTCTTCACAGATTAATAATTTGTTACTTATAATTAAAAGGTAAATTGATATTTCAATTTTTTCAAACTTTCATATGGGACTGAAATAAAGAGGTTTATGCTCTGCCATCTATGGACAATACAGATAAGTTCAAGATTGTAAAAGCGTATATATTTTGTGTAGCTATAAATATGATCGGTTTGGTTAACTGATTTCTTAATCTCGTACAAGGTAGAAGTTACAGGAACACTGAGAGTGTTGTCTAAATACTGGTTAATTTAGTTGTAATGAATACATTTATGAGAGTCTGACTATTGAAGGTTGTGATTGAGCTTAGGACAACTGGTTTCTTACATTCCGATTGACTGTTTCTTCACGATTGCTGAACTGAAGTTTAAAACCAAATCATGTATTAGAACATTTTGCACATCCAAGTAAAGTAGTGCCTAACTATTTTATGGTGGATTGTCTATTTCACCGTCCGCCATGAAATAGTTAGGCAAAATTTCATATTCAATTTTCTCCGACAGGCCTTTTCGCCACTCTACCTAGTTTTCTAGGATCAGCCCAGCAATATCTTATCAAAAGAGTAGTAGATAACTCAGAATACACTGAAATATTGGTATCAAGTTCATTATTTCCCTGTTCTAATGCCATACTCTTTCCTTTCCAGCAATGACGAATAGGAGTGTGCCAGTTTTATGACATTTGGGGACAATGAGGAAGCGACATTTTGCCCAGCTGGTTCTGGTCCTAGCGTTAATTTCCTCATCACTAGGTAAGTCCTACAGAATTATCAGTTACATGTTAGGTTAGTGGTTACTGTAACAGGTTTGCATGTGGCATGTTCCAACGCAACGTTCGTCAGTCCTGCATGGGGTTAAGTAGTATCATGAAATCACGCGACGTTCATTGTTGACACAACGGCAGACGGACAGCGATCGAGATAGAATTTGATGGGTTTATGTGTCCGTCAAGATTTACGGTTGTATCTTTGTTAGTTTCTAAGATTATTGATTGCTGATGAGCAATCAATACCATCCTCCTTTTAAAAGCTCATCAGCGTTGAGAGCTGATAAAGATTATATTTTATGGACAATAGTCCGCCTACTTGTCAGTTCGCGAGACACGATATTGGTACAAAGTAAGTAGATTTTAACTGGGAAAGTTAAGGGTTTGTGAGGATAAAAGTTAAGGAAGAATAGATTAAAATTATTGTGGAAAGCAATGGATGTGTGTCCTATTCTTTGTACGAGTAGAGATATTCGTCCTAATTTCTCATTTCTGGCATCTCTTTGTCTGGGCTTGCTTCCTCTGTTGATATTTTAAATATTTCCTTCATGTGTAAAGTGTTCTCTTCTTCTATTTCTCTGCTTCTATCTATCTCTCTCTCTCTCTCTCTCTCTCTCTCTCTGTGTGTGTATGTGTCGGTATTCTGTTACATATTTTCATTCCTCTATCTTTCTTTCCTTCTGTCTCGCTTCTACATTTATATCCCTTCGTATCTTCTATTCCCCATCTGTCTGTCTCATTTTTAAAATTCTTCCTCTTTTCTTCCCTCTTGCTGCTGTATCTCCTTCATTTATTATATATATATATACATACATACATACTTCTCGTTGCTACATTTCGTTCATTCTTTCCTCTTTTCTCCCCCCCCCCCTTCCTCTCTGTGTGCTGGTCTGTCCTCTTTGGTCAGTATCATTACTTTCTTTCTTCTTTCCCTCTCTGTTATATTACTTTTGTCCTTTCTCTTCCCCTCCTTCTCTCTCTCTGGATGTGTATATGTATCTGTCAATCTTTTGTTGCCCCCTTTCATATGTTTCATTCCTTTTTTTCCGCCTATCGCCACTACATTTCTCTCATTCATTCATTCTCTTTCACACTCTTTCTCTATTTCTCTTCCTTTGTATTCTTTCGACATTGTCTCATTTCTTTCTTCTCTCTCTCTCTCTCTCTCTCTCTCTGCTTCTTTCTTCTCTCCCTGTCCCTTCTTTGTTCCTCTTCTTCTCCCTGTCTGTGTGTGCCTTTCATCTTCATTTCCCTTTCTTCCTATGTCCACAGCTTATTTAATTCTCTTCGTTTATTTCGTTCCCTCAGCCTCTTTCGTATCCTTACTCTGTCTCTAAAAACATTTCTTTCTCATGACTGGGGCGTGCTTCAGTCACTCACATCTCGCTCTAAATTGTCTCATTAATCCCTTACGCGTACAAAGCAGACCAAAACTGAATTCAAGACGTGCATTCGTTCAAAGTTTTTTCTGCGATGTCTTACAATGACGAATGCACCCTTAACCACTATAACGAACAATATTTACTTTCTCCTCGAAGAACTGGAGAAGACCCGTAACTGCACTTAGAACCAAATTTCTACAGATCTCTTCAGGGCAGATGATCCCTAACGGATTGATGCAGTCTTGCACGCTTTCAATGTGTCAAACACCATAAAAATTTCTCCAGGTTTTGGAACTGGAAGGTGGACGATACGGGTTCCATCAGTTGGAACGCTGGGTAGCGAGGCTTGAAAAACTTTGGTTCTACTCGAAAGAGAATTTGCTATCCTGTTCCATCCATTCTTTGCAAATGGACATGTCCAATATCAGATGGAGGGAAATTGAGGTTAAGCGTTTGTGTCTCCCTAGTCGTTTCACACACTTTTTAACTGAAACTGATTCATCTGTATACCGGTAATAATCTGTGATAATTTTCAATGAGATATTTAATTACTGTTCTGCAGAATGAAGGATTCTTTTATGATTGATATTTTTAAAAAGAAAGCGCATTGCCTTCCAAATATTCATACGAAGTTATTATACAGTACTGATCTGCCTAGGGTGAAGAAGAAAATATTGAATGACTGATTTGATTGGTGTCGACATGATCTTGTAATAGTTGGAGAATCATGCAGACCATTTGCTGAATTTAAGCTACACAAATTATAGTTTCATAACGTCAGTGGTACGAGAAATGTAATTGTATTAATTAACATACTGAGATTGGAACATTTATGTACTAGGCAACATTTATTCAAAATTGGAATAACGAACAATAAGACATATTAGTGTAGCTGGGAAAATGCTGAAGTGAAACATATAATACCGGAATACCCAAAATATAATAGGTAGAGAAATACCTCACATAAAATTTTATGTAACTTAAAGGTTTAATTTCCAATTAATTTGTCAAGTTTCGTGGTGAATCTTAAGAAAATGTACCATCCAGTTGTAAAGGAAACCTTTTATATTTTTGTCTACATTTCCCTGTGAAATAAAGGGTGAAAAGATGTAACGAAATTTATAGTGTAAAACACTGGCGTACGCAGACGGGGGCTGAAAGGGACATTAGCCCCTCCGAAATTTTGAGAAACATTTTCAAACAAAAGCATCCGAGGAAGAAACAGAGTGGCAAATTCAAATTCCCTCGATTGCTATTCCTTGAAAGCGGATAGTTTGTAATATGCGAAATGTCTTATTGTTCATGGACAAAAAACATCCTTAAAGCTATTAGGTCCAAAATAAATGAATGAAGGAAAAATGGAAGATTTTTATGATTTATATATTGATAATAACTAACAGGAATTGTTTCGATATCTTAAATATTACGAATTGTAAAGTATTATAAGATGTAACAATGTAAATGTACAAATCTTCCGTGGAGAGAAACTAGCGTCATCTAGGTTATGCAAGCTCTGGGGACCCTTTTCTGGTTCCCTTATGGATCAAAGAAAGGCGGGAAAACTTCTAAACGGTTACCGAAAGATTGGATCCTGTTTATTGACAAAAGAAAAGGGTTATAAGCCTAAGGAGAGTTAATAGGCCTTGGCCTATAAACTCTATCTGATTGAAAGTCTGATAAAAGTATTTGCATATCATGAAACAGCCAATCCATAACCAAGTGATAATACCACTTCAGCAAGTAAAGTTAGTCCAAATACTATTTAAAGAGCATTAAACTGAAGCTTAAAGCCTATATTTTGATGAACTAATCTAAAAATGTTTTAAATTTGCAAATATGCTTAAGTTTTAAGCAAGCCCTCAAGGGACTTTCATGTACCAAAAAGTGGTTAGTTGGAAACACTATCAGGGAACAGCTGAGCAGCTGTTTCCTGCCACAAAAATATAGTGGCAAGAAGCAGCTGATGTGAAATTTCATTTCCTCTTTATTTTGTTTGCAAAATTCATTGTAGTAATCTTTGAATTAAAGCGCTTTGAAGTGCTTGATCACACCCGGAACCAAATTTCTCTTGAAATTTCATTTAAATGATTGGTTGATTTGGTGTTTTTAAGTCCACTTTATGCACAGTAAGGCTAATCGGGACTGGACCTACAGTTTAAAGTGGGATTCGAATAACTATGTGCCCCCAACGGGTATCGAACCCAGGACCCCTTGCTTACAAGGCGACGACGCTACCACCGCGCCATCGGAAGGCCCTGAAAACTAGTAATCAGTTTAAAACCAAATTACATACGAATCAGTGTTATAACTCCCCCCAACATTACTCAAGGCCTATCCATTCTTTGTAGTTAGTTTTAACTGTAAAATAAGGGTTCCTCGTGTGACAAAAATGTATTGTTCCTGGTGTGACTTAACTTCCTTCGGGTTGATTCAATGGCTACATACAAAAAAATTAAACTAACTGGTATATCAATGACAGTAATACTAAGTTCAAAATTTCGACTAGCCAAGATAACTATTTTCTTATTCACAGATGGTTAAAAACTAGTTATACAAATTCCTAATGAAATTCTGCTTACAGTTCTAATTAAGTAAAAGTTTCAGCTTTCGTAGCATCAAATTACATGAAAATTGACTTTTTTACCTCATTGTAAGCATTAATTTGGCATACGAGTATTATATATTCAGAACAACGATACCATATGTCACTGAAAATGGTATAATAGCTTGTATCAGCTTGATTAGAAAGAGAATTTAAAAGCATCAAAGCCTGCAGAGATTATTATCAAGTGTGATATGAACTAAATACAGAAACTATAAAATAGTCATGTCTCAGTCTTGGATACTGCAGATGCTTTTTTTCTCATTCTGAATAAGAATCAGATGATGATGAATCTTATTTTAAGTTCCCAGGTATTGAACCAGATGAAAAAGTGTTGCAGACAGGTGTGTCTATGATCGTTGAATTGATTAGTGTCTTTGTCAGACCAAAAATTTGACAAGGGTGGTATTTCTGGAACAATTTGAAAAATCTTGTATGATTACATTGCTGGTCAAATATTTCACACAGGTCACAGCCGGAACTTTGAGTGGTCACAGACGGAACTTCTATAAAAATTAATACCAGTAAAAACAAGAATGTTTCTAACACATGAGTTGAGAGGCTACAATTTTCATTTCACCAACAAAAATATGATGCATAAAAAAGTCGTCAAAATTCACAGTTTTCAAGTTGCATGGTGGGATATGAGGTTTTTATCGCCCCCGCCCGTTATTCTTGAATTTCCCAAAGACAACGTTGTTCACAGAGCTCACTCTTCAGGGCAGTAGGAATGTCATCATTCTGAATACTATTATGATGATATGGATGAGCTCAATGTCTTCGTTTACAAAATATTTAGATTTGAAGTGTGCGATTGTGATTTCACAATTGCAGTGATTACTAGTCCTAGAATTTTAATTACATATTCTATTTCTTTCTAGATACATACCTTCAACAAGAAAATGTCAACAAATTATGTAACCGACATGATTTTGCATAAGTTTTATGTTACATATTTTTACATATTTTCCAGGATATTACATATTTTACATAATTTACTTTCCATAAAAGAACATATTTTGGTATTGTCTTCCTATCTGGGTCCTTTTTCCTTTATTTTCGAACTCAAACATGATGTAGAAAATTTGTATCTCATGTGATGTCATATTTTCTAATCAATGAGATGCATGCTGCTTACGGTCACTTAAGATTGACTGCCAAGCCAGGCTGAAGACGAAAAACAAACAACGGGAACTGTTATTTATCGACAGACGCTGGAGTTAGTTCCCCCCCCCCCCCGTCCTTCTGGTTACTTATTTTCGTTTTGCTTTAGGCTTATGCAAAGCACCTACAAACTTGGCATTGATGGAGAAGAAGGCTCCATTCCTTTACGTAGCGAGTTACATAATATGTTCCCTTGTACAGAAAGTACAAAAGTAGCTATGTATTTTCATTCGATTGTTCTTGCTGTAGAAGCTTTTTTTTTTATAAAAAAAATACTTGAAAAGTTAAAAAGAGCTCACTTTGCCTCAATGCAGTCGAAAATTTCTTAAATATGTACACGTTGCTATGCTTTTTTGAGTTTATAAATTAGATACAAATTTTAATTTGAACAACTTATGTCCTTAAAAAAATGTTGAATATGTTCAAATAAATTCATGTCTACCGAATTATTGAAATTGCTTCGATACTCTGTTATTATTAATATTGATTGATTGATTTAGTTTATTTTACTTCGCGTTTTGTGCCTCTTGGCTAATTTGCGAAGATGGGGATGAGTGATGAAATGATGAAATTGATGAATGGACATTCACAAACAACCAAGCCCGACCGGGATTCGAACCCGGGACCCTTGGCGTCGCAGCGCGATTATTAATATTACATATTCAGCTACATATCCTTTTGATAATACATATTTAGGTACATATTTCATCAATTATTGTTACATATTTATGTACATATTTTGTACTTTGATATTACATAATAAATAAAATAATGTTGAATATGTTCAAATAAATTCATGCCTACCGAATTATTGAAATTGCTTCGATACTCTATTATTATTAATATTACATATTCAACTACATATCCTTTTGACAATACATTTTAGGTACATATTTCATCAATTATTGTTACATATTTATGTACATATTTTGTACTTTGATATTACATAATAAATAAAATAATGTTGAATATGTTCAAATAAATTCATGCCTACCGAATTATTGAAATTGCTTGGATACTCTATTATTATTATTAATAATATTACATATTCAGCTACATATCCTTTGATAATACATATTTAGGTACATATTTTATCAATTATTGTTACATATTTATGTACATATTGTGTACTTTGATATTATATAAACATCCGGAGTGTAGTTATGACAAGATTGTGAAGTGTGTCAATCCACGTTGGCCGGCGAAATGCTGTTGGAGTATTAGATGTTATGCTATGGTAGTATTGCACTTAGAGCTAAACATACAATTGTAGAGTTGAAATATTATGGTACAAAGTAACGCCCCTCTCCTCCCCCCGACACGACAATCAACAACACAGTCGCTTACAGACAAAGGATGTCACACGGCGTACAACTGGGTGCTAGCTGTTTACAATCATTTCTCAAGACTATTCAATTAGAGTGCGCGTCAAATCTCCTGCATATAGCCTTGAACGGCTGAACAGCACCAGCGAATCACAGACGTGCGGCGTTACCGTGCTCTCCTTGACAAGGCGTTTCGCTCAACCACGCTGTCTCTTTTCTGTGTGAGATTTCGACATGGCACCGCTGCAGTGTGCTGCTATTGGCTATCGTCATATGCAGGAGATTTGACGCGCACTCTAGTATTGTGTTCTGCAGAGTAACAATGGTTTCAAAGTTCTTTTATTTTCTTGTACCAGAACCACTGAATAGCAATGATAATTCCATGTCTAAAAAATAATATATTTATAAATTAAATTTAACGTGTCAGCAATGATTATTGAAATAAAGGACATGTCTAAATATGAGTAACAAAAAAAGAGACATTTTCACATCACAACTGCAGTTCGAAAAGAGTCGGGACGGAATGGACTGACCCGACTAAATGGGGACGTTTGGTGCCCTTACATCCATGGTTTTATGAAACTAAATTTTCCAAATGTTGCAAACTGCAGAGTTCTGGAACCCTCCACAACAAACCCATTCTTTTATGGAAAGACAAAATAGAAATTGTTTCTAAATTTTTTTTAAAAAATGTTGATGTTGTTTTGGTAGGTTTTTACAGGTTCACATTAAAATATTTCATAGCTCAAATGGGGGGGGGGGGGGGCTGGCCCCTACCCTGGGTAGAGTCGAATTACTTTCGGAGCATCTCCAGCGGACTGCGCGAGTCTGTCTAGCGAGCCTAGTGGGCGTGTAGAACCTGAGTAAGGGGCTTAGCGATATGTTCTGGGTTGAGATGACGTCAGCTGCTCGCTTGGTTAATTGGGTGCTTCGAGAGTTGTGACTCGTTCCGAAGCTTCAAATGCATAACTGCCAAAAATGTTACTGAAATAATCTCCCTCTACAGGTCTGAACACCCCGTTTATTGTACATTGCAACATGTAGGAGAGAAAACAGAAAACACGCAGAGACAAAACGTACAGTAAAGAGTAAATTGTCGGAACATTCTAAGAAGACGGTAACGGAAAAATCACATGAGAGGAATGCGTATTACGTGCGGCAGGCGTTTAAGCATTGGTGCTCTCGTGTCCCGGGAAGCGTCACGCTACATATGGACGCTTCAATCACCTTCGCTCACCTCGTCTTAATTGGGGAGAACAGTTACTGCTGCAGGAAACGTGGGTGCACCTAAACGCGCTTTGAGCGGTACCCTTTCGTACCAGCGCTGGGAACATGATGCAATTTTGCAAGAAAAATAGCAAGCAAGTACTGCAAGTTAGTAGAGGATTCGGCCAAGACTATTTCTCTCGCTGTCTTATGTTCCGGATTAGAGTCCTGATCCCGCCGATGGCATGATGGTAACTCTGTCACCTTGTAATCAACAGACCCCGGGTTCGATTCCCGGTGGAGGCACAAAGTGGTTCGGATCGCACTTTAAACTGTAGGTCTAGTCCCAATTTAGCCTATCTCTGCATTAAAGTGGACTTAAATTTAGACTTTGGTTAGAGAGCTCTGGCCTGGAATATTTGAGAGAAACTGAATGTATGAATAAGAGGAAAATCAAAAGATGAGAGAGAGAGAGACAGAGAGAAAAGGCGGCAGAAGAACAGAAACAAGGTGGTAAGGCGAAAGAAAGAAAAGGAAACAAAGATGTAGATTGGAAATGAGAAAAAGTGAGGGGGCAAAGAAGAATTGCGATAGAAGGGGAGAAATATAGAGAGCGGAGAGAGAAGAAAGATGAAGGAGAAAGGGAAAAGATATAGAATGAAAAGAGAAAATGGAAGAGAGTGGGATGAAAAAGAGAGAATATATAAAATTAACAAGAGACAGAGAGAGAGAAAGACAGAAAATGAAGGAGAAGAAGGGAGAAGCAGAAAAGGATGGAGAATACAAAAACAGACTAGAAAAGAAATCAGAAGATAAAACATATAGAATGATGATGAGATAGTCAGTTGAATTGATAGTGAATGAGAGAGAGAGAGAGAGAGATAGAGAGAGAGTGAAAGAGAGAGAGGTTGAGGAATAGAGAGATCGAAAAGGGGAGAAGGAAAGAGAAGCATTCAAGGATAGAGAATGGAAACTAGGGAAGAGAGAAAGCGAAGAAGAAGACAAAGATGTAGAATGGGAAAGGAGATATTGATAGTCTATAAGAAAGAGGGC
Organism: Lepisma saccharinum; assembly: GCF_977018435.1. Classification (NCBI taxonomy): domain Eukaryota; kingdom Metazoa; phylum Arthropoda; class Insecta; order Zygentoma; family Lepismatidae; genus Lepisma; species Lepisma saccharinum. The sequence continues at coordinate 13,899,695 of NC_139248.1, read as the reverse complement.
GAGAAGGAATAGGAGACTAAGATAAACAGGAGAGATGGTGAAGGATAGTTGTTGTTGTTGAGTTGGTGTTTTAATTCCACTTTATGCACAGTAAGGCAAATCGGCACTGGACCTAAAGTTTAAAGTGGGATCCGAATCACTATGTGCCTCCACCGAGTATCGAACCCGGGACCCCTAGATGGTGAAGGAGGAGGAAATGATATATACCTATATCAGTACTTAATTTGATAGAATATTTTGAACGAATACAAAGAGAAATACCATAAATGAAGAGAAGCTACTGGACTGGTGTGGTGTGTGTCTAGAGTTTGGAAATCCACAATTCTTCCACAATTATGCGTATGAATCCTACAATGGTGTGTGTTCATGTGTGTGTGTGTGTGGGCCCCTTCATCTAACCTGTATTTACATGTTTTTTTGTTATTTAGCGTCGCTTTTCTGCCACATTTGGCGACGATGAGTGATGAATAGATGAAATCGACGAAGGAGCAACCACAGAGAACACCCATGCCCAAGCAAAGACTTGTTTCATCTACTCATCATTCATATTCGTCATGAGATCAATCGAATAACGTAGGAAAAGTAAGATGTGAACAAATTTGTAGATAGAGGCACTACGAACCAGTGGTAGCGATTAGAGGGGGCCAGTTGCCCCCCCCCCACTTTTGCCCCGCACTATGATAAACCTTATCTACAAAGGGAAATATACTGTTTTTGCCCCCCCCCCAGTTTTGGCACCTTCCCCCCCCCCCCCCGGTTTTGGAACCCAATCGCCGCCTACGAACCTATGGCAAACAGATATGAAAAGCCAAAAATAACATGCAGTCATATTATCCACAAAATGTCTCATACTTTGATTCATTATTCCTGGCTACATAGTCAACATTTCGTCCATTCATACAGCACAAAAGAAAGACGAAAGTTCGTTAAATACATCAGTGGTGAACCATTTCAACACACCCGTTAGTCCCATTCTACAAACACCTGGGAAATCTTCACGTGCATGGTATAATTGGACACCTTTGGTTGCTTCCGTCAACAATGTCCATCTGCTATTTGTTGACTGCAAGAAATGCGTTGTTCCTCCAGCAAGAAGATGAGTTTTTCTTTGATTGAGGTCTTCGCGGTATTAAACCCTTGCAATTCTTCATCGTCATGATGGACAATCCTATCAGCGCCAACAATGGCGGTCCTGAATATTTTGGCGCTCAAGCTCAACGGCGTTCACGATCGCGATTGGTGGGCTTTCATCGCCAATCAACATACAGGAAGTTAGCCGTTCAGGTAACGCACTGTTCGACGGCTGCCGTACACGATGGTATATGATGTACACACTGGAAGTTTTTGTCAATATTATGACTGTTGATGCTGAAGCGCTGAACTTCGTTTTATTCAATTTATTTGTCTCACTCCTCTCTTCGTGCTAATAGCTAGATATCTAAGGAACTAACAGTGCTAGGTAGATAACAGTTTATGGATATTAGGAAATGATAAATATTAGTTTAGGTTGTCTGTCGTTGACCTTATTTCAGTGATGTGCCGTAGACTATAAGTTTACATCTACATGCGTTGTCTACACGTAATCTACGCGTAGAAAACATTGGGTTGTAGTTTACATAGACTACGTAGACAATCTAAAGTGCATTAAAATTAATTTTCAAGGGTTTCATGAAATGAAAGTGACATTTTCAATTATATTGGTTCCTAACGAAATGAAAAGAACCCTATTTACAACAAAATTTATCTTCTCTTCTATTATCAACTATGGAAGAAGATAAATAGTATGTAAAAAACAACAGCAGATGGCAGTCGTGAGGCAAGAGTGTTCGTTTCCCCATAAAGCACTAGAATATTTCCTATATTAGGTTTCTTGCTAGGTGAGAAATTGTTCGAATTTGAAAGAAAGAGTATGAAAAGTTCTCCACACACATCAGCAACTGATACGCAGTATAATTTTTTTTTATTTCCACGGCGCTCTTTTCTAAGTTATCACCTTTCGCCATGTTGTTCACATAGATTACGGAATCTACGTGTATAACATAGTCTACGTGTAAAGTGTATGTAGACTATCGTTATTTACGCGTAGACGCACATCACTGCCTTATTTTCAAATTATATGTATTGGTTTCGTATTCCCGTTGAGCACCCAGAGATTTCCCCTCGATAGCATTAAAAGTAAATCATGCAAAAGTAAATCAATCAGACCCTCTGTAACAAAACAATTGTTTAGCAACCAATCAAAAGGAGTTTCTTCTAAGCCAATCGCCAACTATTTCGTCTTGTTATATGTAGTTATTCCCTTATGTCAATTAGAAATTATTCATCCTTGCTTATATTATTATTGTCTTGCTTGATATTATCTTTTGAATGTCTCAATTTTTATTATATCAGTATTTAATATGTTAAATAAGTTGCACAACAAATAAAAGAGTTGGCTGTACGTTCACAATATTCTAGTTGATTTCATACATTCATAGATAATTTAACTTTCTTTCAGGTGATTTGCAGTGAATGATAGATACAGCAAATACTCTATCCTATATTACACAAACACCATAAATAATAATAATGATAAGACCATGAATAGTCGTGCTTCTAAAGTGAAACTAGCACTCCACCTTTTAAAATAATCGTAGCACATCTTCCGTAAACTTAGATATCAAATTATAGCGCCATCTGTTACTTTTCTACTCAACATAATCTTGAACAACTATTCATAGCCTACTTTTTATTGCTTACTTTCACCTCTTTCTATAGCCATACACTGCCTGTTTTAAACGTCAACAGTGCTACGTTGTTGCTTAGCTTGCGAATACAGCCCGGGTGTCATTTAAAGTTACGATCTTTTGTCCTGTCCTGTTGCGAAACACTTCACAGCATCGGCGACATATTTCGAGGATGCGTAAAGGTTTCAGTGCGTTCTCCTGTTCCAACGCGGGTCGTTAGCATTGCGTTCCCTTCAGCCACGACCTTCAACTTTTGGGGGTATCGTGGTCCGTTGCGTTTCGCATACAGATGTTCTGGTAAGGAACCGTTTGCGTTTTCGGGGAACGGGTCAATGCGCTCCGGGTAAAAAATGACTCTATGCGATGATCTCATACGCATTGACCGTTCAGCTTCCGCGTCCACGTGTGGCTGTTCGTTGTTGCCCATTGTTGAAAATTGCATTTTAATAATAAAGCTGGCGGTATGATGGTCGATGAAAGGAGAGACAAGCACGAAAATGAGAATGTAATGGGGTGCCATTAATAATGAGAGATTGGAGTTGTTCCTACTATGGGCTCGGTGGGTAGTAACGTAGTACTAATCAGCATTGTCAACGATTCATTTTTGATTGGCTCCAGCACGAACTGATCAAAGAGTACAATTAAATGGTATTTATACCTATCTATAATTACTTGTGAGCAGTGGACTGTACACCGTTAGAGCTAAGAGGTTTGCCTTACAATCAAGGGGTTCCGGGTTCGATCCCGGTGGAGGCATATTGCACAATGGACATTTCCACTATGACATGAAAAACGTTTTAAATCTATTCATGTTATTGATAATGACACCAAAATGAGATGTGCAAAATATCTCGGCGTATTTGGTTTGGTTCTCGAGAAACAAGCCTTCATTGGGTGAGCCCCTTCGTGACGAACAAATTTCATTCAAAACTTTTTTTTTTTTGATCAGATGCGTACTTTTCGAGATTTTTCGTTGTCAAGCTAAAAAACTCACCCGGTATATGTAATAATATAATATAATATATATTACACGTATGTATTTACATATACATATATATATATATATATATATATATATATATATATATATATGATTGGTTGATTTGGCGTTTTAAGTCCACCTTTATTCACAGTAAGGCTAATCGGGACTGGACCTACAGTCTTAAAGTGGGAACCGAACCACTTTATTACAAGGTGACAATTTTAGTTGGTAAAATGGGGTCACTCCACACTTCGTTTTATGCGACTGAACTTTTTTAAAAAAAGCTCTGAACAAAACATATTTTTAATAATTGATGAAAAATTGCCAATGTAAATTTGGACCTTGACAGAAAGAAATGGCCAAATCCACTTTATGATCAGAACAGCTAATCGATACTGCCTACAGTTTTTAAGGTGAGATTTTGACACCCACAGCCAGAAATCTAGTCTGGGATCTAACTTTTGGGGATCTGAATCAAAGCATAACTTTTTTTGGGGGGGAGGCAGAATCAAAAAGTTTTCTACCACATAAAAATAGCGCCCAGGACTACTTTGGTAAATTATTGTTACATTTGCGAAATCATAAAAATTACTCATTAACTTGCATCTGAGAACCCAAAAGCTTAACCCAAGTTCTATTAGCTTATTAATTCTGAAAATTTGTTAGGTTGGCAATGAAAGATAATGTATATGTAACTTCATCACTAAATACATTAAGCCATCCATGCCCACGTAATTTTACATTGTTACATCTCTCATGGGCAACAAACAAAGAAATTCAACACTTTACTACTACCTCCTTCTTGTGTAGATGCACTTGCAGATTTCCAAAACCCATCCTTTGATCAACACAGCCTTCACTGCCACCAGCTTTATCAGATTTCATTCATTTTGATGGCAGATTCCTGATATAGCACAGTCTGGAACTCGTAATGCTCACTTTTGCCACTAACATTCTAGCTTCACAAAGAAATCTAACTCGTTTTTAAAGAAAAAGCACACTGTTCTTTAAAAAATGACTTCGTAAAGGGCTATCGTGCTTGCATCAAAAATTCCATGTAGGCTATCTTCGTGTACTATTGTTCCACTCATACAAATATAGACATTCTGAGGTGACAAGTTCGAGTCACGTGACAACTAAATTGTATATTTCTCATGCATTTTCCTACCAAATTCCGTGGAAAAGGAAAGAGGGAAAGGTGATCTTCAACCCTGCCCACTTGTTTGACAATTCCAGGAGTAGAGCAATGCTTGAGGCCACATCTGTGTTCGCCAAATGGAGCTTCCAGTTGTCCGACAGAAAATGTTGCAATTGAATGGCGAAGTAGGAAAGTAGGAAAAAGTAAGTAAATTGCCAATAATTTCTTGTTTCCCCCCAAACACCATTCCCCCTCCAGGGATAAAAGTTATCAAGCAGAGAGGGGGACACAAGTATCCATAGGGGGGAGTTCCCTCATCCCCCCTTAAAAATACCACACTGAGACTAGAGAATATTATAAATACTTGCAGCTAATAAACAGGATGAATGAATGTAATAGCTGCTGTTCATGTTTTGTGGGTCTACATTTTCACTCTTCACTGCAAACAAATTATGCAAAATAGTTTACCTAATGTCAAATGGGGCTGATGGCTACGGGCCTGGCACAGTTGCCAAAATTTCGCATACTACATGAAGTAACACTCGACCAGAATGCATACAGGGGGTTCACACCACACTTTGGTCAACTTAGCAGCAGACGAATCATGCACCATCTCATTTTCCTTCACAAAATATTAAATAATCACACTGAAGCTCCATTCGCCCTGTCACAGCTGGATTTCTACGTCCCCTCAAGTAAGTTACGACCAAGAAAGCAACTGTTTAGCCTCCAACGCAATAGAACCAGTGCACTTGAAATATCGCCAATTTGGAGGATGCGTATGGCATTTAACGAAATTGCTAAATGTGAAAACAATGTGGATCTATTTTCTTCGACCTCAAAACTAAAAACGACAATTTTAAAACATATGAAAAACAATAGAATATGAGAATTGCATGTTTATTAAATGTGTGTGTCTGCTTTTATGTGTATATATATATATATATATGAATTATATATAGCATTAACTTGAGTTCAAATGTATTACAACTATTGTACAATGAACGCCATAAATATGTAATATACCTGTCGCGTTCTATTGCTTAAATATATATAACGTCAAGTATCACAGATGAGTGGTTGAAATCAACATTTTAACACACCTGAGGGTGACCAATATGTGGTGTGTAGACCACTAAGAGTATAGTTAGAATTCATTTGTACAGCCTAGCCAAAAAATTTGGTAGTACTGTTTAACGTATGTAGCTGGAAGCACATAGTGGTTCGGATCCCACTTTAAACTGTAGGCCTAGTCCCAATTAGTCTATATTATGCATATAAGTTTATTTAAAACACAAACTAAATTGATACAGCGCACTGTTTTTAACGTTTTATAAAATTAATTCGTAAAGTTTTAACTTCCATAAGGAGATTAAAGACTAATTACTCTAAGTAATAGAACATTTCACTTAAAAACAATCGAGAAATCTTGATGTCCGGCGAACTGCTCCTTGGACAAAAATGCTGCATAAAGAAGCCAATTACGGCACTACTAGTGTACGATTTCTATTGCGAACTTGAAAAACTTTAGTCTAGGGTATCCTTAAAACTTCATTGGGGATCGATCCCCCTTTTGGACGAAAAATGGAATTTGTAATATCTAGAAAGTAGATCACAGAAGTAATGAAATGAACGCCCCTCGTATAGATCTCCAGATGCTGGTGAGTTGGATAACCTGTCTGACGTAAGCATTTCTTACGGAACCGCCAATTTGCGGCGCTTCCCATGCGTTCAGACACGAAATTCAATCTCAGCTGACCACTGGATAACACAGTACCATTCCATCAGCATATGAGAACGCCTCTTTCAGAGCCATCTTGCCAGACTTCTGTAAGTTTCCACATCACGCTCGTGATTGGAGTCCCAGAAAGCACGTGCTCCTCGGGGTAGGTCACGCCATTACGAAGGTCAAGGGTATGGAGGTCACTTCCATCCTGGTCTTCCAAGAGGAGTTATTATCCTGTAAATGTATATCCCCGTCTGCACTCTAGGAGGGAGGTGGGTTTTCCTGAATGGTGAATCAAGGCGCACCTGCGATGTAGGCACGATGGGCCGAGTTCTAGGTCAGGCTGTGACCCTTCGGGTTTTTGTTGAAGCTGCGAGGCCGAATCCCTTGCCCCCGCTTGGCGTGACTTGTGCCTCGCAGGTCGCGTCCCTGTTGGGGCGAAGCGGTTTGACCACGATCAGGACAGGAATCTTGTTTCGTGTAACATATCCAAGACGGGCTGAGGAAAAGGTTGAGAGCCAAGTGTCTTGGGTACAAAGTTCGTTTTATGCCAAGAGAGTAATCCGAACCGACATCGGGACAATGAAATGTGAGCCGGTACGCGTATTTACAAACCCTATAGTACTGAAGAACCTCCAGCGATATTTGGCTACTGATTGGCTGTCATTCCGGAAGTTGATGCAGTGTTCCTTCAAGTTTACGCTAGATGGCAGGGTTCAAATTAACAGTGTAGAAATTTGATATTCGTCCCAACAAGATAAGAAACCCATTTACAATAAGGTTCATTTTTTAGCAAAATTATTTAAATTAATGTTTTAGAAGACAGAACTCTTCTTGAAGTGAATGATTTTTTATTTAAAGTCACATCAGTGCAAACATTGTAACTACCAATGAATATTCAGAAAATTATGTATATCCAACGTAAAGCATTTTAAACATTATATTTTATTATATAACCGTATATTTCTTAACATAATTTCGACAATCTGTTTACAAACTTTATTACTATATAATCACAAGTCTAATTTTTCCATACTTTTGCTGTAAATGAAGAAACAAGGAACAATGGACACGGAACATAAACACTTCCGGTTCACACAGCCAATAAGAAAGTGTTATATACCTCTGGTTCTGCAGCACTATAGAGTTTGTAAATACCCTGCCGGGTGTAGATGAACCCTGCACCCTTTGATTACGCGAGCCACGTGCACTGTAAAAAATATGGTTTGGAGAGTGGTGGTTCCAGATGGTCCACACCACATTTTGTACAACGTTTTAATCAGTGGCGTATGCTGAGTTCAAGACCTGGACTATCTCACTATGACACCTGGTCCTAGGCTATGGAGGGAGGGAGAAGACTAGACTCATTCTTGACGTCTTCAAGGAAGCCACGTTGCCATCCCAACGGTAGTCGGGTTGAAAACTTATAAAAATTCAGGTTGCCAACTTCTAAGAATTCAGGTTGCCAACTTCTAAGAATTCAGGTTGCCAACTCATAAGAATTCAGGTTGCCAACTTCTAAGAATTCAGGTTGCCAACTCATAAGAATAAAGGGTGCCAACACCTAAGATTTCAGGTTGCCAACTTCAGAATCGCCATTATCTTCTCTTTCAAATCAGTTTAATTAACACAGTTTCTAAGATATTTCTCTTCAGTATTTTACTTTCTATAGGCTTCAGGCTTCGCAGATAGTGTAGGTAGCCTTGGATATATGCTCATGGTTTCAATACCACAGATACATGGTTGTAATCAACACCATTGTAACACCTGTATGTGTCGCTTTGATACCAGTGCTTTTTCTGTATACATCATGGGTGACCCTTCCACGTAGTATACCCAAATGTTAACCTCACTTCCTCGCAGTAGTAGCGTCGTCGCCTTGTAACCAAGGGGGTTCCGGGTTCGATACCTGGTGGAGGAACATAGTGGTACGGGTCCCGCTTTAAACTGTAGGTTCAGTCCCGATTAGCCTTACTGTGCATAAAAGTGGACTTAAAACACCAACTCAATTAAACAGCCCTTGGAAAATGGCATCGCAGATAATAGTTGGGTGTGTGTGGGTTGAGGAACTATTTAGATTTTGAGGATCAAAAATATATAGTTTTTCGATAATTTTCCTGCTCGTGGCAACCCTGATTGGAACCTCGCTTCCACGTAGTACACCCTGAACTGCATGTTGCAGACTAACGAGGCTCTGGCGACTGGCCCTACGGCCAGTATAATCCTCTGTAGGGGGATGCGTGTGTGTGTTGTCCTTATATACACCGTGTTCCGTTACAGCCTCAGCTTTTAACCCAGGTAAGAATGTTGAGTCCTCCGACAATACAGTTATGTTATGTTGTATCTTAGTTCAGGTAAGGGTCTGGACCCCGTATAATGTGACAGGAGCAAAATAGCCTAAGTGCTGACGCACACAAAATTTCAAATTGAATCAATCATGGGAGTAACTTGGAGCTTGACTTGGGGGGAGGGGGGCAGAATCGAATGGTTTCCATTCCGTATATTAGGACTATTTCGATAAATAACTGCACATCGTGCAACTACAACGCCAGGGGTCCCAGGTTCGAATCCCTGCCTGGACGTGGATGTTTGTGAGTGTCCATTCAACAATATCAGCACATCATTACTAATTCCCATCTTCGCAAATTAGCCACAAGTAGCACAAAAAGCGAAGTAAAATAAGCAACTCATTATTATTATTATTATCAATCGATAAATAACTGTTAAATTGCAAAATACAGTAAAATCTCGTTAATCCGTACTAATGGGGGGATAAGTTGACCGGTTTAACGAAAGTCCGGATTAACTGAAATATCCTAAGAGAACAGTAGAAAGTGCATTCAAACTCCGTTTATAGCAACAAAACACGTTTATTGTGGTGTATTTAAAGGGCATAGGCCTAAATACACTATACGGTACAGTAAAAAGAAAAGCAATACTGTTAAGCAATATGACGAATGCAATTGTTAACTTCTAGCCACATTTAAAACCTTGCATTCTGCTTCTTTTTTTTTTTTTTTTTGGCCTTTTGCCTGTCCGGATTAAAACGAAGTCCGGATTAACGAGGTTTTACTGTAATATAAATTATCTTTATTACTTTACTTTACTCCTCAAGTCTCAGGAGGTAACCGAAGTACCCTTAACTTGTAAATTTTGTGAAATATGAAAATTTGGGCGGGGGGCTAAGTACCCCCATTGCCCCCGACAAGTTACGCATATGAGCATGTATTAACATATTGCTGCCTCACGGTCTAAATACATTTTTGTTGTACACAGTAATTTCACTACACACGTAACCTAAAATGTGTCGATAAGCACGACTCGAATAACAAATGAAAGTAAATCCAAGTAGACTGCGAAAAATGTACTTTTGTTGCATGAAAATGGGCAGAGAGATGCATCAACATTGATTTGATGCGTTTCCAGTTATGTGTAGACAGAGAATTAACAGATACCATTGTTAAATTTAATAACAAAGTAACAACTGTGCAAGTTTCGTAACAATGTCGACTCATTTGCTTTTGGGCAAAATAGAAGTAAGTTGATAAATGCAATATTGACTACCTACACTAAAATAAAAATGTTAAAGTGACACAGAGATTAGTCTCAGGAGGTCCACACCTCATTTAGTGATCGTAGTCAACTTTTAACCTCAGTGTTGTTAAAATAACACAGATAAATGGTTGTAATCAATACCATTTTAACACCACTGAGATTAAACGTTGATCAAAATGTGTTGTGGACTTCCTGGGGCCACTGTCTGTGACACTTTAACACCAAATTGTTTTACAACGTATCCACGTCCAAAAGTATCAAGCTTTAATAACTGTAAACCTTAAAGTTAGTCCATAGCCACTTTTGCGAAATTATAAAATTACTACAATTTACGTTATAACTAGACTTGGGATTTTTAGGTTCTAAAAAGTATGCATTTAGGTTAATAAAATAGGCTCTAAAAGTCCTAAAATAGGTTCTAAAAATCTAAGGATAGGCTCGAAAAATCCTGAAGTAGGTTCAAAAAAACTTAAAATAGTTCAAAATTCCTGAAAAATGCTGATTAGGTATAGTCACCGGCAATGAAAATGGGACACCTATCCTGAAATACGAATATCTTGCATAACGTTATGTGTATTGCCTAACCCTACGGCGATTGCAGAACTTATAGTCGAATTACTTTCGGAACATCTCCAGCGAACTGCGCGAATCTGTCTAGCGAGCCTAGTGGGCGTGTAGAACCTGAGGAAGGAGCTTAGCGATAGGTTCTGGATTGAGATGACGTCAGCGGCTCGCTTGGTTAATTGGCTGCTTCGAGAGTTGTGACTCGTTCCGATGCTTCAAATGCATAACATCCAAAGGTGTTCCGGAAATAATCTCCCTTTCTACCATTGGAAATTTGCTAATAAAATCCACTCTTCGCTGTCGTAGTTAGACAAAAATCGTTTTCCATGTTATCCACAGTCAAACACTGCAATTTTGTCTGTGAAGATCATCTTATAGCTATGTTGAAAGTAATCTTTCAACAAAAACATAGTCAGTGGTGCAAACTTCAATGCTGAAATGTTAATTTGCAAGGCGTGAATCCCACAAAGCACCGAAGTGACGCGATAGTGAGCAAGACCACACAGATCAGACCACTTTGGACTGTACAGGTAACAGTGGCACCAGACATTTTGCTTTGTTTAGAACTTTGAAAAATCACAATGGACTTGGAGGAAGAGAAATCGACAGAGAGTCCGTTTCAAACATGATCGTCATTGAATTTTTTCGTGACCAAACAAAGCAATTGCCTCTGTGTGACATAAAAAATTCTGTAAAACCTTTAAAAATATATAAAAACCTAAAAAAAGGGCTTGATTTAGGCGCAGAAACCTAAAATAGGTTCTAATAAGCAAAATAGGTTTTTTTAGGCACCATAAAACTTCATCAGCTGTTGCATTTTTTAACGAAACGATGACATAACTTATTATTTCTTACATACCTGTAAAGGAAAAAATAGGTTAAAAGCCTAAAATCCAAGATCTAGTTATAACCAGTGGCGTGCCCAATGGGAGGGTAGGTGGGGTCATAACCCCATTTGACAAAGTATTCCTAAAAAAAAGAACGTTAGAGGCATGTAAAGATGACAAAATGCACGTAAGCCTCCTTTTGGAAACCCTGGGCACGCCACTGTTCATAGACTCTTTTAATATTAATAGTTTAAATGTCCAACTACTCAATTATGAATGACCGTATCAACTTAGTGTTTTCACTAATGTGACATTGCAGGTGCACTAATAATGTCCTTTCTTTCTTCCTTGCAGGCTGTCAATTCTACCCACCAGGGGAGTACCTGAGGTTTGTGAGGGTGTCGGAAAGCTTACCAGTTGGTGGCGAGGTGCTGGTGGTGCAGGTGTACCCCAGGCGGAACCTCAGTGTACAGCCGGAGGACAAGGTACTCTTAAAATCTTACGCATCTCTCTCAGTCTTCTGCTAGTATATTTAAAAGTTAACTCATATTGATACACGTCGTTCTAGTTTTCACAGTATAGTCTATGTTTATGATTCATATTTTGGTGATTTTCTGTAATTTCATCACATTTCACAAATATTTTGTTCAAAACACTATGGAAGTTATGAACTTTGTGCTATGAGAGCTGAATTTATTCAGTAACATTCTGGCCATATGTTATTTTATATCAGATACAATGTAAGTTGTCACCCTGCCTAAAAACACGACATACCTTTATTTTATATCCGTAATAATCTTAAAATGTGGTGATCCTTCTTATAAATACATGCTTTAAAAGAAACCCTTCATTTTATATTTCAGCCACAAGATGCGCACTATTTTACGTATAAAGAAGTTAATGAGACTGCAGTAAAAGTGATATTAGCTCAGACGTTAGAAGATCTTGTAGATAACGATGCACCACAGAACGTACTCAAATTTCGTTTAGCCTGCGACAACGGTAACGAATCGGTAAGTAGTTGTAAGAAACGACACTAGATGTCGGGGTTTGCAGAGACTCGCTCTACTGCCTCTGCTGGTAAATTCCTGAACTAACTGCATTCAGCATCCATACATGATCTGTTTTCTGGTAAAAAGTAGAGAAAAATGTTATTTTTTTTGATGGAACTGAACCAAGTCCGTACATTTTTTTATATACAAGAGCAAGCACGGAGACTCATATCAGAAATTGAAATAAATGTCACTCTAGATAAATTAGTTTCGAATCAATATTTATTACTATAATCCTAAACTTTTCCGCTTCTCACATAGAAGAATGGATTTGTTTAAATTAACAAAAAAAAGTTGGTTAAGCTAACCGTTAAAAAAATATCAAATTTAGCATTTTTTTTGTTCTTTCTAAGCAAACTCCTACGTGGCGAAGTGGTAAGTTCAGCGCGCTGAGTTCGAATCCCACCCTAGGCGTGGGTGTTCTTGTTTAGTGTCCCTGCATCGGTTTCATGTCATTCATCCCCATACCCGCGATCAGCAAAAGTGGAAGAAAAGCGGCGTAAAATAATAGGCGAATAATAATCACTTGTTTATAGCTTAATTAAACAAATATTTATTTACGAGGAACTATTTTTGTGTACTCCAAACAGACATTTTCCTCTGTGTAGATTAATCACTCCAATAAGAATGAGTAATGATTATATTCAATGGAGGAATACGGTGTGGTCCATCTGAATAACCGTACGATACTATTCTCTTGACTTAGATATCTCAGGATCTATTACAGCTATAGAGTTTCAGGAGACAACTCATATTAACAAAATCCACTAAGAGGAATCAAATTTTGCAATGCTATTATGACTACTGCGAAATTTTACCTTAATAGTACTTTTGCTATGCAATTTTCTCTTTGCAGATATCTTCCTTCCTATCAGTGACCGTTTACGTGGAGGATGTTAACGACCACGCCCCACAATTTATCGACGTCCCTTATCACGTGACAGTGGACGAACTGACGCCAACAGGTTAGTTAATATGAGAAGTTATTATGTAACACATGAGGTCATGGACGTCGAGGTCAGCCCATTGATAAAAGTTGATTCTCAGAAATAATAACAATAATTATTACCACGGTTATAATTGTTATACAATAACTATTATAAACTAATAAAAATAAACAAGCAGTGACCGGAGAAGGCACCCAAGAGTCAACACCACTTATATTCCTTTCCCGGATTCTCTGGAGTAAGAGAACGCGAACTCGTTCTGTGCGCATGTTGAAGGGTGTTCGCCTCGTCCAATGAACGCGCGGAGGGGAGGGGCATCCACGGAAGGGGGCTCATTCGCGGTCCAAGTCTAGGGGAACTCTGCATTCAGGAAAGCGCCTCATAGTGTTGAATGTGTTCGAGAACAACTTGTTTGAAAAGTTTAAAACACATGGCTTTGTTTTTTTTTTTACAAATGTTTAAAACAAAGTGCTTGGAACATGTTTTTCAGACTTGTTTAAAACACATTTTGATACATGATGTTTCATAGTTTGTGGTTATTTGCATGTTTTTTTAAAAATGTATGTTTAAATTTGTTTTAATTTTTTTCTGTTCTTCGTAGCATCAAAAGACAAATAAACGTGCAATATTATTTGTTATTTGTGTAAACAATACACTGGCCATTGTTAAAAAGAAATTGGCAGCAGAAAGCGTTTTGCTTTACGGCCGTTACGCCGCGCAGCACTTCGTTCCCCAACTGGTCTGGCCCCGCCCACAAGCTTTCCCCTCTGCGCGTCGCTACTCCAGAGAATCCGGAAAAGCAGTATACGTAGTTCGAGAATTCCTATCTCAGAGGCCAACGAGGCTCTGGCGCCTACCCACATCCAGCATAATCCTGTGTGATGGTCATGTTGTCCTGTGTTTGTCCTTGTACACCCAACGGCAAAAGAAGCAGTGGACGAATAGTCCATAAACATTTTCATTCGGCCTCAATTACACAGTGTGATGAAATGAATTGAAATAAAGACGCAGAGGGTAATACCTGCTTCGAATAAACATAATTTCATTCCTTAAAACAACACAGGATGTAGAATGAAAAAAGTAATGAAAATAGCAGCGGACAGTTTGCCTACCATTATCTTTGCCGTTGACTGTACCAGGCGGCCACAATTAATTCTGCCCTACTCAGAGCCTTCTGGAGGCATGGCACATACTGACTTCTGTACCTACATGAACTCAAATTGTTAGTTGTTGTTACTTCAGCGCCACGTTTCCGCCTGGTGGTAAAAGTTTGAACTATTTTCTTTTCTTCAGCATTCGCTTCCCCATGGTCTCCATAGCATCTATACCAAGTTTCACCGCAATCCGTTGCTTCGAACGAGCACGAGAGGGCTCTGAGTGAGGCAAATTTTATTGTGTCCACCTGTTAGTTTTAAAAATTCAGCGAGGAAGTTTTTAACACATATTTATTATTTTTATTTTTGTTAGGGCCCTGTCCTCAGTTTTACTTTAGTTGAGGGGCTTATCCCACAACTTTCATCCTGGACGAAATTACCCTACAATTTTGATATTTTCATAAAACCACCCTTTCACTTAAAATTTTATCTGAATTACTCTTCGTACACGAAATTTCCGCTTCTTATGGCAACACTGTGTCCTGATCCTGAGTGGTAACACTTTTCACTAAGATCAGAGGGGCTCGCATATTGGTTAGGTTTGAAAATTCGTTCCCTACGCTATTTGGGTAGGCAAGAGCCCCTTCGCTTCCTTCATGGGGAGAGAATTTAAAAGGAAAATTGCCAAGACAAACAACGAGAGGAGTACATTTTGTAGTTTCGTTTGTAATGATTAAATTTGAACAGTCCGCCGCCATGTTTGTTCGTGCTGCAGACTAACATAACACGGTTGAACGGATTAGGGGGGGGGGGACGTTGCCCCCACTCCTGAACATACGTGTATTGACTCTGTTCATCTTGCAGGTTTGACCATTTTCCGAGGGATCCATGCTTTCGACCAGGACAAGCCGAACACACCCAATTCGGAAGTCCAATACTCCATCGTTGGAGGGAACGAAGCAGGGAAATTTGCTTTGGAAAGCAGCCACAGGGCGGCGCTAGTTGTCAAGGAGCCGTTGGATTATGACAGCGGAGATGTGGAGTTCCAACTCTCAATCATGGCTTCGGTAAGTACATACGAGCATTCGGAAAGTTTCTTTTTAAAAGTAACTTAGTGACAGTGACGGTTACTTGGTTCAAAATGTAACTGAATTACGGTTACTTGGTTCAAAAAGAGACTGAATTCCGGTTACTTGGTTCCAAAAGTAATTGAATTACGGTTACATGGTTCAAAAAGAGACTGAATTCATGTTACTTGGTTCCAAAAGTAACTGAATTCCGGTTACTTGGTTCAAAAAGTAACTGAAATACGGTTACTTGGTTCAAAAGGTGTCTGAATTCCGGTTACTTGGTTCAAAAAAAGAGTGAATTCCGGTTACTTGGTTCCAAAAGTAATTGAATTACGTTTACTTGGTTCAAAAAGTGACTGAAATACGGGTACTTGGTTCCAAAAGTGACTGAAATACGGGTACTTGGTTCCAAAAGTAACTGAATTCCGGTTACTTGGATCAAAAAGTGACTGAAATACAGTTACTTGGTTCAATAGGTAACTGAATAAGGGTTACTTGGTTCAGAAAGTAACTTACATTACAGTTACTTTGTTTGTTCAAAACGTAACTGAATTACGGTTACTTTCTTAAAATAGAGACTGAAATACGGTTACTTGGTTCAAAAAATAAATGAACAACGGTTACTTGGTTCAAGAAATAAATGAACAACGGATACTTTGTCCAAAAAGTAACTGAATTACGGTTACTTACTTAAAAAAGAGACTGAATTCCGGTTACTGGATTCAAAAAGTGACTGAATTCAGGTTACTTGTTTCAAAATGAGACTGAAATACGGTTACTTGGTTCAAAATGTAACTGAATAAGGGTTACTTGGTTCAAAAAGTAACTGAATTACAGTTACTAATTTTTAAAAGTAATTCAGTTACATTTACTGGTACTTGAAAAGTAAATGTGTTACTTTTACAATTCGTTTCTGCTGGAAATTTTCTTTCAAGCAAATTACACGCAATCAGTGATCATTAACTGTAATAAAATAACTATATGAAGACTTACACGTGTCTTCTGATATATATGTCTATACATATATTTACATTATTACAACAAATAATGCTTGAAGGATGTTAATTCGTCACGCTTAGCCAAAAGATTCCTTAAAGAGATGTATTAACAATAAAAATGCAAAACAATGTAGAAGACATGAGGCATGGACTCGAAGCCAGTTAAACGTATTTTATGCTGATGTACTCGAAACTAAAGAACAGTTTATGCATGTCATATGAATATTGCACAACTTGGGTTAACTTTCCATTTGGGGAGGAGATTTGTGTAACTATTCTTAATTAATGCATATACAGGGTGTTTCCGGGCTGATGATACAAACTTTCAGGGACGATGGAGAAGGGCACGTGTATCTATTTGAGATAAGGAACCCTGGTCCGGAAACGACTCAGTCGAAAGTTATAAGTGAAAATAGGTGTATGAAGATGTTATGCTTTTATTACCTGCACAAGTTTCACAAGCTGCTACATTCACAACTGTTGTGGCGTCCCCCAGCTTCGTTGCAGGCATGACATCGTCGCACAAAGTTCTGGCGTACCCGTTGGAACAACTCAGGGGTCGTTCGAACAATATCACAGGCAGCGAGAATTCTTACCAGGAGATCCTCTTCAGTCTACGGGTACTCCAGAACTTTGTGCAACGATGTCATGCCTGCAGTGAAGTTGGGGGACGCCACTTTGAACACCTGTTGTGAATGTAGCAGCTTGTGAAACTTGTGCAGGTAACAAAAGTATTACATCTTCATACACCGATTTTCGCTTATAACTTTCGACTAAGTCGTTTCCGCACCAGGGTTCCTTATCTCAAATTGATACGTGTACCCTTCTCCATCATCCCTGAAAGTTTGTATCATCAGCCCGGAAACACCCTGTATTTATAAATCGTATATGTAGTACCTCGTGAATGAACAAAATATCAAGTAAATGGGGAGATGTAGTAATCAGAGTCTTAAAGAAATCGAAGATGCCATAAAAAATCTTAAGCCAAAAAAATCCACTGGTTCCGATAAAATTCTGCCTTATATTCAAGAGCGTTCGACTCGATCAATCATGAATTGTTATTGGCCAAACTGTATCACTATGGCGTTACCGGAAACGCCTTAAATTGGTTTCGATCATATCTCGGCAACAGGAAACAACGTGTGAAATATCGGGAACCGGAAGTCACATATTCTAAATGGTTAGTTGTTCAACAAGGCGTCCCTCAAGGAAGTATATTGGGTCCACTACTATACATGATTTACGTAGCTGATTTCGACCGCGCTGTCCAATATTGCCACTACCATCAGTATGCTGACGATTCGCAAATCTATATTCAGTGTAATACAGAAAACTACGATAATGCGATGACCAAACTTCAATTCGACCTTGATGCTATAACAAATTGGTCACGGAGGAACTCCCTTCAATTAAATCCAACAAAATCTTGCTTCATGACCATAGGAACTCATGGTACTCTTAAGAAACTTCACAAAAACGCACCTTCTCCTCCAACTCTTGGCAGTATACCGCTATGCGAAGTGGATACAAGCAAAAACTTGGGGATTGTGTTCGATAGACACTTAAATTGGGAGCCACAAGTCGAATTTATTGTGAAAAACTGTATGGGGAAACTTAAATCTTTGTATCATTTAAAACATGCTCTGGACGCTAATGTTAAAGATCGTCTTATGCAATCACTTGTCCTATCCACGTTAGACTATTGCGCTCCAGTGTACAGTAATATATCCCAGGGCTTAAACTATAAACTTCAAAAAATTCAGAATTGTTGTATACGTTTCATATTTAACCTAAACAGAAAGGAACATGTATCCCCCTATTTAAAGAAACTTTCTTGGCTAAACATTAAC
Source organism: Lepisma saccharinum (assembly GCF_977018435.1). Lineage (NCBI taxonomy): Eukaryota > Metazoa > Arthropoda > Insecta > Zygentoma > Lepismatidae > Lepisma > Lepisma saccharinum. The sequence continues at coordinate 13,881,166 of NC_139248.1, read as the reverse complement.
AATAGAAGAAAATACTTAACACTCACCTTGATGCACAAAATACTTAAGAGTGGCTCCCCAAAATACTTATCCGATAAGATCTGTTCTCATAGAACATCAGCCGAACATAATATCCGCAACAAGCACAATCTAAAAATCCCCAAACATAAAACCGCCACATATAACAAGTCCATCATTGTTACAGGGATCAGGGAATGGAACAAACTGCCTGCACAATTGACTAACATTATTTGCCATCAAAGTTTTAAGAAAAATCTGAAGAACTTACTATTGTCCCAACAACTTAATTAACCTTCATATGTTAACAATTGCACCTGCACTTATACATCATATAATGCATACCTAACCTACCCCCCCCCCCCCGGCATACACATTGAACTACCGAAGACTTATTACTTATCTTTACTCAACAGTATATATACTAATCTATTCAATGTATTATTTTATCATTGTATAATCTTTATATTATCTTTATTGTATTATCATTATGTGTTTTTTTTCTTTCTTTTTGTTTTTATTCATTTATTGTATCTTTGACAAGGATTGGTTGTAAGAACGGCCCATGAGGCCGAAACACGCCTGCTTAAATAAAGACCATTCTATTCTATTCTATTCTATTCTATTCTATATACTTAAAGGATGCGGCGTGATACTCAAATACCCCACGCTGTTCAATCTAGTGTTCTCGACCGTAACATTTCCAGATATTTGGAAACTATCGAAAATTACCCCGATACCAAAATCAAATTTAAAAAATGACGTAGAGAACTATCGGCCGATAGCAATTCTGGTAGCACCGGCCAAGCTCAAGTTAACCACAATGGATAGCGGAACCCAAGTAGATGTAATACATACAGATTTTTCGAAAGCGTTTGGTACGGTAAATCATTCAGTCTTAATGGAAAAATTGAAATCTTGCAATCTATCGGATCCGATGTTAGAACTATTTCAGTCTTACTTAACAAACCGCAAACAGTACGTCACGTTTCAGGGGATTACTTCCGATGAATTTGAAGCTACATCCGGAGTTCCCCAAGGCTCTAACCATGGACCCTTATTCCTTCTTATGTATATAAACGACCTTCATGAACATTTGAATTAATCGGGTAAGCTACTATTCGCGGACGACTCAAAAATATACAATATACAAAATATGCATTGAGTTACAAGCAGACCTTAACAACCTTGCGGAATGGTGCGAAAACAACAAACTAATCTTAAATAGCCAAAAATGTTACCAAATGTCATATACTACAAAAACACTACCCCAATAAAATACGAACATTTGATAAAAAAGCAAAAAAATAAAACAAGTAGAAACAATCAAAGATTTGGGAGTTCTGTTTGATTCTAAACTTACATTTCGCGCGAAAGTTAACTTTGTAACAAACGAGGCTTACAAACTTCCAAAGTGTCGAAAGCTTAATGATGCTCTATAATGCTTACGTCAGGTCCAAAATCGAATACGCATGCGCAGTATGGCACCCTCAAACCCAGCATGACGTAAACAAAATAGAATGAATCCAGACTAAATTCTTGAGATTTGTAAAATACAAATTACATGGCAGTCACCCTCAAATGGAATCCCGTGAGAGCCTCCTCAGATATTTTAACTTAACAACACTTAGCAGCAGACGAATCATGCACCAACTCATTTTCCTTCACAAAATATTAAATAATCACACTGAAGCTCCATTCGCCCTGTCACAGCTGGATTTCTACGTCCCCTCAAGTAAGTTACGACCAAGAAAGCAACTCTTTAGCCTCCAACCCAGTAGAACCAAAGCACTTGAAATATCGCCATTTGGAGGATGCGTATGGCATTTAACGAAATTCATAAATGTGAAAACAATGTGGATATATTTTCTTCGACCTCAAAACTGAAAAGGACAATTTTAAAACATATGAAGGGCCAGGGGGAAAAACGATGAATGTTCATTCGAGACGATTTGCCAGGAAATGAAAAACAAGATTTTTCTATTCATAAATACGTCAATATATGCCAAAATAATAATGCGTTTTTCAGGCACTTCTCACCGTTTCCCAACCAAGGCCGTTCTCATTCTTATAGTACAGCTTGTGAGATATCAGATGGCGCTCCGATCTCAAAATGGGCGAAAAATCGACATTCATCGTTTTTCCCCCTGAGTCTTCATATGAAAAACAATAGAATATGAGAATTGCATGTTTATTAAATGCAATTTGAGTTAAAATACATTTCAACTATTGTACAATGAAACCATAGATAGGTAATATACCTGTCGCGTTCAATTGCTTAAATAAATAAATTTAAAAAAAGTATTATACCATTCTACCTTGCTCCCCCGTCAAATAGCATGCTGCCGACTGTTTCACATTTATTTATTTATTTGCATGAATTGTTAACTATAGTTACGTTCAAGAGAAACAGATATAATTCTTGGAAATACATTCGGAAGTAATATTACTAATATTATTAATTACTCGAGGTCTGCCTTCAACAGAGCTCAAACATCCCTGCAATAAAAGGAGAGAGGAAAATTTATTAATGAATTAACAATTTTTAAGTTTTAATACTAATTTACATTTGATAGCAGGATATACTAGTTAGAATCAAGTTGTGTATTGGCGACATCTGTGACGAAGTCGTTAGCACAGCGCGCTTTGACGCCAGTTCGAATCCCGGCTAATACATACATATCTTTAAGTTTGTCCTATTGAAAATGAATTGATTTGGTCATTATACTTCACTTCTCTGCCACATTTGGCTAATTGCGAAGATGAGTGATGATATCGAATTGATGAAGGGACACTCACAATCAACACCCATATGCCCAGGCGGGGATTCGAACCCGGGCATCGAATCGCTGTGTGCTAACAACTCCGGCACAGAGGGTCGGCGAAAATTGAAGAGTAAATAGGTTTTTCATTAACGCAGTCGCCTTATAATCAAGGGGTCTCGGGTTCGATACCTGGTGGAGACACATAGTGGTTCGGATCCCACTTTGAACTGTAGGTCCAGTCCCCACGTTCTCAAAATATTGTACTACATTAGAATAATGCATTGAGGTCTCGGAAGGGCTACGGACCCAATTTCCTTTGACATCTCCTAACCTTATTGCTACGTTGCCGTAGGACCAGGCAATACGAACAATAGGTGTAATTCAATCTACTCCAAACATGACGAGTTTTATGTAGTAAACTTTCAATTAACAGTAATTGAAATGCCTTGATACGGGAGAATAGACTGTCACTCATCCAAGAGCTCTCCAGTCTTAACACTGCTTCATTTTCCTTTTCATTAGATTACATTAATAAACTGGCATATTAGATTTGTTTCTTAATAAAGCCTTTAAGAAGTTTAACAATGTTCTTATATGCCTTCTAGGATAGAGGAACGCCGCCCAGGAATTCCACCACAACAATGACTGTGATTGTTCAAGACAATGATGATCTCAGTCCTCGATTCACGCGTGATCTGTACAGAGTGCAAGTCCAAGAATTCTATCCTGTGCTCGTAAGTATTGATATGTGCTAGTTTTTACTATTTATACAATAAAATTATGTGTATGTCTGTCTATAGAAGTCGTTATACCGCGTTTGTTACAACCTGTCCCGGTTCCCGCGCTAGTTGCTCCCTGGCTTTTCTCGGTGCTGGGGAAAGTCAAAGCCAGGCAGCCAATTAAAATACGCAACGTCGCAACAGCGTCTACGTAAGCGCCTCTCTTCTGGCTTCCATTCGCTCCTCGCTGCCCAGCAGACGATTTTTTCCTCGTTTCTCACTGGCACCGAAACTGTCGAGCGCTCCCTAGCGCGGGAAACGGGACAGGTTGTAACAAACGCGGTATAGTAAGGCTCCAGTACATCTTGCGACATTTCCTGATCGCAACTTGTGTACCCACTCGTGTCGAGAAAGAGTGATTAAGGATGCGGGTTTATCCCATCGTGATTTAAGGAGATGTATAGATATTTAAAGGTTCCAGTTATAGAGAAAGAGAGAAAAACAACAAACACAGACAGGAAAATATAGAAAGAAGGGAAAGAGGAAGATAGAGAACAGAAAAAGAACGCTAGGAAGAATTAGAGATAGGAGAGAGAAAGGAAATTATGAAGTAGACAGAGAGAAAGAAAGAGAAGACAGAGAAAAAGGAAAAGAAGAAGAAAGGCAAAGAAGAGAACAGAGAGAGATAAAGGGAAAGATGGGACAACAGAGTGGAAAAGGGAAAGAAGGAAAACAGAGAAAATTGAAAGAAGAGAACAGAGAGGAAAAGGGAAGGAAGAAAACAGAGATAAATAGGGAAAGAAGGAAAAGAAAGAAATAAGGAATGTAGGAGAACAGGTAGAAAAAGAAAGGAAGGAGAACAGAGAGATAACGGGAAAGGAGGAAAACTGAGAGAAAATAGGAAAGAGGAGAACAGAATGATATAGGGAAAGAAGAGATCACAGAGAAATGAAAGAAGGAAAACAAAAGTAAAGAAGGATAGAAGGGGAGAGAAGAAGAACAGAGAAAAGAGAAAGATTGAGAACAGAGATAGAAAGAGAAAAGGACAGAGAAGGGGAACAGCAAGAGATAGATTGATATGGAGAGACAGAGAGAAAGAGAAAGAAAACAGTGAGAAGGTAGAAAGAGAAAAGAGAGAGCGCGCAAGAACAAAAATAGGAAAGAAAGAGAACGGAGAAAGAAAGGCACGAAGAGGGAAAAAGAATGAGAACCTTATCAGATATGGGCCTTGAAACACACTGGACGTAGAGCTTACGTAGGCGTTAGGCAAGATTCGAGCGTCGCTGTCACCCTAACGTCTACATTTGTAGAGACCGATTCGACTGCCAAGGAACATTGTGAAGTTCTCTCACGTTTGGGCGTACAAGGAAGAAGCGTATGTTCTACAAGCAGACAAGCACGAACCATGCCGATAGCCACGTTGCTGTCAATTGCCGATTGTAGATCCGCTATGCTCAACCGTACAGAAGGAAGTCTTGGAGGTTTTTGCCTTGACATATTTGTAACACACTGGTTTCGTGCCCATGTGGCAGACATGGTAGGCGGTCTCCCCCTTTTTATATCACAAGAAATCGGCCTAGAGAGTCATGACTCTCCTCCACAGAGACACTTCTATTGTTGATACTTTACAAAAGAGAGCAGTGGCTACAACCCTAACATAAAAACCCTTTATCTAGTTTAGTAAAATTCATTCATTGTTACAGTAATAAAGAAATGAAACAAACCGCCATTTATTAACAGTGTTTAAGAAACATTTAATATAGTTGTAATAATATGTAATTATCTTAACCATTGTATTATTATCTGTGCGCTAACTGGCCCATAAGTTTAGCTCAATGTTGCAACAAGTAGATATTTTGTGTACAGGGTGAATATTTTGTTATTCTTGCTCCTTTTCATTGTTATTATAATCATTCGTTTCTCATTCAAAATTTTATAATTTTATTGTTGTACTGGCGGTGATAAAGGGGGCAGAGCGAGCCAATGCCCTCTAGAATACCCCAGAGTTTTATTTACAAAAACTATTTTAGCTGTCGATATGTACTGGAATTACTAAACAATATTCTCTAATGACTTTTGAACTTTGTCACTGTGGTTACCACGTATCTTCCCTTGTAATTTTTTCTGACTTTGCTACTGAATATAGACAATTTTCAGTTCCATTCTATAATTTGACATTTCACTCCCAGAGCTCGTTCAAAATTCTGTCACAAGTCCGAATATTTTGAGGCAGGAGAGTCACGTCTGCGAAAATAGTTACGTAACGTTTAGTCGTGTCTAATAACCAATCAGTTTTGCAAGTGGATGACTACTTTCTCCGACAACTTTCATCTCATTGACAGGTCAATAAATAAATAGAGACCCAATTTGCATTAAGTAGCGATTGCTTCGTATTAAAAGGTTATTCTCCATTCCCTGAACGTCAAATTCCTGTTTGCCAAGGAGTTACAACTATCATAAATGTATTTATGCAGCTTGTTTTTTTGCTCCTTGGTAGTACGTCTTGACTTTTTAAGACAAGATTGATTATTTCGGCAGCAACACGTTTATGCAATACTCTTATCAGGAGAAAATATAGGAACATCCTTGGTTGCTTCATCCTTTCACTTCCTGGACAGGTCTTGCTAACTTCAGAAGCTCACTTCAAGATCATTCTACTTTCTATTTTTAAACCATATACTGGAACAACTGCTCTAATCAAGACCTATCTACTCTAAAGACTAATGAACAATTTTCGAACCATCCAATGGAACACCTCAGACCATTATTCTTTCAATACTGATGAAAAACTTTTGAATTTTTCAACTGCTCACTTCAAGACTATTACACTTTCAAGCCTAATGAACAATTTTCAAACCATCTACTGGAACAGCTGCTCACTTCAGACCATTCTACTTTCAAGACTGATGAAAAATTTTCTAATTTTTCAACTGCTCACTTCAAGACAATTCTACTCTAAAGACTAATGAACACTTTTCGAACGATCCAATGGAACAGCTGCTCACTTCAAGACCGTTCTACCTTCAAAGATTAATGAAAAATTTACGATCCATCCAATGGGACAATTGCTAACTAAAGTATACTCTCAAAATATAATAATTTTGCGATAGTTTTCAACACCATCCAATAATTTAATTTTCCGCCCATTTAGAATATTCTAAGAATTGTCAAATGGATGGGAAAAGTAAATTCCAGTAAATTCCCTATTGAGTCCAATGTGATCCGAATCTGTTCACAAAGTTGTCTCTTGTCAAATCATCTTCGGTTGCTTGCGCTACAAACATAAAATTGCTTCCTCAAATTATTGTCATTAGTTTTGTTAAAATTTATTATCTTGTGAACATTAGAACTAAAATAATTCTATAAACAGATTCTAAAAAGCTAGCAAATGTGTCTCTGTAAAGAGCTGGAGCATGCATCAACACATTTGTATTGTAAAACGTAGATGTGTCGAAACATTCTTCTTGTAAAAACCTGAGATGTAACAACACATTTGTATTGTAAAACGTAGTCAGATGTGTCGATGCATTCATTCACACTGTAAAAACCTCACGCGTATGAACTCATTTGTATTGCAAAACGTAGTCAGATGTGTCAATGCATTTGTACTGTAAAAACCTTACACGTATCAACTCATTTGTATTGCAAAACGTAGTCAGATGTGTCGATCCATTTGTACTGTAAAAACCTCACACGTATCAACTCATTTGTATTGCAAAACGTAGTCAGATGTGTCGATGCATTTGTACTGTAAAAACCTCACACGTATCAACTCATTTGTATTGCAAAACGTAGTCAGATGTGTCAATGCATTTGTACTGTAAAAACCTTACACGTATCATCTCATTTGTATTGTAAAACGTAGTCAGATGTGTCGATGCATTTGTACTGTAAAAACCTCACACGTATCAACTCATTTGTATTGCAAAACGTAGTCAGATGTGTCGATCCATTTGTACTGTAAAAATATTCAATTGTATCGATACGTTTGTGTTGTAAAAATAGCCAGATGTATCGATACACTTGGAATGTAACTGTGAAGTGAATCACTACATTTGTAATGTAAAAGCTCTCCCTTGCTTCAACACGTTCTCTTTTGGTTTCAGGGCGATCCTATCCATAAAGAGCTAGACATCAAGCCGCATATCAAGGCGATCGACCAAGACATCGCCATCAACGCCTCAGTGACGTACGACATCGTGGCGGGCAACGACAAGCAATACTTCGAGCTGGACTCCAACAACGGCTCGCTGTTCCTGAAAAAGGAAGTGGACAGGGAGCGGCTGTCCAGCAATTTCTTCACGCTGCAGATACAGGCGTCGCAGAACGACAACCCCTTGAAGACGGGGGTGGCGAGGGTGGAGGTCGAGGTGCTTGATATCAACGACAACCTACCCCAGTTCGAAGTGGAGCTCTACAATATAAGCATCGTGGAAAATCTTCCGAGCGGGTTCAGCGTGCTACAGGTCATTGCAACGGACAAAGATCAGGTGGGTCAACCACACGAATGCTTTCCTAGGATAATTTTTCTTCGTCTAAAATTTTCACATAAAAATTTCCATAGCGCACTGCGCTAGCCACTCCACCACGGAGATCGGCTCTTCACACTTTTATACGTCAATCGAAATAAAACTTTATAAATAGCTAAATCACTTTCAGTTAGAATACCAGACAGAAAATAACTTTAACGTACAAAGCTTGGTTACTTACGTATCAAAAATAAGCATTTTAATATCCAGTTATACAATTTGTCACCACATAGTTATAAAAATATTGAGAGATCCACGATGTTTGAAAGTAAAATGTAACGATAATTGTTGAATAATACTTTATGAAAAAATATCCACCTCAATGATTAAATAGTTGTATGTAGTAAATTTAGGCTGTATACAATATCTAATATTTAACCTTTATATGACTAGTGCACTATAGTGTAAGAAATGAAATGTAAAATTATGTTGTATACTTTCACATTTGCTGTATATCATGTTATATGAATGTTTTAGTACTGGAAAAAGTGTAGTGTTTAAATTATGTACATGTTACGTGCCCTGTTCTATATATTATAATTAATGATGTACACGCACTAGTGCCCCTCATGGGTACTCTCGGTGTTTTCAAATTCAAACCAATTTGGTTCTTCTTCTTTTGAACTACAGGTGGACTGTAGTAGGCTATTTTTTTTTTAAAAAAAAAAACAGAAAATTCATTCTTATGTTGAACAATGTTTGTCACATAATCTTTACAGGTATTGGAGTTTCTTTTATGTTTGTATTGATTTTAATTTGACATTGTTCTTCTACTTCTCTGGGTCAAACATGATGTATCTAATAGGTATCACTTACAGATAGTTTGATCTCAAGTCTTCTATAACTCTTCTAGTTGTCCAAGGCCTGCGAAACCTGTTTACTTCAAAGTAATTGCAACTTGGTTATTTTTGCAATCTTTCTTGTCTTGTTTCAGTCACATTAAAGTTTTCCATCTGCTGAGTAGATTATTTTGTGGGGTCACGAAAATTGGTTGCTCATAGATTTGAGCTTGACATTATTAGACCTAGGCATACAAGTTATTGTAAAGATAATGCATGTGGGTAGGTTAGGCTTGGTGCTCCTAGCTTATTCTTATTGCCACCTGATGGCAGTGCTGTCGTTCTCAACCTGTACAAGGAGACAAATTCCATTTTCTCCGCATTACTATTACCTTTTATTGCTGAAAAGAAACAAAATTTTCGTTTTCTGGTATTGTTGTTTGTTTCCCTATTTGAAACATTAAAAAAAGTTGGAATTTTTGCTTTAGGTGTGCGAATCTTGCACTCATCTTCGTCTCATAAAAACACTTCCCGATTTTCAATTCCAGACGAGTACATTTGTGTGCTATTCTCTCCGTTTTGCTAGACTGGCTTTGAATTTAATGTTGGTTCTTTTAGTGGCGTCTCCAAAGGAGGGTTAGGTAAATAAAGTCTCTCCCAATATTCTTTTCTGTACCATACTTATTTTTTAACTTTATACGTTACTTAATATGTACTTGTTGACAGATATAAGATTAGGTTTAAATTAGTCTCAAACCACTGGATCTAAATACAGTAAAACCTCGATAAGCCGGACTTCGCTTAATCCGGACAGGCAAAAGGCAAAGAAAAAGCAGAATGCAAGGTTTTAAATGTGGCTAGAAGTCAACAACATAACTTCCCAAAGAAAAGGCAGTCAACCACTGATGAAATTCTGTTTCCCGCAGACTTTGTACTGTGCTGTATAGTGTATTTAAGCCTATGCCCTTTAAATACACCATAATAAACGTGTCTTGTTACTATAAACCAAGTTTTAATGCACTTTCTACTGTTCTTTAAGGTTATTTCAGTTAATCCGGACTTTCGTTAAACCGGTCAACTTATCCTCCCCATTAGTTCGGATTAACGAGGTTTTACTGTAATCTCTCGCCGCCCGCGACCCGATAGTGAGGACCACTGAGGTAAAAAGTCATAACCGCCATTCCGACTCCATTTTACTGAAAAAAGTAGGATAATATATTATTGTTTCGTTCCATTTTCCTGTGCACAATTTCATTCATCAGCTGACCGAAGCCCACAGAAAATTCCTGGTAGAGTCTATGAGTGTAATTTCTTGTCTTTTCTAACACAGAGGTCTCCCAGATGTCGCAATGGTACCGTCGTTGTCTTGTAATAGAATGGTCCCCTGGTTCGATACCCGGTTGGACACTTAGTGGTTCGGATCCCAATTCAATGTGTAGGTCCAGTCCCAGTTAGTATTTCTGTGCACAAAGTGGACTTAAAACTAAATTAAACGCATGTTCTAATACATAAAACCTGGACTTTATGCACGTTAAACTGGCTTGTTTAATGCATACGAACCTTGAAGCAAGCGCGCAGTGGAAATTTCCGCCTTAAAGGTCTACTTATTAGCTATGGGGCAGCTATGCTATTCGAATGTACAGATACAACACTGTTCCAAATTATGCGAGTTTATTGACATAATGTGCAAGCACAATTAGACTACACAAATAAATAAAGTTTGTTGGGCGATAAACTCGCTGAAAGAAAAACATGTCTTCTCACTTAGACCAGTTTGATGTATATTCGTTTAACTAATTTGTAACAATGAACTAAATCTGTCTATTGACTGTCAAGTCACTTCTTCACGTAGTATAAAAGAGAAAGATTATGAACAAAATATAATTGAGTGAGCGAGTGCAAGATCGGAACTTAAATCATTACGGAAAGTACTTATCCTTCTCCTCCATATCGTGGTTCCTCTGACACCTTCACAAAGTGTCTACCTTGGGAGAAACAACTTCCTCTCTCTGGGTCAGAATCCAAAATGCGCTGCCTGAAGGGCTGCGAGGTTGCACCGAGGCTTCCTTATTACGTCATTGCGTAACCGATTCTATTGACCTCTGGTGGCAAAATTAATAATGATTCCATCAATCTGGCACAAACTAAACAGAAATATAACAAAATGACGGCTCCGCGAGCACTACGGTCCATAACTTCAATTTAAATTTCTTCCTCTGTCCTAATTTTCAAGAATTTGTCTGCCGGTCTACGTGGCGAAATGGTTAGAATATCACGCTACTACGCCCGGGGTTGCGGGTTCGCATCCAGAACTGGGAATGGGTGTTCTTTCTGAGTGTCCCTTCATCAATTTTTATCATATTATCACTCATCCTCATAGTCGCGATTAACCGAAGTGGAAGATAAGCGATGTAAATTAAACTAAATAAAATCAAACTGTAGGACCATTCCCAATTATCCTTTCTGTGCATAAAGTTGACTTTAAATTCACACAAAGGCAATTTCTAATTCCTAAAACCTGGATTTGAATCTAAATATCTTCTTCTTTTCTAATTTGTACATTATTGAAATATTGTGGCTTTTAAAAGCTATTTTGATTTTTTGAGAAATTTAGTCTGTGACTTTTAAAGGGTGTACAAACAAAATTAAACCTTTTCGTGTCTTTTCAAGGTTAACTCTATGCTTTTCTTTTATTTACGTTATACTGTTTGGTTTTATTTCACTCCAGGTAACAATGGGATAGGAATTCACCAAGAGAAAACAATAAAAACGCAATAATGGCTCTAGAACGTGAAGAATCGTTAATTTATCACTGCGTGGGTACACATGATACGAAACTAATTTCGAACCTGGCAATAATGTATTCGGGCAATAATGCACAATTATTTTAATTCTTCGCAGCGAGCCTTTTTTTAACGACAAGGGTGGAATTTTATGCCAGGGAGATGCACCTTTAATCAAACAGAGACAAGGAATTGGCAGTTTTGGAAGAGGGCGATACGCACAAGACGGCCCCCGTGGGGGGGCTTGAAATTGCTTTTGTGTTGGAGAAGGCCATAAATAAGCGCATTCGCGTGAAATCACTGCCTCGTATGCTGCAACGAGGTCTGCGGCGGGAGATATTCAAAAAGAGGGGGGGAGAGAATGTCATGGCATTTTCCTTAGTTCCTCAAGAAAATAAGAAAACCTAAAGGAAGTTGATCTAGATTGTCGTATATTTTAACCTCGACCTTTCTCTCTTTCTACGGTGGTGGAAGATGCGATCAGATTATCTCGCTACAGTGAGCGGGTGACCTTGTTTGGTACAGGGTGGCTCAAAACTTACGGTCCTCATATTTGGATCTGCTGTACCGGGCGATCGATTCGTGTGTGTTCGGTTGAGCTCGTTTAGTTTCGTGTTGTAAGGTGCCGAACGCCGCTCGCGGGAGCAAAGAAGCGAAGCTCGGAGATATCCCGTGTTGTAAGAGGGGTATCTTCGATGGCGTAGTGGTAACGTCGCCGTATTGTAATCAAGCGGTCCCGGGCTCGATATCCGGTGGAGGCACATGCATTCCGTCTTGGGAATGTGTGGAGCAGCGCCTCGGCTGCAGTGATGTGCCGTAGACTATAAGTTTACGTCTACATCCGTTGTCTACACGTAATCTACGCGTAGATTACTTTGGGTTGTAGTTTACATAGACTACGTAGACAATCTTAATTGCATTAAAATTAATTTTCAAGGCTTTCATGAAAGGAAAGTGACATTTTCAACTATATTGGTTCCTAACGAACTGAAAAGAATCCTATTTACAACAAAATTTCTCTTCTTTTCCATCATCAACTATGGAAGAAGATAATTGGTATGCAAAAAAAAAAACAACAACAGATGGCAGTCATGAGCCAAGAGTGGTCTTTTTCCAAAAAAAACACTAGAATATTTCCTATATTAGGTTTCTTCCTAGGTGAGAAATGGTTCGAATTTGGAAAAGACCGTATGAAAAGTTCTCCTTACACATCAGCAACTGATACGCAGTATAATTTTCTTTTAATTCCACGGCGCCCTTTGCTGAGTTATCACCTTCCGCCATGTTGTTTACATAGATTACGTCATCTACGTGTATAAAATTGTCTACGTGTAAAATGTAGACTATCGTTGTTTACGCGTAGATGCACATCACTGCTCGGCTGGAAAGGTGAGAAAGCAAGTGGGCAGTGTGCGCGGTGCTGCAAAAGGCTGGTAGCCGCAGTCGCTCTTCCCCCTCCACGCGATCCCGCTTCCTCGCACGTGTTCATTGGTCGCCTCCTCTCGAGTCACTACTTCCGCTGAGGACTTGTTTCTTTTTGATCGCTTGCTTCACAAATAGCCGAGACAGAGTGTACTAGTAGTAGACGCCTTGGAAACGAGGCAGCTATCGCTTCGTATGTGCTCGGCTAGTTTCGTTTACCTTCGCGTTGGAAGATGTCGACCGCCGCTCGCGGAAGTATTCAAGCGAGAATTGGAGACATCCAGTGTTGCCAAATCTACTGTAAGCGCATAGGTTCCTCGCTCGTGAGATTTAGTTCTTAAAATGTCTTTTACGAGGCAGCAGGGTAAAAACCGGCCAAAAGTCCTTGTATGTAATGAAAAGGAAACTACAACAATTGAAATGCAGGATATTTCTTATCTACTTCCACAACGTTGCGTAACAACCATTGGCTTTCCAAATGGCGTAGTTTTAATATCGTCACTTTGTAATAAAGAGTTCACAGGTTCGATACCGATGGAGGCACAAAGCGGGTCGGATCCCACTTTAAACTGCAGGTCTAGTATCGTTTAGCCTTACAGTGCATAAAGTGGACTAAAACCTTGAAATATAATGTCCGTTAAGCTACACTGGTGACAAATGTTGAACGACAGTCCAAGAATCAACATCAACTAATTCTTTATAGAGTAAGGAAATTGAGAGGGAAGACCATTTACCGGCGGTTGGACTAAGCAGGTGATATTGCTGCATGATAACGCTAGTCCGCACACGACATAAAGGATCTACGGAGACGATCTATTCATTGGGTTGGGAAGTTCTGCTTCATGCCTCATATTCCCCTGACCTGGCGCCTTCAGACTACCACCTGTTCCGGTGCCTGCAGCGCCACCTAGTGGATTCCCAGAAACCTTCAAGAGGTGGAAAATAAAATTGCTTAATTTGTAGACTCTACAGTCGTTCGAGTCAGGAATTTTGCCAGACGCCCGAAAGATGGCAATAGTGTATAAATTCCAATGGAGATTACTTTGCCGATTAAAATGTAAGACTATTTTCATGAATGTGCATTTTGTTTTTTTATAAAAGGCCAAGAACTAATTTGTACAGTCACGGACACATCTGGGTTGTTGCAATCCCATTCACTTCCAATGAGATCGTTACAAACCAGAAGTGTCCATGTCTGTACACATAATATATACTGCTAGAGATTGCCACCTAGAATTGAGCAATTGTTATCAGCGTTTCACTTTCTTTCAGGGCGACAATGGGGAGTTTGTGTATCAGTTGGACGATCCCAGCCGAGCGTTCAGCATCGATTCCAGGTCCGGCTGGCTAACCGTGAGGGACCAATCTCAGCTGGACAGAGAGAGGCAGGAGAGTTTGTCCATGAAGGTGTTCGCCAGGGAGAAAGTTCCGAACGTGGCCGCTGGGGGCAGCAGCAGCTTCGTATCGGTCGAGATAACGCTGCTGGACGCCAACGACAATAATCCAACGTTTGTGCCCAGCAATCTGTACGAGTTCCAGGTGCTTGCAGACTCCACGGTCGGCGATGTGGTTGGTCAGGTAAGATTTCCATGCCAGTGTTGCCATATGAAGGTACATTTCCCTTCTTGCAGGGGAATTTCTCTCTGCAGGGAAGTTTATCTCTTTGCAAGGACAGAAATTCCACTCTTTGCAGGAAAATTCCCCTCCTTGCAGAGAACAAAATGTTAAGCGAAAAAGTGAAATTCGATTAAAAATACCAAAATTTCAACCACAGAACACACTGTCTCGGTAACGTATGGAGCAAGGCTGTGCATAAAGGTAAAGAGGAAAAATCTTGTGAGCGTAACAAAGCAGTGAGTGCTGCTGCAAACGGCTGGTAGCTGCAGGCGCGTTTTCCCTTCCATGCGCTCACTTCCACCTGTTACGTTCCCGGTTTATATTCAGTGGATCTACTTACAATTAATCCTTTCCGGCGAGCATGAGACGTTTCAGCTTACTATGAGGCCCTCAGGATGTGGGAAACAGTTACGGGTATGTTTACGTAAACTATACTAACTCTCACACAGTTAAAATACCTTTAAATGTCATTTGATGTTAATATCCCACACTTGCACTCGAAATTAAACCTCTTGTTACAAAGAAAACTGTATTAAGATCAAAATTGTTCTTCGAGTATACAAATTAACACATTCACTTTTCAAAATCATTTACATCAACCATCAGAATTCATAATATATCTTACCTAGCAACCCACACCCAAATGTATTAAGGTTAGTCCATAACCATTGTAACAGACTACCAAATTTAACAAATCAAATTATGACGTCATAGACATTTAACATATTAAACACTGAAATTGATAAATTAAGTGGGTGCGTATCACGCCTCTCGCGTGTTCATTGGTGGTGCCCTCTGGAGTCACTAATTCCGCAGAGGACTTGTCTTCGTCCGCTTCCTTCACAGATTCCCGGACAGAGTACACTTACAGTTAGAATCCCAGACGGATAGTGAATTTCCAAGCAGTGAAAATAGGGAAATATTTATGTGTTTAGCTCTTATTTTATGTGGCGGAGATTCAAAATATGAATCACATATGGAGGGGTATAAGGGTAGCCCCTTCCATGTAGTACACCCTGGACTGCATCCTGCAGACCAGCTATAGGCTCTGGACCAGTGACGTGCGTTTACGTGTAAACAACGATAGTCTACATTCTACACGTAGACTATTTTATACACGTAGATTACGTAATCTATGCAAACAACATGGCGAAAGGTGATAACTTAGCAAAGAGCGCCGTAGAATTAAAACAAAATTATACTGCATATCAGTTGCTGATGTGTGAGGAGAACATTTCATACGCTCCCTTCGAAATTCGAACAATTTCTCACCCAGGAACAAACCTAACATAGGAAATATTCTAGTATTTTATGGGAAAAAGACTAATGTTGCCTTACGACTGCCATCTGTTGTTTCTCTTGCATACTATTTATCTTCTTCCATAGTTGACGATAGAAGAGAAGAGAAATTTTGTTGTAAATTAGATTCTTTTAAGTTCATTAGGAACCAATATAGTTGAAAATGTCACTTTCCCTTCATGAAAGCCTTGAAAATTAATTTTAATGCACTTTATATTGTCTACGTAGTCTATGTAAACTACAACCCAATGTAATCTACACGTAGATTACGTGTAGACAACGCATGTAGACGTAAACTTATAGTGTACGGCATATCACTGCTCTGGACTCAAAGGCCAGTATAATCTTCAGGGGGGTTTGTATTGTGTCTTTCATATAGGTGTGTGGTTGTCCCTTCATTTCATCTTGTCACAACTCATCCTCATCTTCGCGATTAGGAAAAGTGGCAGAAAAACGAAGTAAAATTAGTCAAATCAGTCAAACTGATTCGCATGCAGACAGAGAAAATAATATCATCTGCAAGAAATTATAACTGTTTCTGTAGCAAATTGTATTTCGTTGATCGTTTCGACGTAGAGGTGAAAGTTCCCCATTTCCTTAATCTCAAAACGTCTCGTTTGCATTTTATGATAATTTGCCTTTAGAGATCCCACGTTTCGCAGAGTCTAGTCCCGGAATATCCCCGGATCCTAGTTCGTTCAACTTGTACCCGAACCCGGAAGTCAGAAGCGGTTTAAAAAAACCCGGAAACTTTCGAGAAACCTCGAACTTCTGTTCTTCCGGGTGGCAGACGGGGATTTTCGGCCAATCTGTTGCCCTCGGGATAATCTGCTCCTATTACGTCCGATTTGTTACTTTCTACGGCTGATTTGCTGGCAAATGCGAGCGAAAAGTTTATTTTGCAAATTTATCAGGATTGCCAGGAATAGTAAAATTATCAGAGTAAAGCGAAAAGAAATACTGTATTCATGGTTGCCTCTTCCCAATTTTTCCCATCGGCACATCCCTGCTGATCAATTACCTTGCACGATACTTCCTTGCCATGAACGTCCGCTGGATTTTTTCCAGGGAGGGGAAAGGAGGCATATTCCCCTCCCCTCAAAAATACTATTTCAGTCTGAAATTATCATGTTCTTTCAAAGCATTTATAATAATTAACATAAATTACTGTGACTGATTGAGTTTATGTTTTAAGTCCACTTTATGCACAGTAAGGCTAATCGGGACTGGACCTACAGTTTAAAGTGGGATCCGAACCACTATGTGCCTCCACCGGGAATCGTACCCGGGACCCCGTGATTACAAGGGGACGACGCTTGTACCTACTGTGAACGAAATGAAATTATGTGTGAAATATAATTTTTTAAGTGGACGTCCATTTTCTAGAGGGGCGGGCCGTGGGTCCCCCTTGCACCCCCCCCCCCTTTCCGGACGTCCATGTTTCTTTCCCTGCAATAAAGGGTTTGTCTGAAGTCACAGACATTGATTGCTAAAACATGCTGCTATCACCAAATTAACCATCCTACACAACCAACATACCGTCGTTGCCTTGTATTCTAGAGGTCCCGGGTTCGATACCCGGTGGAGGCACATGGTGGTTCGAATCCCACTATAAACTGTAGGTCCAGTCCCGATTAGCTTTACTGTGCACAAAGTTAACTTAAAACACCAAATCAAAACAAAAAAATAAAAAACCAACCAACATACATTATTTTTACAATTACAATTCTTATAATGCTTACGTTGTTAAGTTTGGAGACCAGGTTTTAGGCTCTAGGCAACCTATTTTCGCGTCGTGTTACATAAGACACCAACTTTTCAATAAGTGTCCTGATTATGATACTGCTTCTCAAAATAAGCTGAGAAATTAAAGAAATACCTAACCTCTGGATTCAATATTAATGAATTTGACTTCCAAATTGTGATGATAATAAAGGGTTGATCACTTGCACAGCAAAATCAGATTGGTTTTAACTTAAAAGAGAGCTGGTGCACTTTTCAAGCTATATTATAATTAGAAGCAAGTCTTGAACGTTTCGAAAAGATTCTCTCGGAATATCAACTCACCTGGTTTTTAGCCCGAGAAATATTTTTTTTTATACATCCACTTAAGTTGATTTCCATGTTAAGAAAGATCTCATTACAACGTACTTGTGTACAGCACACTTCTGCTCCATCTACTGTCAAGAAATTGAGTTGTCATTATTTTTAGTAGCATTTTTATTTCGAGTGGGTTTGACCCCCAACCCCTCTTCCCTCTCGGTGCGCCCTTCCTATAAACATTCAATGAACTGTAACAAGGATAATCCCCCGTAGGAATTGTGCTGTGTCGTCCTTATATTGTTGTGACAGTCCCTTCATCATATCGCCATTCGTCATCATCGTCGCGATTAAGCAAGAGTAGAAGTAAAGCGACGTAAAATGAATCATGTACATTATTGGCAGAATGCCCTCGCGGAAGTGGTTATCACAGCGCGCTGCCACGCCAGGGGCCACGGGTTCGAATCCCGACGTGGATGATTTTCTTTTTTTGTGAGCGTCACTTCATTATTTTCACCATATCATCACTCAAATGACATAAACTATACTCTGTCCAGGGTGTCTCTGGAGCAAGCGAACGAAAACAAGCCTCTGCGCAAGTAGTGACGCCAGACGGCACCACCAATGCACACGTGATATGGAACGAGATTGCGTGGAGGGGGGAAGCGACTGCAGTATAGTCGACGCGCTAGCTACGTTAACGACCGCCTGGCTTTGAAGTCCACGGAGCGCGCCCACCAGCTGCAACAATCACATTCAACGCACAGTGTTGCCACACATCTACTCTACGCCACTCTTCCCACGGTCTCCACATTGAAGTTTCAAAGTACGGCAACAGCGTATCCGCAGTCATGTGACTGAGACTCCACGTGGAGTAGACGAGCAGAATGACAGCTATCTCATTGACTGAAGGTTGAGTGTGATTGGACGAAAACAACTCGCCCGCTATTTATATCCACCCACTTTTGTGGCGGCGGCTTTCTTCAGTTCTTCGACGTTAACTAAGTAAGCGCGTGGACTATAACACCCTTCCTAGCAGCGTGCACTGCTTCGCTCTGCCCACTCGATTTCCACCCCTTCTCTGTCGCCATGCGCGGCCTTGCTCCAGAGGTATCCAGCACAGGCTATAGCCATTCATCCTCATCGTCCCGATTAGTCAACAGTAGAAGAAAAGCGACATAAAACAAACTAATTCACCATTGGCTGTTCTTCCATTGCAGGTGGTGGCAGTAGATCCCGACCTAGGACGTAACGGAAAAGTGTTCTACGATTTCCAGAAGACCAACACGAGCAACGCTAACCCTTTCACCATCGAGGCAAAGACCGGACACATCCTGGTGCTGGACAGCCCGTTGAAGAAGGAGCGATACACGCTATTCGTGGAAGCATCGGATCAACCGGCCAATCCCAGCGAGCGTCGATTTTCTTTGGCCGTCGTCCAGATTGACGTTCTCAGGGGGGGAGACCCCGTACCGGATTTCATAGGTGCCCCTTATGAGTTCTGGGTAGGGGCCAACGTGGGGGTGAGCACCAGCGTGGGGCAGATAAGGGTGAAGGATATGGACAAGAAACATGTGGTTTACGATCTCCTACACAGCTACAGGCATGGAGGTGAGTGTCTTTTGTGGGGGAGGGTAACGTAACAATCTATGAGCCGACATTACCTCACGCAACTTTTCAAAGCTTAACCATGAACATTGATGTGAATTTATGGACATATTTACTTCCACGCTATCTCTTATGTATGTCATTCTTTAGTGTTCTCAGTATCTCGCTACATAACCCTTTCTCCTTTTAAACTTTTGCACCCAGTGTTTGTAGCAGGATTAAATGATTTAGTATTCTACGTCGAGGAAACTTGATATTTTGGCAAACTTTGAAACTGCTCTTTCGTTCCAAATTTTATTGTCAATGGTCTCTAGTTCTCTGATGCGCAGTAATGTAAGGCATTAATCTTCAAGTTCAGGAATCTATATAAATTCATTGATTGGAGGAACGCGTTGTGCAAAGAAACTAATGAGAATACTAAGGAAGATTTCACACCGAATGCGGCAGCGACAGGAGACACGTGTCGCTTAAGGATTTCACCAATCGAACGCAGTCTTGTACGTCTTGTTATACCGTTGGGCGGAAGCCAGATTGGTTTCTATCTCCTAATGTTGTACTTGTTTTAGTAGAAGAAAAGGTCTAAATATGGGCCCCCCTTTTTATGTTGTCATTTTCAGAGGAAAAAAATGAATATATCAAGCACCTGCCTTTAAAATACATATCTATGAAATATATATTTAAATGTAATAGCATGCTAAAGTATAGAAGGTATCAATTTTTTGGTAAAATGATGTATTTCAAAATTGCGGTCTAAATATGGGCTGCTAGTGGCAATATCACAAAAAGCAATTAAAATTTAAAGATAACAGTCATTTATTGTTAAAACATTATAAAATTCATACTTATGAATAATCTGTTGTTTTGAAAATCACTCGGAATGGGAAAAATGGAAATTGAAAACATCCAAGTAATTGTTGAAAATGTGATCTCAATATTAGACCTCATGTCATAGCCCATATTTAGACCATCACGCTATTTTTCTTCTTCAATTTATTTTCGCTCTCATTGGTACATATTTCAGAAACAAATCATGGCATTAAAAAAGCCCACATTTGTTTTATGTACCGCTAATATGCAAAGCAGACGAGAATTCAGAAAACGCTGAGTTAAAACATACCTGCAAAAAGTTTTCGGAGGTCGAAATTCTATAACAGCGTCCAAGGCCGAAACTAACCACCACTTTCTCTTGCGAATTGGCGCCGCAACCTTTGTCCTTGACAGATAACCAGTTCCAATAGCCTCTGCCAGGCTGCAGCACACGGGAGCACTGATAACTCCAAAACCCATATTTAAACCTTCGCCCATATTTAGACCCACTCATCTACGAAAGGACCAAATGATTATATTATATACAGGGTGATTCAGAATTCTTATTACACACTTCTAGGGGTTGTAGAGGGGACTGAGTAGATCAAGTTTTGATAAGGAAACCATATCCGGAAAAATACCGTTTTGGTACTACACAGATGACAAGATCACATCATTTCACATCTCCATCATCATCTAATCGGGCAAGAATGGTATGTGATGAAGTGACAAGATGCGGAAAACGCTCTTCATACAGACGTTGCCAGCTCTATCATTCGCCGTAAATTAACAACATGTCGGGGTTCTCGGCAAACGTGTATTCAACCATACTGTACTGTCTTCGCAACTGAAGGTGGAAGCACACCGGATTGTAAGCAGAAGGCGTTGGAAGCAGCACACATCACATCAGGTGACTGAAGACGTTGCCCTCCGTCAATGTGGGTTACCTACCGTGAAGCGGAAGATGTGAAATTATGTGATCTTGTCATCTGTGTAGTACCAAAACGGTACGTTTCCGGACATGGGTTCCTTATCAAAACTTGATCTACTAAGTCTTCTCTACAACACCTATAAGTGTGTAAAAGGAATTCTGAATCACCCTGTATAGTGTAATGAATAATAGGAATAATAATTACTTTAGTGGCAGAAAAGTGCTTTGAATTTGGAATTCAATAATTGGGCTAATCGTACGGAGAGGGTTATTGGTCGGATTTGATTTCTGATTATTTCAAAACATACCTACTATAAATGGTATTAACATGGCAGGCCCCCTTTCTGGTGTGAAACGATGCTGTGAATTGGGTCGCGTGTCGCATCTGTGTGAAATCTCCCTCACGCCGAAGCGACAACCGACAGGGGCCGCTTCAGTCTAAAGCAAAACCATTCACCGCGCATGCGCGAACAATAGACCGAGGCGACACGATGCACTGTGTTGAAAACGAGGCCCATTCCGTACAGCTTGTCGTGTCGCTTAGGTTCGTAAACTTGCATTTATTTCTGAAGGTTGCTTTGCAAGAAGCACGTGTTGCTTGTAGCCTGTCGCATGCCACTTGGAAACAAACCACCATAAATAAATGCACCCTTTCGAACTGTAGGGACACGACAAGCTGCATGTGTCGCTCCACTGAGCCGTTTTCTCTATACAGTGCTCCGTGTCGCATCGTCAGTTGTTCGCGGCTGCGCAGTAAATGTTTTGGTATTGACTGAAGGCGGGCCTGTCGCTTGTCGCTTCGGTGTAAGATGTTCGTGTCGCTTAGATTGAGGTTTTGTTTTAAGACCAATTTTTGCACAGAAAGTCTAATCGAGACTGGACCTACAGTTTAAAGTGGGATCCGCCGGGAATCGAACCCGGGATCCCTTGATTACAAGGCGACAACGCCACCGTGTCTCTTAGAAACAAGCCAATCAACAGCAACGTTTCACACCGTATCGGCATGAGAGTCCGCACAAGCCTGTGCTCGAATGATGAAACACTCAACACGTGTCGCTTCGGTGTAAAATCTCCCTAAGAGACAGAGGAAATAAAAGTGTTGTGACATAAAGTGCGAAGACTGTAGCAGCTCACAGCACAGTATCAAAACGTTGGTGCAGCTCTGGACCACAGAATCACGGGATGGAATCTGATGTAGGAAACTTGTCATCTCAAGGATGGGTGAGAAATTCCCCTCCCTCCTTTACTGTCAGGAAAAATGATGGATTTGGGGTTGCTAATGCGATTCTCCAGGATCTGCTTCCCATCGAATGTTCTTACGAGTCAAGAGGCTCAAGGAGAAATTCCCACCACTCTGGAATATGTCTGACCTTGCAGGCAACCAATAATCACTCAGGAAGTTCAAAGCAAATATAATAAACGCTGTGACGTGCGAAGGAGCCGAAATCAAGAAACAGGATTTTTCAATTAGGTGTTGATGGGATGGGAACTATTTCTGCACTAGGCTGTTACGTATCAAACCCTTCTTCCAACGTCATCCATAAATTTCACCAATGTATTTGGTAGAATGTGCTGCGCTTATGGATCTTCCGTCACGTCTAGAAATTCCATCGTTCTGGAGTATACCAAAACCGTTATGGAACATTATCTTTTGCTACAGTCGTCTTCAATCCCTCACGCAAGATCTTTCAAAACGTATGTGTACCGTCACGGACATATTTGGGTTGTAACAACCTCATTGACTTCCAGTGGGAACATTACAACCCAGAAATGTCAGCAACTGTACAATTGTACATGCATTTCTGCCATAATCATAGTCATTTTCATAAGTATATTAACACTTCCAGCCATTGTGCGAACATTAGGTAACTCGAACAAGTATAGGTTTTTTTCACACTTTCTATAATTGACAAAAACCTGCATTCAAACTTTCAATAAATGACAAAATCTTCGTTCGAACTTTCTATAACTTAAAAAAACTTTATTCTAACTTTCAATAATTGATAAAAAGTTTGTTCAAACTTTTTGTAATTTTAAATCCTTTGAGAAAACTTTCAACCATTGGTAAACATCAGCATTCAGTCTTTTGTGTTATTGACAAAAAGTAATGTTCATGCTATCTGTCAGTAACAAAGTTGAACATTACTTTTTGTCAATAATGCAAAGTTGTGTTTAAATCTCCAGAGGTTCACAAAGCATTTCAAATTTGAATCAATCTGGAGATTCCCCTCCCACATAATTTTAGATGTCCTTCTTAATCAAATGATATTTTCATACTTTTAAATTTCCTTTAGAGTAAGTACTTATACCTTTAAATTTACATTTGCACAAGTGACAGAATGAGGTTTTTAATTTAAATTACTGACGATTAATTAGTTTAATTAGAGTTTAGAAAATAGTTTCTGTATTGTTGTTATTATGAGAGTGGTTGCAGATGCAAAAAGAATCTATCTTGTAGTTATATTGAAGTTATAATTACTAATTCTAGAATGGTTGTTTTTCACTGATTCCAGAAACAGGTTTCAACAGTACACATGTCCTGATATTAGTACCGATTCCAATAAGAAGTTTCAACAGTACACAGGTCCTGATATTAGTACTGATTCCAATAAGAGGTTTCAACAGTACACATGTCCTGATATTAGTACTGATCTCAATAAAAGGTTTCAAAAGTACACATGTCCTGATATTAGTACTGATTCCAATAAGAGGTTTCAACAGTACGCATGTCCTGATATTAGTACTGATTCCAATAAAAGGTTTCAACAGTACACATGTCCTGATATTAGTACTGATTCCAATAAGAGGTTTCAACAGTACACATGTCCTGATATTAGTACTGATTCCAATAAGAGATTTCAAGAGTACACATGTCCTGATATTACAACTGATTCCAATAAGAGGTTTCAAGAGTACACATGTCCTGATATTAGTACCGATTCCAATAAGAAGTTTCAACAGTACACTGGTCCTAATACTGATTCAAATAAGAGGTTTCAACAGTACACATGTCCTGATATTAGTAATGATTCCAATAAAAGGTTTCAACAGTACAAATGTCTAGATATTAGTACTGATTCCAATAAGAGGTTTGAAAAGTACAAATGTCCTGATATTAGTACTGATTCCAATAAAAGGTTTCAACAGTACACATGTCCTGATATTAGTACTGATTTCAAATAAAAGGTTTCAACAGTACACATGTCCTGATATTAGTAATGATTCCAATAAAAGGTTTCAACAGTACAAATGTCCTGATATTAGTACTGATTCCAATAAGAGGTTTCAACAGTATACATGTCCTGATATTAATACGGATTCCAATAAAAGGTTTCAACAGTACACATGTCCTGATATTAGTACTGATTCCAATAGATTTCAACAGTACACATGTCCTGATATTAGTACTGATTCCAATAAGAGGTTTCAACAGTACGCATGTCCTGATATTAGTACATCACAAGTTTGGTTATGTTACTGCGCAATATTTTTGAAACACACTATAGTTATGTGGACATCATATTTTTTTATTTCAGTTCCATTCGCTGTGGAGGAGCGTTCCGGTACCATCACCGTTGTCGACGAACTCTCAAGGTACAATCTTCCAATCTACGACTTCGAGGCGTTTGTGACGGACGGACGGACCACCCTCATCACTAACGTCACTATACACATTGTAGATCCAGAAGATCGGAGCTCGAGCGGCCAGCATGACCCTGTGGAGTTTAGGGTGCGGGAGAACATGCCTGGTGCACTGGTGGGGCAGTTGAGGCTCGCGGAAGCCATGAGATGGAAGAGTGGTACCCTGCAGTTCCTCATCGTGAACCAAGATGCTGTGGACAAGTTCGCCGTGTCCGAGGACGGCACTATATACACCCAGAGAGGGTTGGATCGTGAGGAGAGAGAGGTGTATCAGCTGACCATTATCACCGAGAGTCGAGGGATCATCAAGGGTGAAGGGGTGTACCAGGTGACCATAAGGGTTGAAGACGAGAACGACAACCCTCCCTTGTTCGAGTTCTCCTCGTACGAGGGTCGCGTGAGGGAGAACTCTCCCCCAGGGACACCTGTTGTTATGGACCATCTGATCAAAGCGACAGATGCCGATTCTGGCAACCACGCGATCTTTCTCTTCACCTTGTTCGGTGAAGGGAGTGAGCTCTTCCACATAGACCAGCACACTGGTAAACTGTTCATCAAGGAGCGAGGGATAGATCGTGAGGAAAAGGCGATCTACAATCTGAAGATCGTGGCTCGGGACAAGGGCAACCTAAGCTCTGAGGCTAAGCTGGTCGTCCATGTTGATGACGTCAACGACAATCCTCCCAAGTTTCTCCAAATGGTTGTCCTGGAGACAAGGGACGGCGAGGATGACGACACCACCCACACCGCCCTGCGTGGAGACATTGTCTACACTATGGACCCAGGAAACATGACGGTGAACGAAGTAGTGACGCTTGAAGAGACAACCGCTGTGGGGACATCAGTGATACGTCTTCTTGCAGGTGACAGAGACGCAAACGACAATTCAGCTTTGTTGTACAAGATAAACACCGAACAGTATTATGTAGCAACGAATGGTACTAGCACATTCAAACCAAAGCGGCACATATCACCACGTAGAGACAGGTACTTCTCAATCCATCCGATGAACGGAGAGGTCGCAGTTGCCAAACCTCTGCCACCACAGATGGAGTTCCTCCTTAACGTCACAGCCATGGATCCAGGAGGTCTGAAGTCCAACATGTCCCTCAGGATTCGAGTCAAGGACATCAACAACCACCCTCCAGTGTTCAAGAGGCAGTGGTACAACTTTGATCTCCCGGAGGGCGTGTACGAGATGTACCATGTCGGTAGGGTAGAAGCCGTGGACAAGGATTTCGGTGAAAACGCCTTAGTGTCGTACTCTATCGAGACAGACAATGTGGATATACCGTTCATAATCTCTAAGACCCAGGGGATACTGACCGTCTCAGGAGTCATTGACCGTGAGACAAAGAGCCTGTACGCGTTCAAGGTCATAGCAGAGGATGAGGGTGACCCACAACTACACTCCAGCGTGGATGTTGAGGTTCAGATCCGTGACGTCAATGACAATCCTCCCACGTTCTATGGCTTTGAGAGGATCATTGAAGTCAGCCATGCTAGAAACAGATCCAGGGATGCGTACACTGAAGTGAGCTTCATGCCTGTGTACTACGCTACGATACCCGAGAACGCCTACCCTGGGGACTTTGTGGCCCAAGTGTACGCCAACGATACCGACGATTCTGGGAATGGAAACGGGGTGCTTCTGTTCAGTCTGTCACCACAGCAGAAGAACTTCTTCATAGACTCAAAGCACGGAGTCATCAAGACTTTAGGAAGATTAGATTATGAGACTCGCAGCGTCCACAACCTTACTGTACTCGCTTCGGATCTAGGCAACCCTAGTCTGAGCGCATCTGCGCTCGTCATGGTTACCCTTACGGACGTCCACGATGATGACGACGGCTCAGCAGGTCGAGTGTTTCCGGAACCTTACTACGAGGTTGCAGTTGAGGAGAACGTGGACGTCCCAATGCCTTTGCTCACACTGAACCTCAGCGACACCTACAGAGGGTTGTCGATGGACTTCAACATTATAGAGACTGACGGACCGGAAATGTTCCAGGTTGATCCTCGAAGAGGCACCCTGTATTTAGTGAAGAGTCCAGACAGAGAGAACCAAAACGAGTACACCGTGAAAGTGAGGGCCAATAGGAGCAAGCGAGGGAGGAGCATACCTGTGATCATGTATCCCATATCAATGGACAGGATGAACGATCTAGGTAAGTCACCAGTGCTGACATCTATCGATGTCATTTTATAATCAAAAGGAGTTCCGGATACAAGCGTCTATAAACTTGGTTGATTTGGTGTATTTTCCTACACATTTCTGCCACTTTTGGCTAATCGCGAAGTATATCCACTTGGAGATGTGTTGTCAGCATTGACTGTTATGACGTCACGTGCACGTATATATTGTCAGCACTAACCTAACCTACCAAATCTATTCACATGTTTATTATTACTATTTGAAACATACGTGAGTAGATTAGGCAGAAGCAAAACTTATAAACATAAATATAAAAGTATACTCCATTTGGAATCCTAAATTCGGCGCACAGACTTGCAAATTTAAATATGTAGATATATATTCGATTAAAAAAATGAAATCAATGCACTTATATAGGGATAAAACTGGCTCGTTACACAGTCTTTGAAGAACAAAATTATTGATTGAGTTCATTTTAATTCACTTTTCTGCCACTTTTGGGTATTCGTGAAGATGAGGATGAGTGATGATATAATAAAACTGATGAAGCGACACTAACAAGGAACATCCATTTCAGGCCGGGATTCGAACCCGGACGTTTGAAGAGGAAAACATTACAAAATAATGAAAGGTTCATCAAAAGGATAACTATTTGAAGGCAAATTAATAATATTTAATTTATATTTTTTGATAATAATGCTGTAGATATAAAATTATTATGTTCATTATTTGTTATACGAACCGGCATAGTTCGAATAGCCTTTAATGACATGTAGCGTAGTTTTCACCATTTCCAATACGTTTCATTTTTTTCAATTTCTTTCCAGATGTAAACGAGGTAAAAGTGGTGATCAAAGTAAAGGACATGAACGACAATGTTCCTCGATTCACAATCAACGGACGACCAATCATAGCAGCGATCCCAACTACGGCGAATTACGGATATGAAATAGTACGGTTGCAGGTAAGTCTTTCTTCATAGCTTAAAAATAGCTGCTTTGAAAAAAAACCCTGTGTCACTGTCGTAGAAATTTCAACTCTCATCGAGCGAAGGGAGAGTGGGTGATGCAATCAGCTGCTTGCATGTAATCCTGCCATGCGTTGCCGAAATGTATGGCGTTCTTCAACACTTCGTCGTCACCTTTATTCAGTGATAAATATATAGTAAATTTAATACCAGAACATTAGGGTGCATATAGTTGCTGTAAAAAGCGTCTAAATTAACTGCAGTTATCGTGATTACAGACGTGCCAGCGCTCTCCTTACCTATACACTGCATGTTTAAATTTCTACTACAAAATTAGTAGCTCCACCTGGTGGTAAAAATTTCCACTAATTTATTTTTCTGTCGGCATTCTTTTCCCAATGGTCTGTATACCCTCTATACCACGTTTCACCACAATTAATTGATTCGAAGGTGATCCAGAGGGCTCTGGTGCGGGGCGCACTCAGCTTGCGACAAACGCCAGAACTATTTTGGCCGACCTAACCTATCAACATATGCATTATTAGTAGGGACGTGAAGTTTTGGTTTTATTTCCCCCTAAATATCTATGTTATTTTTTACTCCGATTCGGTGTTATTTTCACATGCATATTTACTGTTCCTTTTATGCTTAAGATTATCACATTATTTTCGATCTGGAAAATTGAGAGAAATTTTAGTTTTAATGACAAACAATATGGCTTACCTTTGTGAGAAATGACCAAATTTATTCTACAGGGTGGCTCAATAAGTCCCTTAACACCCCCGATACTGCTACTGCAGCGCGCAACGTGGAAATGATCACGACCAATCGTTTCCAGGCCAAGGGGGAACCACATTGACACCACCCGCGCGGTCGGCGGCCATCTTGATGTCCGCCATCTTGAATTCAACTTGAGAATTTTAAATGGGAAGGGGGTGATATGATATATCAAATCAGGCTAGAATTTCACGAGAAATGCAATGGTGAAGGTGTTTTTGACGTATCTTCAACCAGTAGAAAGTTATGATTGAATTCCTGTACCAATTTGCTCATTTTCGAGGTGTCAGAAATTAACATTAAAATGTCTTTAGCGCGTTAGTAACGCATCGAGGTCAACGCATCTAGGGAGAGAAGTTCGCATGCCATTGCACACGATTTTAATCGGATACATCCTCGAAGAGCTGCGAATTACGAATGTTGTCTAGAAAACTATTTCATCTCAGCAGCAGCTAAATATGAAATGTTTATTGAATGACAACACCCAAATCTTTGAACACAATCATACACATCACATTTCCATAACAATGCCAAAATATCCTTCTGGGACCTCAAAATACCGTTTTGTGTACACACATACGTACATGCCCCCACGAAATATAACAGGTGCTTCTTCAGAAAAAAAAAATTACTGTTCCTACGAAACTTCCCTTTTGGGAAAATCCCCCCAGGAATTTCAGGACTAGGTTAAACACTGTCAGTCACGTCTGCTCCAAACTATGAAGCGTGACAATCTCTTTTGAATCGAACTATCACCAGATAGACTAAAAATGACAGATCTAATAGCACTTCAGGTGGTTCTTTTTTAACGGAAGAAGTGTTATCCTCAGTTTATTGCATACGTATTTCGCGTTAAAAGTACAAAATTCGTTTTTATTCTGAAAAAATGGCATAGTTCGCATTATTTCACGATTCCGAAACACCGAAAACTTTCTTCCTTAACCTACCCAAATACATTTAAACACTTTATTTTACTTTCCTCAACTTTTTGGTGTTATCGTTAAAACGAAAACTTCACGTGAATTCTACGTTAGGAGGGCCAGGCGTGGAGCTCTTTGCATTTAGTTCTAGAGTTTGGCTAGGCCCCTGAAGTAGTGAAGCTTTAATACTAACCAACTGTAGGCCAAGAAAGTTGGTAAGAATTTGGGGTTCTGAATTTCCCGCCGGTTCCGGGCTCCGCCCCTAGGTTAATGGGTTTGCCGTGTCAAACCGCTACCGCGGCCCCGCCTGCGTTACGCTACGCTACGCTCCGGCTAGCAGCTTCTCTCTATAGAGCCCCTTTTAAAGGCATCCTAGTAGGTAAGTAAATGATTAGATTTTTATAAAAATTTCTAAAAATTACCTTTCGCGCTACTGTGAAGCTCCGTTCCTTAGAACAAAAATTGCTAAAATGTCGATGCACGCTGTGGGGTACCCGGTACCACCTCCAATCAATATAGAGGCCTCTCTCCACCACCAATTTCCAATTGTACCCGGCAAACCACATGTATATTAATGGTTCTAAATCTACAAGAAGTCACCAACTAACGTAATAAGAAAGAGCAAGAATTCCTATTATTATAGTTTGACGTAATACCAGAGGTAATAATACTTTTTAAAAATTATCGAAAACTTCATTCCTGAAGAATACAATATAATGTTCAAATTTGAAATTACCATATCCTCAGCAAAAACGAAGGTATGTATGCCTTATCACTAGTAATAATTTACGTTTTCTCAATTGATTTATTTTTTTCTTTGCCTTACTGGTATTACATAAATAATGCTCGCAGGAATTTATACCGACAGTACCCTCTGGTGTTGAAATGTTTCCCCTGGTCTACCTCCACCCTAACAATTAATATTTCACAGTGTACTCTCTTTAATTCGAACTTGGATAATTCGAATTATTCTGTAATTCGAACAGAAGTATATTACCTTGAAATTCCTATTGAAACCAATGTTAAAAATTCATGTTTAATTCGAACTGTCGAAACTTTAATTTGTGTAATTCGAAGTTAGCTATCTAGAGACAGCTATAGGGAACAGAAGGTTTTCTAATATCTAGTAGATTAATTACTATTATGAGAGGAATTGTTATTGTTTTGTACTATAGGACCACTCATAAAATACGGCCATTTTTACGTTAAGGCGCACTGTTCATTATTTTTGTTGTAGTTTGTTTCAATGATTTCCTTTCATAATGCAGGGTTTTGTTAATTCGATTTTTTTAAACACCTTGAAGTTCGAATTAATAAGAGACCAGTGTACAGGACAATTCCAAAGTCCATTAATACACCCTATAAAATGTAACGGCTGGGTACAAACGGTCATGATAGAAACCGGTAAGGCCTAAGGGGGACCATATTGGTGTGTTACAAGCGGACGTCCGCCATATTGGTTTATCTAAAATTAGTAAAATTTGAGTTGGTTCCCACCCTAGGTCTTACCTGTTCTATCATGAGTCAGCCGTACTCGTTTACAT
Organism: Lepisma saccharinum; assembly: GCF_977018435.1. Lineage (NCBI taxonomy): Eukaryota > Metazoa > Arthropoda > Insecta > Zygentoma > Lepismatidae > Lepisma > Lepisma saccharinum. The sequence continues at coordinate 13,849,865 of NC_139248.1, read as the reverse complement.
TTTATAGGAGGTTTTAAATGTTAAAGCACTTTTGAATCACCCTGTATAAAATCTCCTTACCCTGTTTCTTTATACAGGGTGTGTCATAAGTAATAGGGCAAACTGACACAGCTGAAAGTACACGATAATAGAAGCAAAAAAGTCTCAGTAAACATGGGTCTGCAAACGAGCAGTTTTCGAGATAATTGCGAATGTGTGGTTACAAGCCGCCACTGACTTCATTGTTTGTAAACGTCGTCCTAGTTGGTAAAATGGTAATAATACAGTAAGAAAAGTCATTGGAGATCTCATTGCTTTTATTGAACATTCTACTTACTTTAACAAACGTTAGTATGTTACATGTTACAATTACTGTACACTCGTACCTGTTACAGGAGGTGTTCAAAGTGTCGTCCTTCCATCTGGATGCAATGCTGTACGCGATTCCGCATTGAGTTTCGAATTCTTTGGAACACCCCGGTTCATTTCGGAATTGGTCACAAGCATGTGCAATTCTCTGTACTGGTTGTATCCATCCTGTTTGGTTACAAGGCCATCTCTCGTAAATGTTGTTTTGTAAACAAAGAGCAAATTTCGGAACGCGCAAGGAGTAAAGCACTCGGTGTTTACAAAATCAGTGACGGCTTGTAACCACACATTCGTAATTATCTCGAAAACGGCTCGTTTGCAGACACATGTTTACTGAGACTTTTTTTGCTTCAATTATCGTGTACTTTCAACTGTATCAGTTTGCACTATTATTTATGATACACCCTGTATGCAGTACCAAGTGGGATATTATTTGATTGTGGGCCTCCCCGATGGCGCAGTGGTAGAGTCGTAGCCTTGTAATATAGGGGTCCCGGGTTCGATCCTCGGTGGAGGCACATAGTGGTTCGGATCGCACTTTAAAATGTAGGTCCAGTCCCGATTAGCCTTACTGTGGACTTAAAATACCAAATCAATCAATCATTTGATTGTTTTAAGTACATTTTCTATTACTTTGCGTAATTAATTTCTGATTCTTCTTAGCGAAACTGCAAACGTTTGAAATTAATTTTGTACAACGTTGTAACGAGTGTATCAGAATTGTGCCCTATATATTATACTGTACTACTATCGTTTATTCTACGCGTTAGAAACAAAGGTCTAGACGCATTTCTCATTGTTTACGCACAACTTTTATCAGCGTCGCTTTCAAGCGTTCCTCGTTTCGCTGTTATCGGGGAGCAGCGTGTATAAATCACACACGGAAGATGGCATAAACGTCACTTCGAATAGGTTGCCCCAATCCTTCTGTGTCAGTAGGGTAACTTGGAGTACGATGACCCACTTCCGTGTCCCAGTTTCCGCTTTTGTCTCTAAGCAAGATATGTTTCTTTCCGGGTGACTTAAAGGCGAATAAAAGTCGATAGCAGAGCCACCTAGAGACGACACTTGGAAGCGTGAGAACAGCGGCAGGAATTGCAGCTTTTAAGTCCCCTTCTGAGAGGGAATGGGTTCGAAGTCTGCGCACATTGCTCGGCTAGGACTTTCACAACGTTTTCGCGCTTGTAGTTCAAGGATACGGGGAAGGAATTCAGGACGCATTTGGGGAGTAAATGGCTGAATCGAAGTGCGCTATTGAGAAGAAGGAAAAGAGATGTCAGACATGTTTTACAGACTGTTCTAAAGCTTCGTTCAGTATGGACAGTGCATTAGTTGGTCCTTCAGGGCCTGCTATTAGGATGAATGCTCTTGTTTTGTGCTAAACCCTATTTAGCACACGAAAGATCGCAAGGCTGCTCAACAAGACTTGCTTTACCTTAAAGACTGACTATGGTTTTTAATATTAATAATAGGGCTTGGAAGATAATGACTTATAAGTTCTCGAAGAAGAGACGTACACTTTATAAGAAATGACCTACATTTAAAAATAATGACCTGTAAAATGACCATTTACGGGGTGTCTCATAAGTAATCGCGCAAACTGACAGGTGAAAGTACACGATAATAGAAGCAAAAAAGTCTCAGTAAACATGGGTCTGCAAACGAGCCGTTTTCGAGATAATCGCGAATGTGTGGTTACAAGTCGCCACTGACTTCATTGTTTGTAAACGTCGTCCTAGTTGGTAAAATGCTAATAATGTGTGCGAATGTGTGGTTAGAAGCCGTCACTGATTGCATTTTGTAAACACCGAGTGCTTTACTCCTTGCGCGTTTGCTCTTTGTTTACAAAACAGAACATTTCCGAGAGGTGGCGTTGTATCGATATAATCAGTACTCAGTCTAGTTGTACTGTGGGAGTTACGTCAGTTGTGCTGGACTGCGTAGTGAAAATGGAAAAGTAAGTAGAATGTTCAATAAAAGCATTGAGAACTCCTGATTTTCCATACTGTGTTATTGGTATTTTACCAACTAGGACGACGTTTACAAACACTGAAGTCAGTGGCGGCTTGTAACCACACATTCGCGATTATCTCTAAAACGGCTGGTTTGCAGACCCATGTCTACTGAGACTTTTTTGCTTCCATTATCGTGTACTTTCACCTGTGTCAGTTTGAGCTATTACTTTTGATACACCCTGTATAAGAATATGACCTGCATTTTAAAAAATATTTTGATTTATAGGAAAATGGCCTATATATATTTTTAAATGATCCTGATTTATGAGATATTAGCCTAAGAAATATGTTTTACAAAAAATAAACAACAAATTTTTAAAAATCTTTAAAACTGACTACCAATTTTTTGAAAGAATTGAACTATAAAATGGCCTTGCTTTATGAGATAACCTACAAATTTTGAAAAATGATGTTGATCATCTTATCAAACATGGAGAAGGATAGCGAGAGAATGAGAGGAATAGGAGGTTAGAGAGACAAAAATTAAGAGAGACAGAAGAAACAGCAACAAAGAAATACATCAGAAACAGGGAAAATAAAGAGATAAGGGGGCAAAGTAAGATAGAGGAACAATGAAAAGTTGATAAGCAGCGGAAGAGAGACAGGAAAGAGTGGAAGAGAGATAGTGAAGAGAGAGATTGAAGAACAGAGTTTGAAAGAAAGACGAGTGTCTGATTGATTGATTGAATTGTTGTTTTAAGTCCACTTTATGCACAGAAAGGCTAATCGGGACTGGACCTACAGTTTGAAGTGGAATCCGAACCACTGTGCCGTGTGCCTCCACTGGGTAACGAACCCGGGACCCCTTCATTACAAGGCGACGATGGGGAGTGTCTGGAAGAGGTGTTGAGTGTAAGGGAAAGAAAGAAAATAATGTAGAGGGAGAAAGGGAGAGAGAGAGAGAGAGAGAGAGAGAGAGAGAGAGAGAGAGATCATGAAAGAGTAGAGAGTGAAAAGGAAGGAGAAAGATTGTGTGAAAGAGAATAGAGATACACAGTGAAAAAGGATAGAGAGAATTGGCAAGAGATGATAAAGAGAGATACAATGAAAGGGAAGGATGTGGAGAGATATAATGATAGAAAGATTGTGGAAGATAGGTAGAGAGAAAGAGGAGAAAGAAAAAGAAATAGTATAAGAGACAAGTGTAAAGACATATTGAGGAGCAGAGAAAACAAAAGAAAGAAAGAAAAAAGAAGAATGACAAAAGGTAGAAATGAAGGGAAAAAAGGAAATTCGATAAACTTCAGTGTCCTTGCTCTTAGAGGAAAAGGTCTAAATATGGCCACCCTTTTAATTTTGTCATTTTCGGAGGAAAAAATAATATATCAAGCACGTGTCTTGAAAATGCATATCTATGAAATATATACTTAAATGTAATAGCAAGCTAAAGTATAGAAGGTCTCAATTTCTTTTAATAAAAAAGCAATTTCCAAAAAATGGTAAAATGATGTATTTCAAAATTGTGGTCTAAATATGGGCTACTAGTGGCAATATCACAAAAAGCGATTAAAATAAAAAAGCAGTCATTTATGGCTAAAACATCATAAAATTCATATTTATGAATAATCTGTTGTTTTCAAAATCACGCGGAATGGGAAAAATCGAAATTAAGAAAAACATCCAAATATTTGTTGAAAATGTGATCTCAGCATTACACCTCATGTCATAGCCCATACTTAGACCATCACGCTATTTTTCTTCTTCAATTTATTTTCGCTCTCTGTGGTACATATTTCACAAACAAATCATGGCATTATAAGAGCCCACATTTGTTTTATGTACCGCTAATATCATAACCTATAGAAAGCAGATGAGAATTCAGAAAACGCTGAGTTAAAACATACCTGCAAAAAGTTTTCGGAAGTCGCAATTCTATAACAGCGTCCAAGGCCGAAACTAACCACCACTTTCTCTTTCGAATTGACACGGCAACCTTTGTCCTTGACAGATAACCAGTTCCAATAGCCTCCGCCAGCCTGCAGCACCCGGTAGCGCTGATAACTCTAAAACCCATATTTAAACCTTCGCCCATATTTAGACCTTCTCCTCTACTGATGCAACACTTTCAAATGTATCTAAATCCTTCTCCTAATGAACTGATACCTGGGGGAAATGAACACTGAACTGAAATTAGAACTAAAATTGTGAACTGTAAAATTACACGTGTAAGGTAATGTATTTGAATAAATTTCTTCTTTCTTTTCAGGCGAAGGACCCAGACGAGGGCATCAACGGGGAGGTTAGATACGACATTCTTTCAAAACTCGACGACGAATCGCATAAATTCGACATCAATCCAGTCACCGGCCAAGTGAGGTCGATCGTGAGTTTCGCCAGAGACGGAGGCAAAGTCTACGGATTCGACGTCAAAGCGACGGACCGCAGAGGGGCGGAGAACGGAAGATCCGCCATCGCGAATGTCTTTGTAAGTGAATTTACGATTTCATGCCTTTGCTTCCTGGTTTAGTGTTTTTCCCGACTATATTTTCTCCATTATGTATTCCTTTTTGCTTCTATTTCTCTATTAATTTTACCTTCTTTTCATTCCTTCTTTTGCTATTTTAAGTTTGCGCAATTTCTTTTTGGCCACTTTGAATTCATCCCGTTCCCTCTTTATGATTACACTAGATGATTGCCCGGCGTTGCCCGGGTATTTATTTATCCCAATCTTCTATTAGACAGTAAAATAATGAATTATAACTATAGTGTTAAATTAACTTGGAGTTGAACGGCATTGCGAGTGCCACTATTCATCTTAGTGACCCCGACAACTATGGATTCCACACTAATGTCGGTCGTTTTCGATTATTTTTACATGTCACCCCCCCTTTCCCACCCACACCTCTACGGGTGCCAGGGGTGTCTTACCCCCACAGTATTTATTTCCAGATTGTAAGTGATAAGTGTTGAAATTGCTCGAGGATATCAATATCGCACCTTCTGTGTAGGCAACCAACTTCGCCGTGCTGTCTTGCAGGAAGCATAACTTGCAGGATATGATACGAAAATGCCACGCAACAGAATGCTATTTTATGTCCCCCTTCCCTCCCCCACCGCTAGGGGTGCCGGGGCTGTCTTACTCCCACAGTATTTCTTTCGAGATTGCAAGTGATACGTGTACCAAGTTTGGTTGAAATCGCTCCAGGCGTTCGAGAGTTATTGCTGAACAAACACACATCCACTCATAGTACATATACATCCATTTTTATATATATAGATTGTAGTTCTTCTGTTTAGGTCTTTCCAATTGAACTTCCTCCTTCTCACTTCCTTACTTCTTGTTATTATATTTATTAGTTTTCAACTGCTCCCTAAATCTCTTTATTCTTTTTTCGTCTCTCCCTGGGGACCCGGGTAGGAATCCCGGCTTAGCCATGGGTGTTCTTTCTCAGCGTCCCTTCTTCATTTTCATCAGATTATCATTCACCCCCATCTTCGAAATGATCCAAATGTGGCAGAAAATTGAAGTACAGGGTGATTCAAAAGTCCTTTAACACGCTTCATAAAATAGAAAGGCGTTAGGTTAGGTGCAATTGGTCATGATATAAACAACTAACTTTACAAAATTGTTAAGTATATTGTCTACTTGATTGATTGAATTACGTTGCTTTTCTGCAACTTTTGGCTAATCGCGACGATGGTGATATGATGAGATGGATGAATGGAAAGCACAACATGACTGTTACAGAGGAATCCTGGATATAGATGAAGGCACCAGATCCTCGTTAGTCTGCAAAATGCAGTCCAGGGTGTACTACATGGAAGTGAGGTTGACATTTGGGTTACTTCCAAAAGGTTACCCCTTACACCCCTTGTCCTCTTGACGCTACACACACAAATATAAAATTTGATGGTAGATTTCTCACTGAATGTGTTACATACTACATAACCTCTCAACATCATCCTGTTTTCTTTTCTGTTCTTTATTTCCTGCACAACGAATGGCCGATACACAGTGTCACCACCTCTGTTCCTTACGCCCTTTCGCAAGATGTTCCCAAGTTGTGTGACCCTGCAATCATATATCTCTTCGCGTGTCGCTGACATCTTCAGAACGCCCACCGAGACGGGCTTTCAAAAGAAAGCGGTTGCCAAATGTCTTTGACCTCTGAATCCAACACTATTTTGTTTTGCTGAGGTTTGAGTAAGTCTTCACGTCCCACACGAAATTCTCATGCTTGTATGTCCATGCTCAAATATGTGCCAAATGTGAAGGAGTACAGATTCTGCTTCGAAACACGTGTCGAAATTGAAATGCTGTACAAATTTTGTTTGCGAAGCGTCTGTTAGATTGAAAGAAATAGGGATTCTGTTTGTGAATCACTGGTCAAAATCATACAGATTTTTTTTGTGAAACGTCAAATTTTGGTGGTGAAACATTAATATATCCTTAATAGAAAAATATGGATGGAATGGGATTTTATCTACCTAGGTATATTGCTATTAATAGAAAGAGGAATATTGAAACCAGTTTTCTGTTTGGGAAGCATGTCATTTTCTTTAATGAATGTAAAACATTGATCCGATTTCGAGGAACGTAGATTCTGTTTGAGAAACATGTGCCAAGCCTAAAGGAATAATATTAGCTAGGCAATCGATTGTTGAAGAGATTAAACGCGATATAATGTTTAGAAAAGCAACTCGAGAAAGATGAAATAACTGTAGTTTTAAAAATAACACATCTCGGAATTCTCCAGCGCCCTCTGTTGTAATCTTTACCAATTTTAATGAAGATCCTTCAATAATATGTAATATGACAATCTGATTTGTATTGCGGGTTGCATACAGATCACGTACTAACACCAAATCTACTTATGGTTCTGACTGTACATGTTTCAGAGGTAAAATAATGGTACATGGATATTCTATGCCAAGTATTTATTTAATGTAATGTATTTTTCTCATTTTAGGTGTATGTTCTCGACGAGCAAAAGCAGTTGGTAATGGTAATAGGTGCAAGGCCGACAATAGTTGAAGCAAACATGGAAAATATCACGCAGTAAGTATTTTAAGTAATTCAGTTAACTGTTTTAATAGATGCATATATTACTTGTCACACTTTCCTCTCCCGACACCGTCATCATGGTGTATTCACCTACCTCTGTATTGTTCGAAGTCTATCGAAGTTCACAAAACTATATCTTACACTTATTCTAGACAGTATATTAATGTAAGGAGAGTAAACAAAAGAAAATGGATAATGGTCATTTAATATTGTCTGATAATAAAGAACCATTGTTACACGTTCAGAGCAGGGAAGAGACGTTAATATAAGGTTTGTAGGCATACATTACAACTAAGAAAATACGGGTTAGTCAAAATTATGTTAACACTAATGGTTTGGTTTATCCCATTTAATGTTAACATAATTATGACTAACCCTGTATATATATATATCTCGCACGTATCCCACAGGGCGAATATTAAAATTTAAATGATAGTTTAGCTTAGTAGTATACTAAATTCATTAATTTAAATGATAGTTTAGCTTAATACTAAATTTATTAGTTTAAATGATAGTTTAGCTTAATACTATACTAAATACATTAGTTTAAATGATAGTTTAGCTTAATACTATAGAAAATGTATGTTTAAATGATAGTTTAGCTTAATACTATACTAAATTTATTAGTTTAAATGATAGTTTAGCTTAATACTATACTAAATTTATTAGTTTAGATGATAGTTTAGCTTAATAGTATACTAAATTTATTAGTTTAAATGATAGTTTAGCTTAATACTATACTAAATTTATTAGTTTAAATGATAGTTTAGCTTCATATATTATACTAAATTCATTAGTTTAAATGATAGTTTAGCTTAATACTACACTAAATTCATTAGTTTAGATGATAGTTTAGCTTAACAGCATACTAAAGTTATTAGTTTAAATGATAGTTTAGCTTAATAGTATACTAAATTTATTAGTTTAAATGATAGTTTAGCTTTATACTATAGTAAATGTATTAGTTTAAATGATAGTTTAGCTTAATACTATAGTAAATGTATTAGTTTAAATGATAGTTTAGCTTAATACTATACTAAATTTATTAGTTTAAATTATAGTTTAGCTTAATACTATACTAAATTTATTAGTTTAAATGATAGTTTAGCTTCATATATTATACTAAATTCATTAGTTTAGATGATAGTTTAGCTTAATACTACACTAAATTCATTAGTTTAGATGATAGTTTAGCTTAATAGTATACTAAATTTATTAGTTTAAATGATAGTTTAGCTTAATACTATACTAAATTTATTAGTTTAAATGATAGTTTAGCTTCATATATTATACTAAATTCATTAGTTTAAATGATAGTTTAGCTTAATACTACACTAAATTCATTAGTTTAGATGATAGTTTAGCTTAATACTACACTAAATTCATTAGTTTAGATGATAGTTTAGCTTAATAGTATACTAAATTTATTAGTTTAGATGATAGTTTAGCTTAATAGTATACTAAATTTATTAGTTTAAATGATAGTTTAGCTTAATAGTATACTAAATTTATTAGTTTAAATGATAGTTTAGCTTAATACTATACTAAATTTATTAGTTTAGATGATAGTTTAGCTTAATAGTATACTAAATTTATTAGTTTAAATGATAGTTTAGCTTAATACTACACTAAATTCATTAGTTTAGATGATAGTTTAGTTTAACAGCATACTAAAGTTATTAGTTTAAATGATAGTTTAGCTTAATAGTATACTAAATTTATTAGTTTAAATGATAGTTTAGCTTAATAGTATACTAAATTTATTAGTTTAAATGATAGTTTAGCTTAATAGTATACTAAATTTATTAGTTTAAATGATAGTTTAGCTTAATAGTATACTAAATTTATTAGTTTAAATGATAGTTTAGCTTAATGGTACAGTAAAATTTGAGTTACGATTGTTGATTGTTCTTTGACGGTTTCTTTCAAGAGCATATTCCATATAAATAAACCCGAAAGTAATAAGTGTCTCTCTCTTTCAGAACATTGTACAACGTGACGGGTTTAGATGTACGAGTCAGGAAGCTGGAACCCCACGTGGAAGGGGATATTGCCGACATTCGGACGTAAGTACTGCAGAAATTTGTTCGATCATCAAATCAACGTACAGGTTGGCAAGGGAATTAACATACGAGTCAATCAATGTCAAATCAACAAGGTCCTCAACCTTAAATTTTTAGATTCATTTGAAATTTGGCATACTGGAAGTAGGGAAATATGCAAAATTGCAGATACAATTTTTTTTATATCCGAAATTACAGGGGTTCAAAATGTGCAATTTTGACCATTTTTTTCAACATATTGTTAACTTTAAATTTCAATATTTCGGCTTTGATGTCTTCAAAACTTTCTTTCGGGTTTAATTAAAATTACAAAATTAAAATATTACAGCCATGTTGCATTTCAAATTAAAGCCCATTAGTCCAGTAAAAGTAGGCAAAATGTCATAAAAGAATGGAAAAAATTCCAACAGAGATAAAAATTGGTAGATATCACCTGTATGGTATTTCAAACAACATACTAAAAGTCCCCGACAATCCGAGTTGTGCTCTGTCCGCCATATTGGAAAATGGCGGATGAACGGTGACGTTTGATCATAATTGCTTTATTAATTAAAAATGGTGAAGGTTAAGCCGAAAATGTGTTCAGACATAAATTAAAGAAAATAAAATTTCTAATAACTGTAAGAAGATAAATTTTTGTGATTTAACCAACCTATCTAATAATGTAGAAAATAAATTTAACTCTGTGGAAACATTTTTACCATAATTTTTTAATCAAATTTGCCTGGTTTTGATTGAAGTTTTACACTTTTATTTCGTGACTTGTAAGGAATAATATATATTACTGACCAAGCTTCTTCTAATCTGCTTCCCCTCATCATATATTCTATCACTCTCATGTACGACATAAGCATGTGGAATCCACCTAGACGAAGGACAACTGACTAGAGAAGCCGCAACAATTTCAGAGGTTTTCAGATATAGAGGTTGGTCGAAAGTAACAATACATGTCTTTTGACCATGTTTCATGCATTCTTCAACTGCGAACACAAGGGATGAGTATATGGCATATGGACTTGTCGGCAGCAGCTTTATAAATGGTAATATACTTATTTCAGAAATGTGATATTCCTTGCTACCTTCGGTGGCAAGCTCCATATAACCACTCCAACTTGGACTTGGTGACAAGGTAAGGTGATTTCCACACATCCATACAAAATCAAGAAGTGATGCAACATGCACTGATGGTGCTACCTGTTTGGTGTATTCAATTTCTTTAATCTTGATTTTCTGCAGGCCACGGACAGCAGGCACAACGTATGTCCGTAATGGAACATTACCAAATTTGGCAAGGTAACATTCTGGTGGTTGCTTCTTCAATCGAACATTTTCTTTTCTGGGATGAACAGATCTTGCAGGAGTAGTGCACATAATGCTCCCCATATTGTGGAAAGTTCCTAGTCCATCCAAGGTCCGAACATTGACGTCTGCATTATCAAAGACAAAGTGATTCAATAATTTCTTGTCAGCAACAATTTCCTCATCACTTAACATTACAGAACTAAGATACAATACGGCTTCACTGTAGGATGCACATAAACCCATGCTTGATAACATATCAATAAGATTTCTTGAACCAAAATGTATATGTAGATGAACTGCAAATCCAATCTGAATCATTGAATTGAATGTCCGTGGTCTTACTGCTGATATAATAGCATGCTCAATACACACATATTTTCTTTTGATGGAGTCTTCATTTCCTTTTATTCGTTTCATAATCACACCCTCTGTAAAGACCCCTAATGTCTCTGGAACCATATCATCAGCTGTCTTCAAGCATTAATGTAGATTTGGATACATATATTTGGCATATGTTTCAGATCGTATATCTTCCCGAATTATTGCGACAGCATATATAACAATTCTAAGTCTTTCGTTCTTTGGATCTTCTTCTTTCTGTGTGTACCAACTTTTGGATAATATTTTATATCCTGCATCACGGAAACATACTGTAGTGGTTTGCCCTTTACGTGTTTTATTATCATGTCTTCTCCATAGTGATCACATAGGCGTTTCTTAAGAGTTTTTTTTTCTGAGACATCAGTATCTTGTGGAAGATATTCCTTCATCTTCGTCATAAGTTGATTCATCGAGTACTGACACTCGTCGTTATCATTTTCAAGGTAGCAGCAGCATAACTGCAGAAATGCTATAGAAATACACTCATCTTCAGGCCTACCACGTTTTCCTGATGTAGGTAAGGATGTGTAAAATTTAGTGAAACAAGGGTGGTAATACCTAGTCTCAACTGCAACTAGATCAATAACGGTGCGAATTCGATCAAGCACTGTCCTTCCCCAATCATTGTTCCTCTTGACGGCAGTTTCAATGATTTGATCCTTGAATATTAAGGATCGAACTTCAAATATTTTAACTCGTCTGTTCACAAGCAATCACGTTTGAAGGAGTATTGCATTTTGTGGCGAACGATTACTTGCAGCAGTAATACTACTCTCGCGAGTATAGTCTTTACGGCACTTAATATGTAACCTCACATTCGTCTCATTTTCCAAATTCTCAAATATTCCATCTTTTCGACGTAAACTGCTGCTCTTTATAGCATTTAAGCCTTTTATCACAACCACAGTGTCACCTTCAATCAACGTTTGTTCACAAATAATACAATATTAGGTTATATCCATTGTTTCCTTGCCAAAAAGGTTATTCAGTTTGTTTTCCGATGATCACATACATTACATCAAAGTTCCACAACGGGCAGCACATGTAAAGAAGTTACATATATTATTAACAGTGAAATGGTTGGTTAAATCACAAAAAATTATCTTCTTACAGTTATTCGAAATTTTATTTTCTTTAATTTATGTCTGAACACATTTTCGGCTCAGCCTTCACCATTTTTAGTTAATAATGCAATTATGATCAAACGTCACCGTTCATCAGCCATTTTCCAATATGGCGGACAGAGCACAACTCGGATTGTCGGGGACTTTTAGTATGTTGTTTGAAATACCATACAGGTGATATCTACCAATTTTTATCTCTGTTGGAATTTTTTCCACTCTTTTTTCTAATTTGCCTGGACTACATTAAGAGATGAAGAGAATTACTCCAATTTGAGCTCTCTAGGTCAAATAATATTTGATCTACAGCTGTTTAAAGATTTCAAAATGTCGTCAAAGTTTGGGAATTTTGTTTTTTTTGAGTAAATAACTCAAAAACTATGAGCCCAAGAAATTTGAAATTTAGCAGTATTCGTCAGCTTTATTGGTACTGCCGCTGTACCAAAAATTTTCAATTTCTGAAATGTCAAGGTTCAAACCATTGCTTAATTTGACATGGAATGACCCACATACACTATTTTTTAATAACTGTACAACGTTTTACAATGGGATGTCAATGGGATCCAGATTTATGTTAGATTTAGATAATGTTAGTAATTTGGAAATAGTGTATGTATGACAATTTTTTCACGTGGAATGGCGGTCGCATGACCGTAACCTTGTAATCTAATTCTTGCAGACGTAACGTACGGTCACAGGCAAAACAAATTGGACACCTAGATCCTGAAATATTAGCTTCCATGCAATGTGCAATGTGTGCTGCATAACTCTACGGCGACAGCAGAACTTCCTATTAAAAAGTTGATATTGTTACCGTATAGTTAGGCAACACACAATTACATATTTCAAGATTTAGGTGTCCCATTTTTTTGCCGGTGATTGTACATGAGAGGAACTTCACAGATTCAGTTCAGTCGACGATCCTTAATACACAGTTTTTAACCAGTTTTGTTTGCTTTCTACATAGCCTTCCCTCCTCCTTACTGGTTTAAATGCGTAACGTGAATCGGTGGACATTTATAATTCTCTGTGCCATACATCATCTGAATACAGCCAGCGAGATTGCACACAATTTTCAATCTCTCTCCATCCACAGAAGTGGTCTGTCACTAACACCCTGCGCCTTGACATTTCTCAAAGAAGCCCCCGCTGCTCCGTCCAATAAGGCTCGAGGACAAAAGGCGCATTGTTGATTTCCCAGCTTCCCCAACAATTAGACGATTAGTCCACATTGTCGTCAAGAACGTGAGACCCATTACTCTTTTCAGTTTCCTGAGAGAGGTTGCTTTGGTGCTACGAACAATGAGAAGCTTCAACGCTTGTCTTCAGCCATTTTGATGCTCTTGGCAGTGTTGCCAATCAACCAAACCAAAATGTCACCAAAATTACTTTATTTGCGGTAAGAGTGGTGAATGTGGCTTGGAATATGCTACGCAACGTATAATATTGAGATGCCTGAAGCATAACACACACAAAAAGGTATATTTTCCAATAAGTTTGACCACAAATTAAATAATGAATCCAATTCTTCGTCTAGGATATAGTTTGTTAGCAGTTTTAAGGAAGTACGAACAAGATTGACTATAGTATAGAAGGAAATGTCTTATTCCATGAGGAAAATATATGTAAGTATATATTTGTAAAATCTATGAATATACTAACAAGTGTTATGGAAAAAGTATTTATTGCTTCAGAGTTCCTAAAAGGCTTGACAATGTTTATTGGTTAGTTCATGAATGTAAATGTATCCAAAATAAAAAAGTAATGTTGATGATATTGTAGTTGTATCGTTTGCTCAACTGCTAGCCTTTCATAATCTATTGAGTCGTGCCATCTACCGGGAGTTAAGAACATCACAGTTCGCTGGTTTTTGAGGAGTGAAAAATTATTTCTCTGAGCAACGAAGACATAGGGGCTTGAAATGGACAGGAATGACGTTAAATAAATTTCATCCCTGAACAATATTTCACTTGTTCAAATTAATCTTAGAAAGTAATATTGAGGATGTGTACATTTAATTTTGAAAAATCCCCAGTTGGACGAACTGACTACCATTCACGATTTCGGTCTATTAAAAAAGGGAAGAAAATTCCAGAAAAATTGTTCACTATTTTGTGTTTATGTAATTTTTAACAATTAATAATTGTAATACAGCACATCATTTCATTAGTCGCTATCTCGTCGCGCTAGTAACCACTGATGAAAAAAAGACAACCTCATGTTGAGGAAAATAAAGCGTTTCGTTTCGTGGAAATCGATTTAGAACCCTGCTTGAAATCATATTTCGGCACACCTTTAATTCTTGGGTGGTATGTAGGTTTGGGTTACTCTTCATTACATAAGTGTGTAATAATGCTGGGTGTCCGGGCTAGAGGTATACAAAAATAACTGCTAACAATGCGAAAAACACTTCTTATATTGTCTCGTAGTGAAGCTCAGTCATTGACCATAGATCCCAGATTTCGGTAGTCCACTTGTACGACCAATCGTGCTGTTGAGTCACGCATGCGCAGACACTGCCTGGCCACGGAGATCCCCAGATTTGTCACCATTACACGTTTTTGCATGGCGCTTCATCAAAGATGTGTACAAGCGGAAAGTTCACGATTTGGGTGATTTGAGACAGCGTATCGTTAGAGCGGTTGCACTACAACGCCTCAAATGCTGGCCAACACTTAGCACGAGCGTGAGTATCGTTTGGATATCTGTCGAGCTGCAAATGGTGCTCACATTGAGGTGTGCCAGTGCATAAAGGCTTTGTACCTTGTACAAAACCGAAGCAAGAAAGTTAATAAACTTTACAATTGAAGGGGTCGGGTGTAAAACATGGTAAGTGACATTTTGGTCATTTCTGACTTCATAAATTGTTTTCGTGTTGTGTTTACCAATTTCACAAGGCTTCACTCAGTCCAATGCAAATTGTATGACATGGCAATTTCACTCGAAAATTGAAGGATGGCACATTTTACTTTCTACAAAACTTTACAATTGCTAAAAAATGTGTGTAATTTTGTATACTTCTAGCCAGGACACTCTGTATATATAGTACACAGGCTTCTGTAGAGAGAAGCCAATGTTTACTTAGGACGTGTAATAGGGTCATGGCTACGACAATGAACTTTTCCCTTCTGCAAAGGGCGAGTTGGGGGGAGTTTTTAGACCTTAGCGCAGACTGGGAGAAGGTCGAAAGAACTCCAAGACCAGAAGCAGAAGATTAATAGAAGGATTAAGTGAAAGACTCACAATCTTCTTTCCCCAAGCTTGGATGAAGACGAATGCCCTTCCAGTAAAGAAACAGATAAGCTTCCTATCTTTCGTGTTTACTCGTTTGCTCGGCTAACTTTCGTCCTGGGGTTGAGTTCCCGTTGGATTCTGTTGGAGACTTTGGTATTGTTACTTGGATAGCCTACTTTTTGGAACACTCAATGCCAACTTTTCTCAATGTTGTACACTGGATGGCCCAGTTTGTACCTGACAACAAGGAACTGATAAATTTCGCGGGAAGACTATTAAAATATAACCTACAGATGGCGCAGTCGTGCTTTTATGTTTTACATGTTGAAGGTTTTGTGGCTTTTAAAAGCATTGCATTGTAAGAATAAGTAGTTTTGCCGAGGATTTTAGAGGTATTTAATTCTGTAATTGGTATTACTTTCTTTTCGAGAAATTTCGAACTGTGTAACATATTTCCATGTAGTATACTGTTACTGAAAGGTTGAAAATAAACTTATTTGCGACAAAAGAATGTAGTTTTAGGTACGAAATATACCACTTAAAAGTGGTACGCCTAACATTCATTCTGGCGTTCACAAATAAATGGGTGGAATCAGATTAATGTAGTTGCCTACACTGAAATATCGCATTACTTGAAGTCACACGTAATTGTTGAGTTGCGTTCGACAGTATAAAAGTGATTGTTTGCGGAGATTGTTGTGCAAAAGTTTTCGGAGAAATGGTGCAGTTTGCAATTGAACACCGTATAGATATTGTTGAATTTTACATAAAGACAGGGTCCATTAAAGAGACTAAAGAAATGTTTGTGGCGAAATACGTCGGTATGAAGCCTCCCACAACCAATGCAATTCAAAAGATGTATAACAAATGGAGGACTACAGGATCCGTTAGTAATGTTTTGAAGAAGAAGCGTCCCACAGTGAAGACCCCGGTGGTAATGGACAGAATTCGCAGTAACATATTGAGAAGCCCCAAGAAATCGATACGAAGATTATCTCAACAAGTTGGTGTATCCCGCACAACATGCCATCGTGTACTAAAAGAGCTCCATTTCCGACCATTTCGTGTGACCGTAGTGCATGAATTGAAAGAACCAGACAAAGCTAAACGAGTTACTTATTGCAACTGGATGTTATCTTCGATTGCTGATGGTTACTTGGATCCTATGCTCTTCTTCATGACAGATGAAGCTTGGTTTCATCTTTCTGGTTACATCAACTCACAGAATTGTAGATTTTGGTCACAGGATAACCCACACGTCGTGCATGAAGAACCTCTTCACCCAGAGAAGATAGGCGTTTGGTGTGCAGTGTCGGGAACACGCATTATCGGACCAATTTTCTTTGAAGAGACTATCAACAGCGAAAGACATCTGCAGATATTTGAGTCGTTCTATGCACAGTTAACAGAAAATGAAAAAAGACACGGCGTCTTTCAACAAGATGGTGCCACTGCCCACACCTCCAACCAGAGTATGACCCGTATAAGTGAAGTGTTTCCCGAAAACAGGCTTGTCAGCAAAAACCTTTGGCCTCCGCGATCGCCGGACTTAACATCTTGTGATTTTTATTTATGGGGAGCTCTGAAAGGAAAAGTGTATGCTAATAACCCTCATACGATAGACCAACTGAAAGAGAACATCACAAACGAGATAAATAACATCTCCCCTGAAGAATTACGACGTGTTTCTCAGAACATTGTACTGCGAGCGCAGCGATGCCTGGATGCTGGTGGATGGCACTTTCAGCATTTGTTATAAACCAGACAGTTTTACAGTTTTACACAGTAAGTGTACCTAACCTAACATAAGATGTGAAAATGTAATTATATGATGACACATGTCTTGAAACTCTGCAGTATATATATATGAAAAAACAATTCAACTAGTATGAAAAGCAGTCAGTGAGTCGTACCACTTTTAAGTGGGACACCCGATACTTTCAGATTGCAATATTGGAATTTAACATGATTCTTAATTCTCTCCACATAATTACCATTTTTATTTTTAAAAGCAGCTCTAAGTTATTTGAACTTTCTTTCTCTTTCGGTTGCTTTATTTCACATTTCTGCCTCATGTGCTAATCGCGACCATTGGACTGTGTGTACAGGGTGTCCATAAAGTCTCACCCCACCCTAGGTATTGTGAGAACGGCTGTAAATAGGAAGAAGTGGCGAAACACGTATTCCATGATGTTCAGGGGGAAACGTTATGAGGCCAACCATTCCCTACCCGGCCCCCCCACAAGGGGGTAGGCTGGGGTCGACTCACTTTTTTTTTTCAAATAGCAAGGGGGGTCGATGAATATGTCGTTTGAATGGTCTTATGATACCAACAATAATACAGCAAATCCGGGGACTCTACGTAGCTCCAATTGACAATGGCGTGAAATCAAATGTGGAACATGACCTGCGTTGGACAGGACTCCAACTCCTACAGTAGTAATCCTAGACAACAGTGGGAGCTGGAAAAATGTTCCTACACTGTAGCATGGTTCGGAGATATCCTAGCAGTGTCTACAAATACGTACACCCCCCCCCCCGAAGAGATGGCAAGCGTCCGTACACAAAACCGGATATCATTGCGCCCCCTGAGATTGCTACCAGGAGGACAAGGACCGACATGCACAATCGCAACTCAAGTCAAATGGTGAAGGAGGCACGGAGTTACATGTACAATGTCAACTGAAGCCACTAAAAGTCATTGAAATCCAAATCATTGTTCCCCGGTTTAAAAATATATGCATGAACAAGGCTTCAATTTGGTGTAAGGATTATATGTGTACCACTTCCGGTTCAAAAGTGTACTATCCCCAACTCTGGGTTGCGATGTAAATGGAACACCCTGTATTTATTGATTTTACTTCCCTGTTCTGCAGCTATTTACTAATGGAGACGATGCGGATGACTGATGCTATGATGAAATCTATGAAGGGATACTCACAAATACACCCATGCTCAGGAGTCTCTGGTGTCGTAGGGCGCTGTGCACACCACTCACTCCCCCAAGGAGGTCGGTGATCATGAGAAAGAGACAAGAGCAAAGAGTAAGAAGGAGAGAGAGAGAGAGAGTCAAAGATGGAAAGAGATAATCAATCAGAGAGATAAAAGGAGACAGACACAGCGAATCAAAAACCAAAGAGGAAGAGACAGGATCAGAGTCATAGAATCAAGAAGTAAAAAATGAAGAGATAGAGAATCAAAAAGTAAATAGAAATAAAGAAATTTAGTCAGATCAAAAAGTGAAGAGTGAGGGATAGAATCAGAGTCAAAGGATCAAATCTTAATGCGAAGAGGGACAATTACGAACCAGTTGTGCATTTATTTCAATATCGTCGGATTGGCCACTGCTATTTTAAAAAGGGTTTAGTGTGCAAGAGAGTATGAATTTCTCTCCATATTGCAAGTGGAAACTGTTTTTCAAGTTGATTAGTAAGCTAGGCACGATGTTTGAAAAATATGATTAATAAGTGTTTACAGAATGCCATGTATTCCTTATGGGAAATCAACTTCAAGTTACGGCTAATCAAATGGGAGTTTCGACGTTTTCTTCTACTATGACATAGTTCTACGGGTGCTTTTCCATCCATGTACTTTTCTACGTCATTGGATGTTTGATATGCCCGAGAGAACGAATAAAATAATTGTTCCATAAACCTAATGCATTTCTCCTTGACTCATACGACCATCCTGGCAGTGTTGCCAAACCTAATGTGCATAAAAGAGCTAAATTTCACCGTGGCTAAAGATGACTTTCAAGGAGCTAGATTAACGAAGGCTGCATAAAGTGCCTCCTAGTGTAATTTTAGGAGTCAAAGGGTGGGAGCGCTGCTATTACCGTTAGCTTTAAAGTGATAGCAATTTATTCTTAGTTTTCACCGCATAGATTTGGCGGCATCACCCATCTCAATAATCCAATGATGCTCATATCAAATTGAAAATAAAGGATTCATGGATACCAATATTGTCATCTTCACCTTATGCACAGAGCAATATTTAAAATTAGCTGGGGAGGTAAGAGGTGACGCAGCCTATATATGAATATCACGTCACGTGCAAAATGTACACTCATGGCAAAAGTTGGTCTTTATGGACCGGAGCCAGTGGTGGCATCATGGTGGGGCAGAGGGTGGGTGCCACAGTTCACAGCCAAACGAGTGCACGAAAGAACCAGATCTGGCTCCAAAAGCGAAGTTGGCAACGGTGATCGGCAGCTGCCCCAGCAAGAAAGACCGAGGGGAAATTGTCCCTCTCCCCCTTAAGAGAAAGATATAGAATCAGACTCAGAAAAAAAAGTAAAGACAAGGATAATCAGAGAATCAGAGAGTAGAAGTGAGAGAGATAAGAAACGGATAGCATGAATCGGCAGGTAGAGAAATTGGGAGTTCGGACATTTCCGACACCGTCATTTGCGACACTAAGCCAAAAACTGTTTTTTTTTTCGTCATAAGCGACACTGCTTGGATTTTCCCCTACGATTTCTAATTTGTTTACCAGAATTAGCGACATTTGCGTACGTGCACTTCTGCACGCAAGTGTTCAAGGCCCGCAGGTGTTCGTCTCAGCGTGTTTCGGTGGTTTCAGGAGCAGCAGTCGACAGTTTTCCCAGTTGTACATCATACACGTTGACATTGGAAGCTCCGCCGAGGAAACTAACAATTATCCCTTTAGTCTATGCTCTCTTACCCAAAAAGGATCAGACTACATTTGAAAATTTCTTCAGTTTGATAAAGGCGAATGGAGATGCAGCAGCAATAGCGTCTCTGAAGAAAGTATTTCCCGAGGCTCAGGTTCAGTGGTTGTAATTATCACTTTAACCAATGTTTGTGGCGAAAGGTGCAGGAGTTGGGACTGACAAACGATTACAAAACAGATCCCGACATGCGGCTGTGTATAAGAATGTGTTCAGCTAGACGTAGACGACGTCTGTACATTACATTAGATGAGAGAATACAAAGAGAGTTTGTCGACTATAAAATGCATAGAGATCTTAAGCGCTTTTTGAGGAGAATGGCGTACCTTCAGAAATTGGAATGAAAATAGTAAGATGTTGGTTGAACTACAAGAGAAACGACGCATTCTACATTTCTACATTGACAAGGGAATGCAGTCTGCTCCTATACTGACAAGGGATCTAAACAATCCGTCATTGACAAAGGATAAATACATCCAGCTTTTAAACACCCAGCTTCCATGATGCCAGTGTGAAGGAAAACTAATAAAGGTTTTCAAAAACACACCAGCTTCCATGATGCTGCCAGTCCTAAGCCTGGATAAAGTGTGAAGGGAAGCTATTTACACTTTGTGTCGCAGATGACGGTGTCGCAACTGTCATGGAATATACGTATTTTCCATACAGTGTCGCATATGACGGCAGAAATGCTAGTGTCGCATACGACGGTGTCGCAAAAGTCCTGGATTCGAGAAATTGAGGCTAGTGAAGAAAGAAGACAAAAGATACAGGTAAAGTGAGAAGGGTATGGACAGTGATGTGTGAGTATACGAATTGAAAAGACTAAGAGAAACAGAGTAAGAATTAGAAATAGGAGAAGAGAACAGAAAGATATTTAGTAATAGGAAGCGAGCCTCGGCGAAAATCAAAACGAACCAACCAACGAAATGGAACATAGAGAACACCATACCGTGCCCATGGTACACAAATCATCCAACCCCACCCGGCAAACTGACGATCCTTGAAATTTACTTTGCAACCCCCCACTCAAGCAACCCCTTCTACCCCAACACTTGAGGTCCGGAAGAGCAATTACAAGATGAGAGTCGATTAATTCAGCAGCATTCAAAGAGCAGAGAAGAACAATTTGGAACAAGGCCAAGAGGAAACGGAAAGAGGGGGAGTGGGGAGGGGACTACCACACTGAGAGAATCTTGCGCGAAAATTTGAGATAACAAAAAATAGCTTTTCCTACTGTTTCGTAAAGGGTACGCACAACTGTATTGTGAAAGAGAAGTTAGAAAAAACTGCTGAAAGTATTGCGTTGGCGTCTAATGCCAGAAATCTTCTCCATAAAGACTTCTTTCCTAGTTTTCTTCCTTGTTTAAAATGTGTTGTCATATCTGGTACATTAAGCGTTAGGGATTTTGTATTCTCTTTATTCCTGTGTAGACCCGGGAAGATTTTTCTTTGTTCTTTTATCCTATTTCTCGCGTTGCTGTCGTCTCAAGAATGCACACTTAGCAATCTCTCTATTTCGCTGTCAGAATTTAATTTCTTTTATTAATTTTCGCTAGTGCTTGCAGTTCTTCAACCTATGCTGCAGGCGTGTAACTCTCTTGCTGATTTATGCATCTGTGAACGAAGACTGTAGCATATATGTCGCTGTCTTCAAAGCCGTAAGCCAAGAGTTATTTACCCAAGTACTTCCGGGGTACTAAGCAATCTCTTGATATGATAATGTAAGATAAACAATATAAGATCTCTCCTCTTCTTATTTTTTTAAAGCAGTGTCGCAGGTACGTCTCTGATGTAGGGGATATAAAAGTTCAACTTCCACGTATTATATACGCCAACCTCCGTGGCGGAGTGGTTAGCGTTGCCAGGAATCGCGAGTTCGAATCCCAACCAGGGCATGGGTGTTCATTGGATGTCCCTTCATCATATCATCACTCATCCTCATCTTCCCGATTAGCCATATATATATATATACACACACATATATATATATAATGTGTGTGGAGGGGTGTTAAAAGATAGAGAGATAATAGGGCGAGTGAGTTTGAATTAACGCTGGTTAAGAATAGAATTTGATTAAGAAATGAATGCATTTACCTGCTTACATCAATGTTTACAAAATTTTGTTTGTTTTTGTTGCAGCACGGACCTCTACTTGTATGCAGTCGACCCTCAAATGAACGTCTTAATCGACATGGATACTTTGCAGCAGTAAGTACGCACGAGGAAGTAAATAATTATTTCCTGCCTGGCTTTGACAAATTCATTTTCCAAACAATACTGTATTACAGCCCGGAGTGTACGACTAAGTGTGGGAATAATAGCTTTCAAATTGTTGCGTGTTTTTTGTTTGTTTTTTGTAACGTGGCTTTCCTTCCTCCGAAGATTAATCACGACGAACAGCGAATTGACGAAATAGGTAAATAAACAAAGATAATGCTTACTTAGCATTTGCCTAAATTCCTGTTGTCGTAGTCACTACAGCACGAAGGCTGGCATATTTAAAAGAGAGCTAAGAAACAAATTTATATATTTATTGAAAATTGTGTCAGTCACAAAATATGTAACAAATCAGTTTGTATTATGTACTTTTAACCTTATTGATGTTTGAGGGGGCGCTAGGGGAAGCCCCGCGAGGAGGGGCGGGGACGTTTGGGGTTTTGCACTACAACTGACCAAAATTCAGCTTTTACGGAATAATTCCTGACATTGGCCTTTTTTTGTCCTTCATTATCTTGGCTATTAAGCCTTTTCCTGCTCCCCCAAAAATAGGCAATAGTTAGGCTGGGGATTTCGATGAACTAACCAATCTCTAACTACGCACTCTGAGCTGGTACTAAGCTATATAATTTACTTCAACGGGCATTCTTGTTATATTAGAAAAACGTAATTATTACGCTGAAATTTAACTATATATGTACAAGTTACATGTTTGCTTCAAAACAGTAAACAGAACGACGCCCTGTGCTTGCTTCCGCCATTGTATACAGATTAACTTCTTGAAGCGGTCTAGCTAAGTTCGAAGATTTGCTTTCGAACAGGCGGAAATGTCCAAAATAACAGCCTGATGCCATCCATCTAGGGACAAAAAATAGAAGCTTTTTCGTGATCGTAAGTGTGTGTTCACAGACAGCTATGATTAATAATTTCTTTGAAGTAGGTATTATTAAGTGCGTGTGTGCATAAAAACACTAACTGAACCTGCAAAATAGTGAAAGAGGATATACCCTTGAGGTAGGACTGAATAAAGAAAAGTTGTTAGTGGTGCTTGTGGGACACAATGAGCAATGTCACGTGGCGGATGGCCTCTTAATGCCCTATCTATACGAAGATAATGTAAACTTTCCTTCCCCCCCCCCCCCGCTCGCAGTTTTGGCGCCCAATCGCCGTCACTGGTAGAGGCGAACCTATAGAGATTTTATTACTTCTAGGAATATTTTAAACATTGCAATTTAATATCAGCAAACCATTATGAAAGTATACATTACGCACTACACCTTACTGAAAATTCCAAATCCAATGTTTTTAACACACAATGGAACATTTTTCATTTCAGGGTTTTCAGCACCAGAGAAGGTGAAATCAAAAAGTACCTGGATAATTACAAAGTAATGGACATACGCAGCGCTCCCTTGCAGAAAAGTCGGCAATATCTGCACGCCATTGAAGTGGGCGTGGTGGTGCTAGGATGCATCGTTTTCATTGGTGCTCTAGCCGCGGCCATTTGTGTCGGTTGCATTAAAAGAAAGCGGTAAGTTTCCTCGAAACTATTTCTTAACTTATCGCTTCGCTTGCTTTCAAAACAAAATCATGTTGTGATCTACGTGCCTGTTGCTTAAAATTCTATACAACTGTACAATGTTTTCTTACGAAGTAATTATTAAAGTTGTTTTTGTTTAAACTTGATGTTTCTGTCTTTTCCGCCAAACTTCCTTTGTTCTGTTCTTTATTACCTACTTAAACATCTAGTTGCTAATTCTTTTAGATATTCAATAATTATAAGAAATGCTTGGTAGGCACTGTTAGTGAAATTGAAATTAAATTTGCATATTTATGAAGGCATTAATGCTTAATAGTATACAAGTAGATTGACCGTAGTTAATATTAATAAAATATATGTCACTAATTGCTTGACAACATACTTTGCTTTCGATTTTCAACCTAACATGCCACACTGAAATTAAGACATATGGTGACTGACAGATGGTGTAATTTTGACATTAAATATTACGTACTTTGCTGAATCGACTGTAATCAATACATTTTGTGGTTTCACATTGTGAAAAATTGTGAATTGTTGGATATAATATTGCAGAAAGAAATGTATCGTTATTAACAAAATTGCAATTCTATGAGCAGGATGAACCCTAAGAAATTTTCAAAAATATGAAGAAATATTAGACATGTCCTGATTATTTATTATTACTGATAAGAAATATATTTACTAACTTTTATGGGTAAATAAAAGCACATATCGTGTTGCATGGAATAAAATAAAACTGAGATTTCCAATGAAAACTGCATGATTTTACTTAACAATTATAATGAAATGTGACTGGTCATTGTTTCATCAAAATTAAGAGATGCATTGTTAAAGACAGAAGTTCCAAATTACAATCTATTTCAAAACAAAAGGTGATTGGGTTCCAAAAGTGGGATGGGGGAAAATACAGTTTACTTTCTCTTGGTAGATAAGGTTTAGCATAGTGCGGGGGTAAAGGTGGCAAAAAGTGGGGGGAAGGGCAACTGCTTGTGAGACTAACTATCGCTATCACATCAAGTCATATTTTATATACTCTAAAACAAATTAAACTTTAGCGATATTGTTTGTATTTGATTGTTAATTTATTATTTTACATCATGTTCTGTTTCTCAATGAAACCAAACTACGTGATATTGTGGTTATGTGTTGTACCCAGTGATGTGCCGTAGACTATAAGTTTACGTATACATGCGTTGTCTACACGTAATCTACGCATAGATTACACTGGGTTGTAGTTTACATAGACTACGTAGACAATGTATACTGCATTAAAATTAATTTTCAAGGGTTCCATGAAAGAAAAGTGACATTTTCAATTATATTGGTTCCTAACGAAATGAAAAGAACCCTATTTACAACAAAATTTATCTTATCTTCTATTATCAACTATGAAAGATAAATAGTATGCAAAAAACAACACCAGATGGCAGTCGTGAGGCAAGAGTGGTCTTTCCCCCATAAAACACTATAATATCTCCTATCTTAGGTTTTTACCTAGGTGAGAAATTGTTCGAATTCGGAAGAAACAGTATGAAAAGTTCTCCTCACACATCAGCAACTTATATGCAGTATAATTTTATTTTAATTTCACGGCGCCCTTTGCTAAGTGGTCACCTTTCGCCATGTTGTTTACATAGATTACGTAATTACGTGTATAAAATAGTCTACGTGTAGAATGTAGACTATCGTTGTTTACGCGTAGATGCACATCACTGGTTGTACCACATTGCAAGATATGGAAACATATTGAAGTGTTGAACGTATGTAGTAAGACTTGTTTGAAAATAATGGAATGTATAACTCCCATTTCATTAGAATCGATTGAATTAAATTAATATTGGGAGTAATGACACACAACATGACAATTATGTAGAAAAATGAAAGAATTTCAGATATTTAATAACAAACTACAAAAAAACTACAAATTATATTAGTTACAACTTTCGTGTTACAAAATAATTACATGCAGATATTAATTAGAATGGAACTACTGTGACCCAGTCGGTAGGGCGTCTGACTGCCGCAAGGAAGACTCGAGTTCGATTCCAGGGGTTGGGAGTACAGGGGCTGAATATTCCCAGCCTTGTCCCTGCATAAAGCAGCTCTGGAGTCCACCCAGCCTAAAATGAATCGGTACCTGGGGGATAAGGCTGGGAGACAAAGGAGGTCGGAGCGTGGTGGTGGCCACATCACCTCCATAAAATCGCCGAGATCAAGGATGTGTGGAGCCCTATCTCCACATCTCCCCTGTCCCTTCATAGTACGGTGCAATGTGCACAGGGAATTTTACCTTACGTTACCTCATTATTAGAATAATTATACATACTTATTTATGCTAGTAGTGAGCTTATAAACACTGGAAGGGGGATAGAGAAGTTTTAATATTATTGAAGTTCATCTGAAGATAAATATAGCATTGCAATAAGAAATATGCGTCAAGACAATTAATTTTTTAGGGTATAATAGAAATGTTGTTATGACGATAATTACGCTTTACATACCAAAAGTTCATCCATCACTTCTGCATTTACATCAAAGAACCTATTTAGAATACGTGTGCGAACAGTCTACGAATCCGACATTGTAACTTGATACCGTATATACCACGAGACGTAAACAACGCACAAACTGATATCTTAGACTTTTGTGACAACTGTTGCTTGCAATCGACTTGCGACTGAAGATAAGTTAATGATACAAACCAACCCATGGAATATATGGACAAAGAAACAGGTATGTTATGAATACAACCTTCCTAACGCAAAAGCACCATAAAAACAGGCACAAACCAAACGAGTTTTATTCAGCTATATCCACACATTTTCCATACTTATATTTGATTGGCATTAAATTTCAACAGTATTAAAGGAACAATATAGCTGAATGAAATTTTCCATCACTGCACAATGTAGTATCTCTCTCCTGTTCTCTAACACGTTGATATTGTATAAATGTACAGCAGATTTTATGATAAATCATTGCTTCGAAACAAATATTAGATTAAAAATGTCACACTATTAAAAATTGAGATTATTTATATTATTGCCTACTCATATATTTACTTTAAATAGGCATTATCTTAAACTTTCAACAAACATCTCAGCACTAAATTAATTGATTAGCACAATCGAGAACTTAAGATTATCCTAATTTTATTTTTCCAAACAAATATTACATACTTTGCGTAAAATACAATAATTAAGTAAAAAAAAAGTATTTTCAAAATTAAGATTTAAATAACTTTTTTGTAAATGTAAACATATAATTATGTAAATTACAATTTCAGTATAGGTCTAGTTACGTGAAATATTTTATATTACATAATTAATTATGATTTATACTTCGTGCATTTATTGAAATAAAGATATTAATGTCTCATTCAGTTTATTTCATTTTTTTATAAAATATCATGAAGCCAATTAAGCATACATTAAATGTAACTCTAAGATTGCATTTTTTTCATAATTTGACAATTCTATACTTGCGTGCAAAGAAATAGATCCACCTCACACTTTTGACATAAAATGTTTACTTGTTCTTACTTATCAGAATAAAGCAATGTTAATAAATTTAGGTTCACTTTAAGCGTTATTAAATGGTCCTTCAAACAACATACTTCATACTTCTTTTATTGTATTTTTTCTTATTTTTTTAAAAAAAACATTTTAAGTCAAAAGTGTGAGGTGGGTCTATTTCTTTGCACGCAAGTGTATATAATGAATATGATTTTAGCTTTATTTTTTAGTGAATATATCGTAATATAATCCTTCACATGCACCAAACACATGTCTTTGGTACCTATAGATTTTTAAAATGTCACTTTACATGTACACAAATGTCAATTGTACAAAAGGAAATTTTTAAGGTGTAGCGATGAGGATAGATACATGGTAATTTGAAAATACTGTTAAAAAGTAGTTCGACACGACAATAACGACTTACTTTATACGTACGATAGAACGAATACGCGGGACGTTTGGAACACTGACACAAGACAATTTACTTGACATCTTACACTTTTAAGTTTTCCGCTTCAATTGCACTCTGCTTTATTTCAAAATGCATGCTACTAATTCTTCTGGCATGAACTTATATTATGTATTTTCCTGATTCAAATATGTAATATATACATAAGAATACTATGTATTAAAATTACTTTTAATAAAGTCACTACATTGCCAGTAATATATAAATGTAGGGTGATTTTGAAGCCCAAAGTATGTTTTAAGAATTTAACGCTACAATGCTTGTTTCTCTTGTTATGACTCGACTGTGTGATGGAAGTAACATTTCTAATACTTGTCTGAATTTTAGTGACAATAATCTCTATTTCCATGCAATCTTAATTGTGTATTATCTGTTGTCTAGTTTTAACCTTTGCCTATTCATACACTCAGAGGACATCTCTAGCATTTTTTTTGTACTTGTCTTGCCAGCAATGATGATCGATCCTAAGACAGCTGCCAATTCTATTGAGATAATTACTACGTGGTTCCTGCATGTACTCCAAATGTAGTTTTCCTGAATTTTCCAGAATTCTCAAACTTTTGCCAGCTACTTAATACCCAGTACATTACTATTTTAAATTTATTTGACAACAGCTTCTTCCATTTCCTCTCATAGCCATACCATCCTCATCTCCTTTTTTTTTTCATTGATACTCAATTAGTATTGACCGATGTAGGCACATTCACTGTCTGATGCCAAAAATAATGCTAAATGAAGACTAAAATGCATATAATTAAGGACTAGGGCCATGGGTTTTGTGAAAGAAACACCTTTTTTAACAATATAAAGTTTCAAAAACATATATTTTCACAATTTTGACAAACGTGAAGTTTTCAAATGGACACAATATCATTTAACCTGTAATGCAAAATAAACACATATATAAAGCATGTATCTTCAAAGCAGCTTGTGTGAAGCAAGTTATTGAAGTTGTAGTTATTAGTACTTATTGGTTGTAATTGTTATTATCAGGAAGTAGGAGCAGTGTTTTTTAGTTCTTCACATGTGCTTCCATGGGACTCACTGATCAATTAGATGATTTTCCATCATATTTTATTTTTTCAAATTCCCTGATATTTCCATTTGTGTTGGAACTCTGCACTAGATACTCTATCAAAACCTAGTGCTAGAATAGGTAAAGTGTGAATCACAATGGGTAAATTTCAGTTAAGTTTGCATGCCAGTAACATTTCTAACAGATGTAGAAAACCTCTTTTCTGCTACATGTTTTTTTTCTTTCAATTAACTTGTGCATGGAAGTGACTTTATAATGCTCACTTGCTCTTCTCTGTCAATCTACATATCTTGACGCCTTTTCTGTATTCGTGGTTGTTCTTAGGAGGCTGAACAGCAAGGTGTTCCCCCCACCACCGCTAGGATTTTCTTTGGACTTCCGCCTCCCAGGTAAAAACCTGTATCCAGCATCATCGTTCTCATCAAGCCCGTACCTGGAAGCCAGCGACGACACTACCGACACCTACATGGAGATGCATTCTCAGTCTAGCTCCTCCAACAGACCGAGTCCGAATTCATGCCAGCATTCGGAATCATGCCGCAATCATCAGCGTCATCACCATCATCGGAATGGCAAGATGGTGAGAAAATCGAGCTCCCTGAATGGTCAGAGAGATGCCGGAGGACCAATCGCACCGCTGGTGTCGTTGCAATCCAGCAGGGACTCGGGTTTCAAAGAGTCCCACCAGGAGACACGGTGTGGTTGCGGTCATTCGAGTCACTCGTCCATCAGCAGCAAGTAAGTCTTCGTCCGACGGCACTGCATGAAGTAACTGAAGCACACCAATTGTTTGCACAGTTTCACACCTACTGGTCACATGTGCATGCACAGTTTCACAGCTACTGGTCACGTGTCCATGCACAGTTTCACAGCTACTGGTCACATGTGCATGCACAGTTTCACAGCTACTGGTCACGTGTGCATGCACAGTTTCACAGCTACTGGTCACGTATGTATGAACAATTTCACAGCTACTGGTCACATGTGTATGGCTAGTATTGGAACATGGCTAGCCCGACATGGATGTTTTCCCAAATGCACACTGCACATGATCACAAAAAGCACCATTTCCTCATGGATATGAATGTGTGTTCGTCATCAGAAATTGGCACACCGCACTTACTCATGAAGAATTATATGAACTTCACATGGTCCTCAAAACCATGTCAAAGGGTAGACATTAGCACGAATTCGCACTGCAAGTTAATATGTAAAGTACACACAGAAAATTAAATACATCATCTGAAACAAAAGGAAATGCATAAATCCTGCAGCTCAGACCAAATGTTTAAGTGTATTATCGAGAAAGATGCATAAAAAAGCAGCAATTGATGCATTATAGTACATATGGAGATGGAAAGAAATACTCACTTGCATCATACGATGCAGTTTGGCTTTACTTTTAAAGACGATATTAAAAAAATGCATCAAACTGCAAACCTCATTCTTGGCAAAGGCCAAAAAAACACACTTTGGTGCATCAATCGACTTGATGCATTTAGTTTTCTGTGTGAGCAAATTCCGAACTCCATATATGTTACTTCACTTAACACAAGCACATAACAAGGTTCTTCTTCCTTTCTCATAGACTACAAACTAATCACAAAGCCTATTGGTAATGTCTTCTTGTCTTCTCACTTTACTCTTTTAATTTTTCCTTGCACACATTTCAACACAGCACATATTAGGTTATGTATTTCAACCACACTATGTAGAACACGATGCTTCTATAATAATTTCACTATTGCACTCTCCATACTTCAGAACTAGGTTATAATCTATGCACAAAAGAAGCACTCCTTTACACACCATAATGTATGTGAATTTATAATATTGTTTAAAATATTTTTCATTATTAACGTTACTGCTTAAAACCATATGCACAATTTGGTTTATATATTAAATAGTCTAACTATATAACAGCAAAAATCGAAAGGAAATGACTTTTTGTTAGTTTTTTAAAATTGTAGACATTTCACAGCTTATATTGGAAACAATTATAAATATTGGTGCATATATGATATGTAAGCGTTGCAATCAATGCTCACATATAATTATAAAGTATTATTATAAAATTAGTATGTTTCCTGTGTTTATTAATAATATTTATATTAACTCTTTTTGAAAAAATGTTTTAAAATAGTTTCCTGTTATGTGTAGGAAATAATATGGACCACACAGAAAAATTCCTTATAGAGATTATAAGGCTATTAAGATATTATAGTATAAAAATAATATGCTAACGAGTAATCATTTCTTTCTTCTCTTATATAATCTGCATAATCATTAGTAATCACTTATAGTTATTAAATTTGTGTAGGCAAATTTGTTCTAGTGTTAGAATAGGTTCTTAATAACCTATAGGCCTACCTTTAAGTAGTTATTATTTGATTGAGATCAAATTCAAATTTCTGTAAGAGAAAAATTTCTAAAAAAAAATAATTTCTGCTAATGTGACTTTAAAATTTGAGCCAGGAATGTAAAGTTTCTTCAGTGTAGCCATATCTAGAATTTTGTGTCCTGAGCTGGTGAAAATTCATTAGGTTTGTATTGTGAATTTTATGAGCACACTTATCATTGCTTTTTCTGGCAGTGCTAGCTACGAAGACTCATTGAAATCGTTGAGGCAGCAGCCCAATGGAGAAGAAACCCCCTCAAAACATAGGCGACGCCAAAGGCAACCCTCGTCCCACGAAAACCATCAACCTTCCCCGGTTCACCAGGCACCTCCGATGCAGAGGAGACCCAGTGAACGGATTCTGATGTGTTCACTAACGAACAAAGCTTCCTGATCATCAGCGGGACTGATCAGATCAATCGGCTAAGTAACTGATTCAAGTGAAACGGTGGATCAATGTGCATGTGTCCATATTTTAACAGCTTTGCATCCATATGATCTATATATACTGAAAGAAACACTGTGGACATAGACATCAGTGAAAACTGAGTTGAGTGATTCTGAATCAAGATAAACACTTATTTTTCCTGAAGTGTAAATGTATACAAATATTTTCTATTCGATACTTTTATTATGTACATATTGTTCAATAACTATGAAAATATTTTGTTGAAGAATATAATCAAAAACGAAAAATCGAATTTTGTAAGTTACCAGATTGTGCATGTGACGTTTGACGTTTTGCATTATATGTGGTCACTTCAATTGCATAGAAGCATTTTTGTTAACGTATTATATTAGTGAGAAAATATCTAATTGGAAAACACTTTATCAGTAAGAAAAACATGAACGTACCATTTGAACTGCAAACTTATTAAATAGTATGGGTTTAAAATTCGACATTAATTAATTCGTTTAAGATGAGAATATCAATTTTGTAATGGTAGAGTGTTATTACAAGAACAGCAATGACAAAAACAACGAAAATCAATCCGATAATGTATCTATAGTTCATTATCATAATGCAGTAAGTAAACTTGAAAGAGATTAATGAGTGGTTGCAGATTGTACAATAATTAATTCACAGTAGCCTACAGATTCAACTCGAGAAACTAATACGTAGGCTTCAAAAAAGTGTTTTTTTCTAAATGCTTCATATGTAATTTTAGCCTTTCCTATCTACAAATCCCTTACATGAATTTCAGATGTTTTTGCAATAATTTTAGGTTAGAATCATGAGTATATAATGATGCCGTTTTTAAAATATCTACTTTAGTCTATCCAAATATTTCACTCATTATGAATATTCAACATTTAACAGACATCTTTCTGAGAACTCAAAGCAAAATGTAAACATGATATATCTCACCCAAACCCCATTTTATAAACCCACGTCACACAATATGAGGTAGACAAAATTGGATTCTGATTCCGTAAATTAATTAAATATGTGAATATTTTGTTGTACATAATCGTTTCTCTGTATTGACCATGAAGACAAATATTGACATGATTTAATTCTTTGGTACGATATGAAATCGAAGCGTTTTTATAAATAGTTCTTGATGGACAAATTAATATGAAGTTTTGTAAAATAAGACAATATGAAATTTTACGAGCATTCATTACAAATTAAAAAAAGCAGCTTGTCAGAAAACACAATTATGGCTGCTGGACAGTTTGTAGCACAGAAGTGACTTGTTTACACATTCAAAGATTTTCAACAAAACCAATACGTAAATTGCCTTATATCGATTTTTACAAATAATGAACAAAGCATATTAATGTTTATATTTAATTGTGAAAATAAAATATGCGATATTGTGATATGAGCTCAGAAGAAACAATACATGACATAAAATATTACATTGATGTGAATTATTGCATTCGAAATCATGTACTTAAAAATATATGTTATATGTAAATAAGTCTAGAAATGTATAATATGTAGCCCTTAATTTCGTTAATAATAAAATGTTATATAATTCACTTCCTAGTTGAAATTTATTTTGAGAACGTACACCATATTTAAAGTAATCAAGGTTACTCTATACATGGAGTGAAACTTTAGTATCTAATAAGTGACTTACTAACACATTTATTTGACCGAAAAGAAGTAACACATCTAGAGATACCCATCTTGGAAAATTATTGCATGTAAAAGATTCTTTAAAACATAACTGTACGTTACTCTTTTGTAGATACTCAACGTCAACGAATTATTAGCTCATAGAATACGAATTTATTAAAAATTATATTTAAATTTTAAAAATCTTGAAACTGCGCATAGGAGTGCAAGGCTAGAAAAGTAAAAAAAAAATCACATTTTATATTCTTAATACATACATAGGTTAATAAGAGAGTCAGCATCTTTGAATTTTACATATATTTTGACACCAAAAGATTATGTCCAGGGGAATACTAACGCATGTATCGACATGATATGTATTTGACACGTGTTTCAGCTTACAAGGTTTCATATTTCTGGCTCTAGTAGATCCTGAGATCCTGGTATGTAAACTCTGTAAAACACTTATTCAAATTTTTCATTTTACTAAATGAGAACGATTAAATGGAAGGACAAATAAAGTTGAAATTGCTATTCGAATCCATGATGTATGTTTCCACGCGACACTACTCTAACCACTACAGCGCGGAGGTTGGCCTTACGACGGTGAAAGTGAAATTTACGTGGAAGGGTATTGCTAACGAACGCCCACGCGCTTTGTAATATTCAGAGCAGGTAGATACATCCTGCAAGTCCAAACATGACAGCGATGCATACAGGAGATTGACGGCGACCTTGGAATTGTGATCCCAGAAGGTATGAGCTTGGAGTCTAAGCTATGGTCTTTGAAGAGAATATCCTCGGTGAGAGAAAAGCTAATTCCACGGCTATGGCATTGAGGATTTTGGGGAACCTGCCAGAGTAAAGCCCCAGAGGCAGGCGGAAGGTACATGAAATGTCATATGCAAAACTGGACGGTGGTACGAGAGATATAAAGATGAAAATTGAAGTCATTTGTAGTGTTCGTGCTACCCTAAAGTGTTGCTCATATGCAAAGAGAAAGAGTGGAAATTTATAGAAAAACATCCAAGAAGAATGAAATAATAAATAATAAAAATGGAAAGGAAAGAGGAATTGTGAAAGCAAGGAAAATCTAAAGGAAATAAAACTCAGCTAGCAAGGAAACAAGGAAGGTACAAAGAAAACTCAACTAGCACTTATCAAAGTAAGGAAAAATACGAAGAAAATAAAACTCAAATCATTATGAGAGAGATAGTGGGGAGTAAAGAAACAAGGAGAGAGATAAAGGAAGTAGCGAGACAGATAGAGAAATAAAGAAGCAAGAGTGAGAAATATAAAGATGAATGAAGCAAAGAGAGAGAGAAAAGAAACGAGAGAGATAGAGAAAAGAAAGAGGGAGAAAAATAAAATGAAGCAAAGAGAACACGAGGAGAGAAAGATGGAAACAGAGAAAAATATAGACACGAGAGAGATAGAGAAAAAGAAGGCAGTGAAAGAAGATAAACAAAAAGGAGTACAGAGTGAGAGAGAGACAGAGAGAGAGAGACAGAGAGAGAAAGAAGGGAAAGAAATGAAGATCGATAGAAAGAGAGAGTGAAGAAGAGAATCAGACAGAAAAATGGAGATGAAAGAGAAAAATAAATTATCAGGAAGAGAGGTAGTAAGCGTGAAAAGAGAGATAAGCATACTAAAAACTAAAAAAATATTAAAAAAACAAGAAACGAAATGGAGACCAAAGGTACACATAAAATGGAGAAGAGAAAAACAAACACGCAACTGTTCCGTACTCCGAGGGGGAGGGGAGTAAAGTACTCCTCCTTGATCCTTGTGCATTACCACTTTCTTTTTTTTAAAAAAAAACAAGAATTGCCAGCTCATGAAATGAGTTCTTGACCAACGATCTCGTCACCGAAGGTTCCGGAAAGAGTCCTGCCCGGTGCGTGTGCGTTCCTTTGTGAATACTACTTCACAGCTTACATATATTAATACTCACTCATGTTTATAATCACGAATAGGCAATAGTTCCAGAAAATGGATACTAAACAACAAAATACAGAACAAAGCTATCATCACTGCTCGCTGAAAATGTATATACTTGTCCCCGGACGACGACAAAGCAATGACCAATTTCACGAATATTGCCTGGAGTTCCTTATTGAAAAACTCAATGTGCTGACCAACGCAGAAATTTATTTTATTTTAAAACATAAATTAAACGTAACGTTTCAACCTTCTAGCAAGGTCTTATTCAGATTCTGTATCAAGTTCAAATGAAACAAGGTACAAAACAGGAAGATATATATAAATATATATACACAAAAATCACTCCCCTCTAGACACAAGATTATTAGAGAGTTGTTTTTTCTGGAACATTCCAGCAGGTGGTCTTCCCTGGTCAACTGTACTTTCACCTGACAGGGGGTTTAACTAAACATATCCTATCATCTAGAAAGTGGTTGGACTCTTTATCTCAAGTTCTTTTTCCTTTCTTCATTCCTCTTCCTTCTTCTCTTCTCTTTCGCTCTTGTCCTTTACACTCTTTCTAACACCTTCTTCCATTCTTTATTTATCTTCAGTCCCGCATTCCAGTTCATTGTGTCTTCCTCCCCTTTCTTCTCTATTTCCTTGGCCTCCTTCCATTTTCTTACTAGTATTCTCTTCTCCCTTCCTATCTGCTTAGCCTCATCCCACTCTATGTCATGTCCTGTTTCTCTCGTGTGTTTAAATATGGCATTTCTCTCTCTCTTAACTCGTACATCATCCCTATGTTGTTTCAACCTGTCTTACAGCCTCTTTTTTGTTCCTCCTATGTACAATACATACTCTGACATTCTTTACACTTCACTTCCTTATTGAATGCTTCGTTGGCTCTTCAAGCTTTTCTAGTTCCTACTCTTACGTTTATTTCCGTTCTAAGTATAACTTTCCTTTCTTTTTAGTACCTATTAGGTTGTTTCTACATGTTTTTATTGTCTACGAACCAGCACTTTATTGCCAACTGAAGATTGCCTTATTGTTATTGGTGAAGTTCGGTAAGATTAAGAGGAAATGTGTTTTCTTGAAGGGGATGGAATATGCGCCGAGGTTGCAGCTACCTGTTATGCCTCGGTAGACATTCTGCGAACTGTCTTCAGTTTTTCTCGAATGGCAAGCAGCGTGAGGTTCTTGGAAGCAGTGGATTACTGGGAAAAGAACTCCTGAAGTGGAAGGTAAATGATCTTCCTTCTTCGAAGACAAACTCTCTTTGTACGTGACAAGAGGTAGAAACGTGACTCGTACATCTCCATTACTACTTTTCTAATATGAAATATGGCACCAGAGGGGGTCGGACCCGGTTCACTAGTCCCCTTCCCATCATCATACAAGAAAACTAAACGCTGACCTCCGTGGCGGAGTGGTTAGCACGTTACGACGCTAAGGATCCCGGGTTCGAATTCTATATGGATGGATGTAGCTCAGATGGTAGAGCCCCGAATGGCTTGCGAGAGTTACCCGGCGCCTCCACCACTAGAATCGCGTAGCTAACCATGATAGTTAGAGCACTTTTGGTAACAAAAGAAGGTAGATGATTTTAACTCTTTACTTGGACCGAACGGAGAATAGGAGGAGAAAGGTAGATGGTTGAGGGATGCGCCAGCATTTTCCTCTGCTTCCTGACGGCGGCACTGGATGCTACTGTCAATGATGAACTCATAAATTGTAATAAAAAAGGAGGCCTGCTACAGGGCACCCTTCGCTTATATAGTAGCCAGTCCGCTGTACTTTGCAACTTCCGGAGCATTCCAGGAGACGAAGGAAACTGGATGTGAAGTACACCAGGAAGCAAACCTTCTACACCCACATCCCCAGCCGTCTACAATATCACCAGTCACCATGTATATTTCTACTCACAGTCGTAAGTAAAAACTGTCAAACTTCTTTACATCTCCCTGATTATACAGTGGATTCGTAACAGGCGAAAATGGTCCTAAAATATCTAAATTTTCCTTATTCTGAATAAAAAAATCTATCACGTTGTACAAACGAATGTAAACAAATGTATTATCTCAGTTTCAGCCATGGGTACAAAAAGCTAAAACTAATTCAGGCGCCAGCCACTTTATCTCAGGAACCAGCTTTTGTTTTTCAAATATGTCCTAAGAATCATAGGCGTGGGCACGGAGGGACAAGAGGGGCAGTTGCCCTTCATAATAATCTCATTTAGAAATTTAGTGTATGGAAATCTTATTATCGTTATTAAACAATATCATTCTCTGAAAAATAAAGTATTTTTAAGCCGACAAAAGTTCCCAGCAACTACGACGGGGTTTTCCCCCTATTTCACTTCGTTCTCCAGCAAATTACTTGTTATTAAGACTCTCACATTTTATTCAATATCCTAGCTGTGTTACACCTATGTGGTCGCAGAATAAATTGGTCACACATTGGAAATGAATAAATATTATGTATAGTTGTTTTCAATCTGCTGTACGAAATCATGTTTATATGTAAATTAGTTTGTACAACAGAGAAGAAAAATAAAGGGGAACAGAACTTTTGTGCCAAAGAGACTGGAATTCTTCTCATAGAGTGATTTTCTGTGGATCCGGACACACTATACACGCCCCTGTTTGGTACTCATCAGTAAAATAAAACAGTGAGATGGATTGAGGTTTTTCTTTCTCCGATTGAACTTTCAACAAGGCTATTGACCCCCTTAATCAGTGGGTCTGCGCACGCCTATGCTAAGAAAGCCATGAACCCAACTAAGGAAAAGCTACAAATTTTGAAACATTATCTTAACACATTTAATTTGTAAATTAAGTCAATATTGGATTAAAAGTAATCAATCATTGCGCCAGAGTGACCTCCCTTAAATTTGGCTAGCAACATTGTAAACATTTATGATGGCATGTTTATTATTCTGATTTAATGATACACATAGCTAATATAGAAAACATACAAACGTAAAAAACACATACTGTACTCATTATATTAAGAAAAAGATATTAGAATTTTCCATAAGTGAACCCGGACCGAGCGCCCTGTATTTTTCAACACTGCAAAACCTATGCAACAGAGTTGCCATTAAAAGTGGTGGTAACAGAACACTTCTTTTGGTGTTAACGCGGAATTGGCGTTGTTTAACTTCATTTCTTGTTTCTTGTTACCCCAATTTGACGTCACACCACACCAAGCATGGATACCTGT
Source organism: Lepisma saccharinum (assembly GCF_977018435.1). Taxonomy (NCBI): domain Eukaryota; kingdom Metazoa; phylum Arthropoda; class Insecta; order Zygentoma; family Lepismatidae; genus Lepisma; species Lepisma saccharinum. The sequence goes on along the minus strand of NC_139248.1, from coordinate 13,811,306 downwards.
AACACTCGATTAGGTGTTGTGCTACACCAATTACAGTGTTACACCACTTTTGGTGGCAACTAAGTTGCATATTGTTTAGAGTGCATCCTTGTTTCCAGCTATCGCTTAATGATTTGGTTTATTTTACTTCGCTTATCTACCACCTTTGGCTAATTGCGAAGATTGGGATGAATGATGATATGATGAAATTGATGAATGGACAGTCACAAACATCCATGCCGAGGCCGGGATTCGAACCCGTGACGGGTTGCGTGTTTCCAGCTGTCATATTGGCAATGACACTCTGATTTTAGGTTTCTAACCTATTTTTTTCCTTTACAGGTATGTAAGAAATAATAAGTTATGTCAGCGTTTCGTTAAAAATGCATCAACTGATGAAGTTTTATAGTGCCTAAGAAAAACCTATTTTGCTTGTTAGAACCTAATTTAGGTTTATGCGCCTAAATCAAGCCTTTTTATAGGTTTTATAATTTTTTTAAGGTTTTACAGGAATTTTATGTCACACAGATGCATTTACTTTAGTCACGAAGAAAGTCTATTTTGCATAACGTTATGTGTATTGCCTAACCCTACGGCGATGGCAGAACTTACCATTGGAAATTTGCTATTAAAATCCACTCTTCGCCGTATAGTTAGGCAACAATAGTTTTGCATCGTGTCCACAGTCAAACTCCGCAATTTTGTCTTTGAGGATCATCTTATATGCTGAAAATAATCTTTCAACAAAAACATAGTCAGTTGTGCAAACTTCAGTGCTGAAATGTTAGTGAATGCTACAAAGCACCGAAGTGGCGCGAAAATGAGCAATACCACACAGATCAGGCCACTTTGGACTGTACAGGTAACAGTGGCACCAGACATTTTTCTTTGTTTAGAGCTTGGACGTGGAGGAAAGGAAATCGACAAGGGTGTAATATGAGTGGAAGTTGGAAACAGTGACTTTTCCGAAATTATTCACTTATGTGACACGCGTAAATGCAAATCCTTGTGCTAGTTCTTCAACAGTCCCGGTGTGCTTGCGTCATTCTCTTTATGGCTTCCAAATAATGAAATCTATATCCACGCACAAACACACGCGTTTCAAACTACTGAAACTCACAGGAATCGCACACACCCAATTGGAAGCGAATGGAAACGAATGTATGGACATAACTTTCCACATATGAACCTAGAACTTCTGACATGACCTTGCGTCACCGGAAACAAGTAACCTGATTAGAAAAAATCGCCCGATCTTTATGCAGACTGTCTTTTTCGCTGACCAAATCATCGACCTTCTTTCTGGGTAATATCTCCGGTCTCGGAGATAGGAAGAAGTAATGGGGGTTTGCGGAGGAAGTCTCAGGGGACAAAGAAGTCTATATGAAGGGTGGGAGAAAGGGGGTGATTCAGTCGGTTGACCTACCTATTTTATTACCTTGAAACGCCGGCAAAGTTGTGATCGACCTACATTCCCCTTTCTTGGAACTCGGTAATGAGGTCTCACTTGATTTTTTTCGGAATCATTTTTTTTTCGTTTTTCGCAAAAGTTGCATTGGAAGTCTCGCGTAACGTTTGATTTACGTCGAGTCATTTTGTCTTGATTCAGTGCTCAAACTCTGAAGGAAAATCTGGTGCTTTAAAGCTAGGACAATTATTAACTGCCATGCAGGCATGGTTCCTGGATGTACAAGGTAGCTAAGCGCCTTTACCCTAGAGAGCTAAGTAACGCTAAAGCCATTTTGATGATCTTCTTCTTTGCTTTATAGGAGTTTTATTGGCAATTAAAATTGGTTAATAATACAACCTGTCCACACAACATTCCGTGATTATAAACGACCACAAAATTTTAATTGTGTTTGTTACGAAATTTATACCTACACCATTCGAAATAACAGCTCAAATAATTTTTGCGGATGTGTAATTGTTGGCGATAACTACAACAATAGCTGTCATAACAACAAAAGAATGAAAAAATGAAAAAAAGGAAAAATCTTTCAATTGTTAATGTGTTATTGTAAATGGCATTGTTGTTAGAAACATCCGTAAATCCTCCGTGTCCATCCATTTCGATATTCGGAATTTTCTAACTGAGAAACTTGAAGGAAGATGGATTGGGCGCTACGGAAACAAAGATGCTGTGTTCTGCAAGTGGCCACCGAGGTCCCCTGACTTGCCTGTCTATGACTTCTTCTTATGGGCTCACATAAAAGATCTTGTATGCGTACCTCCACTGCCTCAAGATCTGGAAGATCTGAAAAGTCGTATCATTGCCGCCATGGGGCCGTCACTGTAGATACGTTGGAACGCGTGTGGGAATATCGCCTTGATGTTTGCAGCGTGACACGAGGAGCACACATTGAGTGCTACTGAGGTAGGTAGTTAGATATTAAAATTCTTGAGTTTCTTCTTCTAATGACACCAATTTTATATAAATATGAGTACCGAGAGCAATGCTATATGTGTTTATAATCACGGAATGTTTCTGTGAACAAGCTGTATAATTTTTTTCTTAGTAACAAAATACAAGTTTTGACATGATTTAACGTTCATAGTTACATTAAAAACAGCAATTTCTTTGGCATTCTCCTCATATTGCTTTGGAACAATGACAGCAAAACATTTTTCCTTTCATGGTTATTACAGGTTATTCGGAAGCAAAATCACGTTTTATTTTTATTTTGCATAACACAATTGATTTTCTCATTGTCGAAACAAGACATACATGTGGCAAATTTGCTTACGTTAAAGCAGAACGAATACGCAGATAAAACAATATCAAATAATTTGTCAACTGGACCCCAATCCAACCCAGACAGTATCAGTCTCTCCACAGTTCAAGGCCAACAGGCCAGGTCAAAGCAAACTATTGTAGATGGCAGCACCCCTGTTGTGACCCCACGCTTTCGATGGGCAATTGTTTTCCCATTTAAATGCATGGGGAATTTGATGAACGTGCTGCTATTACATTAAATTGCAAGTTTAATTTCATCTTAAAATTAGAAATTATGTCGGGACATGATAGATAAATAATCAGTGCTGTGAAACTAAGAACTTTAATAAGACGATCGTCAACAAGAGAAAAGATATCGGAACTCAAAGAAGCCTTAAAATTTGCACAGCACTTGTTTACGTCACTTGCAATTTTCACAATTTAAGTGCTTTATTCTTGTGAATCTGGTAAAGAATAATACATAATAATTCCACGCGACTGTGCTTTAATTTTTATAGTTGTTATTAATAACTTACGCCTTTTTTTACGTGATATCATACTTTTCCTCATGGCTAGTAAATATGGTTCTCTATTACTATTCTCTATTCTCTATTTATACATACACATTTATCGAGAAGAATAGTTACTACAAAAAATATTTTATATTCTGTTTCATGTCTCGCAATTTCTAGGGCTTTATTTTTTACAGGAATTATAATTTTAAAATTGTTGTAACCCAAACAAAAAGGACAAGGAGGAAATGTCTGCTTAATACAAAGAAAACATATGTTAATATTAAGTTATCGGACAGGGCATTGTGCATAATAATAAATATCATGCACTTACTCACTTAATACATTTTTCGTTGTAATTTGGGTAGTTTCTCCGTTTTTTACTCCCGCCGTTGAATTACACATACTCGCAAGTCGCAACAAGAGGAAACATAAAAGCGTAGGGTAAAAATTATAGACCCATGGCAGCTAGGGACGACCAAAATTACGTCACATTTAGTGCTCTTTGTGCATAAACATACTATATTTACCCCGTCTGAGCTACCCTGCGTTGCGCTTTAATATATTAATTCTTAGGTTCAGGAGAATGTAATTTTCGGAAACTTATGACTTGCTACATAATCTTAAAGGTTTGCTAAACACATTTTAGTTATCGATTTACACGAGAAATTCTTACCTTCGTTGAAAATAACGTTTGAATAGCCATCCTATTGCGCTCCAATGTAAAGCTTAGGGCAACCAGATGACGAACGAAATTCTTTAGGGACACAACAGGGGTGGCGCCTCTAGCGGAAAAGTTTGGCAGTAAACAGCCCCATTGAAGGTACTGAGGGTGCGAAGCGCATCATGTGGTAAGAAAGGGTGAGGGATACCTTCTTGTATCTACGAGCCTCAGCTTTCCATGGTCAAACTGAAACCACCTCTATGAGATATCACTCGCTGGAGATTCGCAACTCTTCGTACCCAAACCCTATCTATCTATGACCCTTGATATTTCGGTAAGTGCGATATCGTAAAACAAATGTTCATTTGTTGCAAAAAAAATATTTATGTACGTGCAGTGAGATGTTCAAAACACATTTATCATGCATTCTATATCGCGGAATAACGGGAATCTGGCATCAAATGCAAATTTGTATCGTGTGCATCTTGTAACTATATCACGGAATAAAATACGAATTGGGACCTTGTTCGGTTTGATTTGATTTGCTTTATTTTTACTTCGCCTTTTGTGCCACTTTCGGCTAATTAAGAAGATGGGGATGAGTGATGATATGATGAAGTTAATAAATGGACACTCACAAACATCCATGCCCAGGCCAGGATTCAAACCCGGGACCCCCGCCGTCGTAGCGAGATGTGCACAAGACCTTGTTGGAGCTTTTCAACACATTTTGTTCTCCAAAAACGGAAAATGCCGCGAAAATTAAACATTTCTTGTGTTTTAGCACATTTACGCGTGTATAACGCGCACGTTTTCCAAAATTGTAAAAAAAAAAAGAAAAATAACTATTATGGGTGTTAAATAATTTCGATAGCTACATGAAACGACGTTTCATGCACATTTCACTCGATTTTTAACATTCTATGTGAACGTTTTGCATCACCAAGCAAATTGGTGGGGGTCCTGACGGGAGATCGAGTGTGCATCCCACAATTTTTGCCAGTTTTGCTCTTAAACAATGCTAAACCTTATGTATAAAGGGAAAGTAAACTGTCCTTGTACCCCCAGTTTTGGCATCTTGCCACCCAGTTTTGGAACCCAATCGCCACCACTGTTATTTGATATGTGTAAAAATTGCCATTTTATACGTAAAATAATGTTAAAATAGTTTGATATCGAAAACACCTGGTTTTGTAATCTCTCTATATATAAAAATGGATGTATATGTGTGTGTGTGTGTGTGTGTGTGTGTGTGTGTGTGTGTGTGTGTGTGTGTGTGTGTGGGTGTGTGGGTGTGTATATTTGTTTGTTCCGGCATAACTCTCGAACGCCTGGAGCAATTTCAACCAAACTTGATACACGTATCACTTGCAGCATGGAAATAAATACTGTGGGGGTAAACCACCCCTGGCATCCCTGTGTGGGGTGGGAATGGGTGACATGTAAAAATAATCGAGCACCACCGATATTAAATTCCGCACAGACAGACATCCGTGACTCTATGCAATCCGCCCAACGATAATGTTTCTCGGGTTGTCTAACATTCAGGCTGTGTTGCGAATGGAGTCCATAGTTTTCGTGACATTCCCAATGCGGTTCATCTCCAAGTTCATCACCTATCGGCATAGTGGGTGAGAGGGGGTGAAATATAAAATGCCACAAATGACCTAGATTAGTGTCGAATCCATAGTTTTCGGAGTCGCTAAGCTAATTGATGACATTCACGATCACATTTAAAATTAGTTACATTTTACACTATAGTTAGAATTCATTATTTTCCGGTCTAATACAAGATTGGGATAAATAAATACCCGGTCAACGCCGGGAATCAGCTAGTTAAATATAATGATATAATATATATATAATATATAATATCATATATAATGATAATATAAAAATAATAACCTTCAATATATTTTGCTCCGTGGCAGCGATAGGGTTCCAAAACCGGCGGGGGGGACCTGTCCCCCTAATCGGCAACACTGATTCTGCTTATTGCGCTTAGATAATACTACAAAATATATAAAATAATTGCTTATTAATTGTAATAATGATTATATTGTAATTGTATAGAACACATGTAATTACCACTAAGAAACAAAATTATTTTTTCCAAACCTCTGAAAAGTTTTGGTTATAGACTCAGCGTATTCCAGGCCCGCACCCAACCAGGGTTGTCCCTGACCCACGCACACGCATTTCTTAGAAATGAAACCTTGTCTTGGGGCCAGAAGAACAGTACTTGACGAAATTCTACTACCTCTTTAAGAGCCCGACATGTCCCTTGAACGATAATAGCTGACGCTTAATTTGGCAGAATCACCCAGACCCCTTGTTCTCTGGTATAAAGCAATTTCGGAAAGAGATCATTGAAGTAAGAAACGTTTCGGGACCCAGACAAGGAAAAATGCCATAAATTTGTGGCGGCTGGTAGGAATTAAGGAAGCTGGGACCGGGGAAATTTCGTCCGTAACTCAGAAGGAACATCAAGCAGTTTGAGGAAACTCCAGATGCCGACGCATTCTTGGAACCAGATCGAAGTTTCATTGTTGTGGACAACTTACTGCCACAGCATCTGTATTTATGTACTGTTACTGAGCGGCAGTAAGGGCGAATTTAAGGGCTTAAGCTCCCGTCTGCTATGTTCATGTCCTGAATAGCTGTTAATTCCAGTTATCACATGTTGATGATATTCACACACATACACATATAATAGATACATATGTGCTTCTACATATATATATACTGCTGGACAATGAAAACCGGACACTTTAATATTTGACATCTGAATTGCAATAACAGCTCGCAGGTATATTACAGAATGTTCGGCAGATCATGTAGTACCATATGCACCATTCATAGGCTCGGACTTCGTTTATGCATTCGTACTTAATTCAGTTTCTGCAACATTTAGTTAGCCCTTGTACCAGAGCTTTTATCGACCCATTGCGTTATCACAAAAAATGCAAGTGTCCGGTATATATATATATATCATATATATATCATACTACTCATTTATTTCTATCTATTTATCTATCTATCTATCTATATATATATAATACATACACATTTATATCTACATATATGTCGGCCCTCGTGGCGGAGTGGTTAGCACATCGCGCTACGACGCCAGGGGTCCCGGATTCGAATCCCGGCCTTCATGGATATTTATGAATGTCCATTCATCAATATCATCATATCATCACTCATCCACATCTTCGCAAATTAAAGTAATTATTCTACTGATAGTGAAGCAACATTTTTCTTGCAGAAATATGAAACTTAACACTGTTGATTAACCATTGTTACCCTTAAAAATACTTTCCCAGATTTGTAGCTGTATTGATTGATTGATTGAATTGGTGTCTTAAGTCCACTTTATGCACAGTAAGGCTAATCGGGACTGGACCTACATTTTAAAGTGGGATCCGAAACACTATGTACCTCCACCTTGATTTGTCGCTATATAAGTGAACAATTTTGTGTCACGGGTGAGACAGATAAAACACTGCCTCTTCACTCAATAACAAGTTTATTTGAATTTCTGTGAATTGTCACATGATGAAAAATATTTTTTTTAAGATTAAGAGAGAAGGTAATTGACCTTTTAATATTCTGGTGAAGTTGAGGGGTAAATGTAACAGTTAACGGATAAATTAATTGCTTTTTGTTGTCACAGGTGGGACACAATACAAAACATTACTAAATCAAAAAAGTTAAAATAAAGTAATATGTAAAATACTTTCTATTTTTCAACTTAATTATTTATAATACTTGAATTTTTATCCAACAGACAGTTTTAGATTGTCCACTCACAAGATAGGATAAAGTTGCAGCATTGCATTTAATCTTAAAAATTGAGGTTCAGGGCACTTTCACATGGAATGCTCCATATGCATATATATATATATATATATATATATATATATATATATATATATATATATATATATATACGTATATATACATACTAGCTGATTGCCCGGCGTTGCGGTATATATTTATACCAGTCTTCTATTGGACAGTAAAATAATGAATTCTAACTATAGTGTAAAATGAACTTGGAGTTGAATGGCATTGGGAGTGGCACTATTCATCTTAGCGACCCCGAAAACTATGGATTAAACACTAATATCGGTCGTTTTCGATTATGTCATCCCTTTCCCACCCCTAAGGGTGCCAGAGGTGTCAGGAGTTGAACGGCATTAGGAGTGTCACTATTCATCTTAGCGACCCCGAAAACCATGAATTCCATATTAATATTGGCCCTTTTCGATTATTCTTACATGTCACCCCCTTCCCACCCTCACCTCTAGGCGTGCCAGGGGTGTCATGGATATGAACGGCATTGGGGTGTATCTAATCATCTTAGCGACCCCGAAAATTATGGATTCCACATTAATATCGGTCGTTTTCGATTATTTTTGCATGTCAATCCATTCCCACCCCCACCTCCAGGGGTGCTAGGGGTGTCATGGAGTTGAACGGAATTGGGAGCGTCACTATTTATCTTAGCGACCCAGAAAACTATGGATTCCACACTAATATTCCAGATTGCAAGTGATTTGTGTACCAAGTTTGGTTGAAATTGCTCCAGGCGTTAGAGAGTTATGCCAGAACAAACACACACACAAACATCCATTTATATGTATATATATATACACCGTGCGTTCATTTCGATCTTCAGCCGAGAGATCGGGAGTAGCGTGGCGGGCGGCGCTGACGGAGATGCCGACATTTGCGGCCTGTAATGCCCGCTTATTTTTATGGACATACGCAGACATTTATATAAATATTGCACAACGAGCAATAACCTGTGTTATAAGAGTACGGTTTTAATTTTAGTAGCTTAGTGGTTGTATGTGCTGATGATTTTGACACGCCCACCTCTTTTGAAACACGCCGTAGCGGTTTGTTTGGAGAACGTTCTAACGCTGCACCAATATCATCGAGTTTTGCTTCGGTTAGAATCCGTCGTTTTTAGGCGTTTTAAAATTTAACGATCCAGTTTCTCGTAATTTAAGGACAAGATGTCTAACCGTATCTCTATGTGGAGGTGAAACGCCTGGGAATTTCTGTACAAATTGCCTACACACGTCTCGACACGAGTCTGTTTTCACGTAAGTGTCATACATAAAAATTATTTGTTCTAACGTGAACCTTGCGGCTGGCATTCCAATCGTCTCACTGACACAACACACATACACACTGCAATAACACAAACAAGTAACTGCAAGTAACCAAGAATAACACTCTTGTGCACAGTACGAAATTAACACGCTCTTGGTTTACATCTGCTCGTCACTATATTCACAGATCTGTCTTCATCTAGTCGCGAAGGAACAAAAAAACTCGAGCTCGGAGATTTCGGATTGCAAGGAAGCTCACGAAAACCATTGTCTTTTAACGGTTTCGTCTGCAGCGTAATATTGATAATCTTGATACAGAGTTGCACATTCGAAACCTCCAAACGATCCCCATCGACACAAAACTCTTTCAAGGATATAAACGTACGCAGGACGTTACAGGTCAAAACTATGATTAAAATGTTTTATTGTCTGTGGCTCTTAACATCGTTTCTAAAGCGTATTTATTTGTATATATAAGGCCCGAACTTGGATGAATTACAGAAGAACTCTTGCGTGTTATAACACAGGTTAGTGCTCGTTTTGCAATATATATATAGACGTCTGCATGTGTCCATCAAAATAAGCGGTCATTACAGGCCACAAATGTCGGCATCTCCGTCAGCGCCGCTCGCCACGCTTCTCCCGATCTCTCGGCTGAAGATCGAAATGAACGCACGATATATATATATATATGTGTGTGTGTGTGTGTGTGTGTGTGTGTGTGTGTGTGTGTGTGTATGTATGTATGTATGTATGTATTAGGACTGATCCGATACCACATTGCCGATGCTCTTACTGATCCCCACTGATATCGATGGTTGGAAGTAATAACAATCAAAAGTTGTTCAAAATATTGATTTATATTAGTAGTGAATTTTGAACGCCAATTATAAGCATCAATTTACCATAGTTTTGCTTTAAAATAATCAAATACTACATCAGAATATGAGAATTTGTTTTCGAATAATATTGGCACTATATCAAAGGAAACTTCCACAATTAAATAACTTGCAGGATAATGAGATTCCGGGAAAGTGTCGCCTGGCATTTTTGAGAACTCCGCGAACGATCAAAATGCCGGGCAAATATCGGTAAATAAAACCAAACCGATACTTTCCGAATCCGATACCACCGGTATCGGCATTTTAAATTTAATTTTCATTTTTGATATTTCGCGTCGCTTTTCTGCCACCTTTGTCTAATCGCGACGATGAGGATCATTGGAGATATGATAAACTTGATGAAGGTATGTGCTATGAGCTGTCGTTTTAAGTTTACTTTATGCACAGTAAGACAGGGACTGGACCTACAGTTTAAAGTGGGATCCGAACCACTACGTGCCTTCACCGGGTATCGAACCCGGGACCCCTTGATTACAAGGCAAAGACGCTACCACTGCGCCATCGGGGAAGGGAAGTTGATGAAGGGACACTCACAAAGAACACCCATCCCCAGACCGAGATTCGATCCCGGGACCAACATGAGCGGACGGGGCTTTTAAAGTTAGAATAAGACGTGTGAATATCTGTTACAACATTCATGTTGGTCCCGCATTCGATACCCGGTGGAGGAGCATAGTGGTTCAGAACCCACTTTAAACTGTAGCTCCAGTCCCGATTAGCCTTACTGTGCATAAAGTGGTCCTAAAAGATCAACTCAAATTAAACCAAACAGTCATGTTAATAACAAATAATATTTGAGTTGTGTGATTTTTCAAACCTTACCAGAATTAATTGTCAATCAACATTGTGTTTACCAGGCTGGCAAGGCAACAATATATTTATGTGTTTTCCTCTTCAACCTTGACAAAATATTCAATAAATTGTAGACCTTAAATTAGCTGTTCTGTTGCAGCAAGCACTCAATTTCAAGCACTCAACGGGCTCAGCTACTGTTGTCGCGCCGTATCAAGAGAATACACACAGTGCTGACTATTTACCATGAAAAGTGATTGACAAATATTTGAACAGTTAACCTTCTAAGTAAGTGTTTACCGCACAACACAGATATTGACTTAATATTGACTTAGCTGTTACAATGTATTCCAAATGCTACGTGTACAGTGGGATACACTAGTATTGCTCGGCAAATTGTCCATGACTGTTTTCAATAATTATCCTCTTTCATCCTATACGTTTCTAAGCGAATTTACCATAATTTTCCTTTCATTGTAATATTAGTACAAAATCGAGAGAAGCTTCGACATTTGCATGACTTCCAGGATAACCAGATTCCGGGAAAGTGTCACCTGGTATTTCTGAGGTTTCCGCAAACTATCAAAATGCCGGGAAAGTATCGGTAAATAGAACCAAACCGATAACTCGAATCGGCTTTCTTAATTTTAATTTTTGTCACTTCGCGTTGCTTTTCTGCCATCTTTGTCTAATTGCAACGATGAGGATTATTGGTGATATGACTAACTTGGTGAAGGTATGAGTTATGAGCTGGTGATATAAGCTCACTTTATGCACAGTAAGACTAGTCGGGACTGGACCTACAGTTTAAAGTGGGATCCGAACCACTATCAGCCTCCACCAGGTATCGAACCCGGGACCCCTTGATTACAAGGCAACGACGCTACCACTGCACTATCGGGGAGGCGAAGTTGATGAACGGACACTCACAAATAACACCCAGACTGGGATTCGAACCTGAGACCAACATGAGTGGACGGGGTTTTCAAAGTTAAAATAAGACGTGTTAATATATATTACAACATTCATGTTGGTCCCGCGTTCGATACCCGGAGGAGGCACATTGTTGTTCGGATACCACATTAAATTGTAGGTCCAGTCCCGATTAGCCTTACTGTGCATAAAGTGGTCCTAAAACATCAACTCAAACAAAACCAAACATTCATGTTAATAATAAATAATATTTGAGTTGTGTGATTTTTGAAACCTTACCAGAACTAATTGCTAATCAATATTCACTAGTATCAACTTGTCTGAGCTGTTTGTTGTTGTTTACCAGGCTGGCAAGGCAACAATATATTTATATTTCTTCCTCTTCAACCTTGACAAAATATTCAATAAATTGTAGACCATAAATTAGCTGTTCTGTAGTAGCAAGCACGTCCTCGTTAGTTTTTCCTGCGTCCTCTTTTTTCTTCTGCGAATTCGGGATTTCTGAAGGACATTGCTGACCTATCCCCTCTTCATCAAACCAGAAACTTCCGAAGATAATTTGTTATAGTTTTCCCTCTCTCCTTCCTCTCCCATTGACGTGTTTTTCTAGATTAGTTCAAGAACCTTGATTTCCAGCGAAAGAACCTTCGCGGAAAGAAAATAACAAGGTTCCCTTGGTAGTGAAAGTTATGGTTCATGATGGAAAACGAAGTTCAGAAGTTTCGTACGTGTTTCCAATTAACTGTATTTACAATCTTTCAAAAGATCTACAAATCTAGGTGGAGGTAATAACGAAATGTAACATTTTCAAAGCCAAAAGTTAATATATGACGTAATTATCTGATATCCAAATTCGATATTCGGAAGCAATTATATCGGCGATTTGTAGTTTGATGACGGTACGGATGTAAAATGAAATCATGTAATGGGTGAAGGGACAGATCTGTCAAGAATTCGAACCCAATGCCTCTGGTTTCGCAGCTCGATACGCTCAGAACTTCACCACGAACCTTAGTGGTTAAGATCCCACTTTAAACTGTAGGTACAGTCACGGGAAGATATGGGTTGTAACAGTCTCATTAACTTGCAATGGAATAAGTCAAAAGTTGTCCGTGACTGTACAGTACCAATAAGCCTCTATGAGTATAAAGTGGACTTAAATAAAGCTTTCGATAGTGTTATTGTACGCATTTGTTTTCGACCATTTACAACGTTTGCAGGAAATGTATGTTTTGACTTGAGCCATTCATGCCATCAAAGATCAAAGTCAAAATCGAGTTAATATTTGTTCATGCATATGTTGGAGGAGGCCAAAGGAAGAATATCGTGATCAAGAGTTTCCACTATGTACTTAGATGGTAATGATAGCCTATAGCTGGCGTTTGAAATAAAACAAATGCAGAATTGCATGACATCACAATAGCGCATTCATTGATTTTCTTTCGTTCACATCACGCTAGGGGCCCGGGTTCGAATCCCGGCCTGGGCGTGGATGTTTGTTAGCGTCCATTCATCAATTTTTTCATATCACCACTCATCTCCATCTTCGCAAATTAGCCAAAAGTGACCCAAAAAGCGAATTAAACAAAGCAAATCAATCAATATTTCGTTCATTCGCATTCATTGCACAAATCTGTTGCGACGACATTTCCGGAATGGTATCAAATTGCTAGATTCCAGTAATTATCTTTATACGAGTACATATTCATTTCTTATATCCCATCTCCGTTTCCAATAACCACCCTCCAACTAAATGATGGAACCAAATAACACACATAAACACAAGCAAACCATAGTAATCATTTCTATCGTTATAAGTTAAATCTATATTTTTCTTTTATGTACACATATTCTATATGCTACACCTAAATAATAATTAACGTTAGACATATTGTTCATTATGTAATCCATATCAATATATACCTTGGAAACATTAAAAAACATGCACAAAGCTGTGTAATTATCCTGTATAACTTATTATCATGGTTACAAAAAAATCTTCTTTTCATTCAATATTTTAACATCTCATTCTTCGAAGATATGTATACATATGTAATTTCTCTTATACTAACAAATTGTTCTGGAAACCCGAACAAAATGTTACATGTAACCCCATAAAATGTACACAATGAAAGACTACATTATGATTAGACCAATAAAATACATTAAAAGCACATAAAACTCGGGGAACAATACTTCTGAGTTATTGTTTATTGAAAGGCACTAGAACAAAGATCCAGGGGATTCTGCTGGTATTCTCGTAGAAATGTAAATGAGAAAGCGGAGCTTGCATATAAACAAACATGATACTGTTTGATTCCTCATCTTAGTCTCATCGCACATTAGTGGGCAAGTGGATTGGGTTGTGCTTAAAGGTCTGGTAATAACTGCTTGGAAAAGCATTTTTGTTCCATTCAGCAATTGGTCTTGGATCCTTGTAACGATGAGCTGTACAATATTCATTGTCCTTCAAGCAATTAGAATTGGTTGGTTGGTTGATTTGGAGTTTTAAGTTCACTTTATGCACAGCAAGACAAATCGGGACTAGACCTACAGTTTAAAGTGGGATCCGAACCACTATGTACCTCCACCGGATATCGAACCCGGAACCCCTTGATTACCAGGCGAAGACGCTGCGCCATCGGGGAGGCCCCACAAGCAATTAAGAGTCCTGCAGAGTACAATCAGAAACATACCTCTGACAATATCCAGATTGATTCTAGGCGGTTCACTGGATCAAGCACCGGTGTGCACATAATCCCAAGGCTCTTGTCCATTTACTCAATTTACGAGTACTAGAGGTTATATGTATTGAGATGGGCTTAAACGTGTTTCAAACATTCCCAACTAACTTTTGGTGAGAGTGGTTCTGAGTTCGCTCTCGCGTGGTTGGAGCTCCAACAAATATTTATTGACTAAACATTTTGAGGACAGTTCTAAAGCTATCTGAAGAAAAGAATCAAAGAACTCCGGTCTAAAAAAAAGTTTAAAAAAAGTAAAGTGCTCCCCTGTGCTTTGCACCACGTCATGAAGGCGTATAGGAGGTGTGTAGTTAGGGCCCTAAACTTTCTTCATCACGGCCGAAGGTGTGGGTGATGTGTTCAGCACCACGACCCTGGCCGCCTTCACCCTCCAGAGTTTCCTCCAGGTACCCACTTTGTTCGACGCTGGGTGAGAGGGTGAAAGTTACATTCCTACAAACAAAAGCTCTGGGGATTCCCACTGCCCTCTCTTATCTGCCGTCTGCACATATGTTAACCATAAAAACAATATTTTCAAGAAGAAAAGGGGGACTAGTTATCTGTTGGAATTTCTTATGTAGCAACCACTTTGGTCTTTCTTGGAAAGATTTATGTTAAATTATTGGAGACCTGACTTCGAATTATCCAAATTTAACCTTCAAAATTCGAATTAAGTAGTAATTTTTAACATTGTTTTAGATAAGGGTTTCAAGGGTAATGTGCTTTTGTTCGAATTATTCAATAATTCGAATTATCCAAGTTCGAATTAAAGAGAGCGCACTGTATATCTATATTTTTTTACTGATTGTTTGCACTTTATCTCTATTGCAAGATATGGTAGGGATGTACGGTTCAGGGTTAACTTATTTTCCTCTGACAAAGAGCTTCCTTATTTTTCTACCAATGAAGTGATTAGTAGATGAAATAGAAAGGCAATGCCTATTTCGTGGATGGGACTCGAATATACAACTTTCGTGAGAACTCAGCTACTGTTGTCGTACGGTATCGAGAGAATACACGACGTTGCTTCGTGCTGACTATTTACCATGAAAATTGATTCACAAATATTTGAACAGTTAACCCTCTAGTGTTTACCGCACAACACGGATATTGACTTATAAACAGTTAACCTTCTAATGAGTGTTTACCGCACAACACGGATATTGACTTATGAACAGTTAACTTTCTAAGTGAGTGTTTACCGCACAACACGGATATTGACTTATGAACAGTTAACCTTCTAAGTGAGTGTTTACCGCACAACACGGATATTGACTTATGAACATTCAACCTTCAATGTGAGTGTTTACCGCACAACACGGATATTGACTTATGAACATTCAACCTTCAAAGTGAGTGTTTACCGCACAACACGGATATTGACTTATGAACAGTTAACTATCTAAGTGAGTGTTTACCGCACAACACGGATATTGACTTATGAACAGTTAACCTTCTAAGTGAGTGTTTACCGCAAAACACGGATATTGACTTATGAACAGTTAACCTTCAAAGTGAGTGTTTACCGCACAACACGGATATTGACTTATGAACAGTTAACCTTCTAAGTGAGTGTTTACCGCAAAACACGGATATTGACTTATGAACAGTTAACCTTCTAAGTGAGTGTTTACCGCACAACACGGATATTGACTTATGAACAGTTAACCTTCTAAGTGAGTGTTTACCGCACAACACGGATATTGACTTATGAACATTCAACCTTCAATGTGAGTGTTTACCGCACAACACGGATATTGACTTATGAACATTCAACCTTCAAAGTGAGTGTTTACCGCACAACACGGATATTGACTTATGAACAGTTAACCTTCTAAGTGAGTGTTTACCGCACAACACGGATATTGAGTTATGAACATTCAACCTTCAAAGTGAGTGTTTACCGCTCAACACGGATATTGACTTATGAACAGTTAACCTTCTAAGTGAGTGTTTACCGCACAACACGGATATTGACTTATGAACATTCAACCTTCAATGTGAGTGTTTACCGCACAACACGGATATTGACTTATGAACATTCAACCTTCAAAGTGAGTGTTTACCGCACAACACGGATATTGACTTATAAACATTCAACCTTCAAAGTGAGTGTTTACCGCACAACACGGATATTGACTTATGAACATTCAACCTTCAATGTGAGTGTTTACCGCACAACACGGATATTGACTTATGAACATTCAATTTTCAAAGTGAGTGTTTACTGCACAACATGGATATTGACTTATGAACAGTTAACCTTCAAAGTGAGTGTTTACCGCACAACACGGATATTGACTTACGATTTTGTTCTTGTGTGTGCTGAGCGCCCTTTACAGCCTCAGCTTTTAACAGAAGTCAGAACATTTTAAGCTTTTAAGATTTTACTTATGCAACGTTAGAGTTGTTCTTTGTAAAGATAAGGGGCTGGACCCCGTATAATGTGACGGGTGCAAAATAGCCTAAGTGCTGACGCACCCAAAATTTTAAAATTAAATCAAAAAATTAAAACGAACATTCAACCTTCAAAGTGAGTGTTTACCGCACAACACGGATATTGACTTATGAACATTCAACCTTCAAAGTGAGTGTTTACCGCACAACACGGATATTGACTTATGAACATTCAACCTTCAAAGTGAGTGTTTACCGCACAACACGGATATTGACTAATGAACATTCAACCTTCAAAGTGAGTGTTTACGCACAACACGGATATTGACTTATGAACATTCAACCTTCAAAGTAAGTGTTTACCGCACAACACGGATATTGACTTATGAACATTCAACCTTCAAAGTGAGTGTTTACCGCACAACACGGATATTGACTTATGAACAGTTAACCTTCTAAGTGAGTGTTTACCGCACAACACGGATATTGATTTATGAACAGTTAACCTTCAAAGTGAGTGTTTACTGCACAACTCGGATATTGACTTATGAACAGTTAACCTTCTAAGTGAGTGTTTACTGCACAACACGGATATTGATTTAGCTGTTACAACGTATTCTTAATGCTAGGTGTAATATCTCTGTTTCCATAGCATTAGGCATAGACTTGTAATGGAGTATATACCCTGGACTGGATTTAGCAGATTAACGAGGCTCTGGCGACTGGAATCACGGCGAGTATAATCCTCTGTGTGGGCCTGTGTTTGTGATTGTCGTTTCATCTATTTCATGTCATCATGATTCATCCTCATCTTCGGAATTAGCTAAAAGTGACAGAAACGCGAAGTAAAATAAAACATTCATTGATTGGCATAATGTGTTGCCCATACTGGCATTTACATTGCAAGTGATATCATTGTTGCTATACTTTATGCTCTACTTTTAAAATTTGCATTGGTTGTGTTTCAAGGTTATTAAAAGCTATGTTTATTGAGCTAGGAATAAACTTGTTTTCAGCTCGCCCAGAACCACTCTCACCAAAGGAATGATACCTTGAATTGAAACCAAAATTTGAGTCTTGCGTTCGATGAAATTTGGGCAATACACAAAAACGGATTTGAAAGGGGTGAGAGGAAATTCTCTCCTCTGCATACTTCATCCACCCTTAGGTATCAAAGCTTTTGTCCTTGTGGGGAGGGGGAATTAATATATATAATATCTTGATTCTTCAAAGTAGTTATCGAAATACTCCCCCTTAGAAATTTCTATAAGACCAGATTTGAAATACAAAAATTGTAGACTTAGAATAAAGTCAGAATTTTGAAATTAAAAATAAATAAAAATTAGAATAGAATTTTTAAAAAACTAGATTTATCGTTTTGTTAATACAGTGATGAAACTTGATAGTTAACTTCATCATTCCAGAAGATATTGATGTTATTTGACATAGATTTTTACCTTTCATTTTAAGTTCATAAACTAATTAATATACGAGTATAATAGGCTAATATTATGAGGAACAGTAAAGGTTAAACTGATTACTTGAGTCATATTCTTATCCAATGGTTTGCTAGGTACCAGGGTTTATCCACTGTTGAATGTGCTTCAGTGATTTCTTATTAGTTTTAAGTTTTGAACACTTTATGCACAGATAAGCTAATAGGGACTGGATTTACAGTTTAAAGTGTGATCCACTATGTGTCTCTACCGGAAACGAACCAGGGGTTCCTTGATTACAAGGGGTATCCCTCTGTTGAATCTACCTTAACTTAGTATACAGGGTGTCTCAAAAGTAATATCGCAAACTGACACAGATGAAAGTACACGATAATAGAAGCAAAAAACTCTCAGTAAACATTGGTCCGCAAACGAGCCGTTTTCGAGATAATCGCGAAAGTGTGGTTACAAACCGCCACTGACTTCATTGTTTGTAAACGTCATCCTAGTTGGTAAAATGCTAATAGTGTGTGCGAATGTGTGGTTAGAAGCCGTCACTGATTGCATTTTGTAAACACCGAGTGCTTTACTTCTTGCACGTTCAGAGGTTTGCTCTTTGTTTACAAAACAGAACATTTCCGAGAGGTGGCGTTGTAATCAAACAGGAAGGATACAATCAGTACACAGTCTAGCAATGAGATCTCCAATGACTTTTCTCACTGTATTATTAGCATTTTACCAACCACGATGACTTTTACAAACAATGAAGTCAGTGGCGGCTTGTAATCACACGCGATTATCTCGTAAACGGCTCGTTTGCGGACCAATGTTTACTTAGACCTTTTTGCATCTTTTATCGTGTACTTTCACCTGTGTCAGTTACTAAAAAGCATCAGAGAAGTATTTTATCAATTTTGTCACAAATAAGTGACAAATTCTGCCCAGTAAAGAAAATGTTACTTACAAACCTGTCAAGTAACAATGTACTTTGAAGGATCATTGCGGAGGCAGTATTTGCAAATCGTTGCCAATCAACGATTTAGTCATAATGGTACGATCCTACCAAGACCAATATTTAGAAGGTTTATGTTCAAATTTCACTTTACAAGTGCACCATTTCCACATCAAAGGACGCGTCTCTCTCATTGAACATTATTGTGAATATTCCGACAATGGCTGGATGGATAGATGATTTGGTTTATTTTACTTCGCTTTTCTGCCACTTTAAAGAGCGTAAATTACACACTCGTGGCGTAAAAGTAGCCCAATTGTGGTTGTTTGCATGTCTGTAGACTCGTAACAAGTACAGGCATGAGTAATCAATATTCTCTACAATTTAAGTACATTTTACAAACATTGATGGTCACATACGAATAAATTGAACATGTAGGGTAATCTAGTGAAACGTTAGACATCCACAAAACTTTGAGAAAGCTTGTCTGCAGGTGCGTTTATATAATAATACATTAGATACAAGTATATTTGTTAGAATAAAACAATAGTTAATAAACCATTATTGTAGCATCTAATATGATAACTTGTTAGTATTAAACACTAATTATCAAATCATTTTCAGTAACATTAACACAAGTTGACATCTTAACTGTGTGACTGACACAAATATTCACATTATTGTTTCATTTTGTGTTTAATACGCACGATATATTTATGTTGTTATGAATTTCTATTTTGTTATGTTCGCAAAACGTGATGTATAATTAATTATGATCACATTATTGATAATGTAATATTATGATGTATAAATTTCTATATACATTTTGACCATATCAACGATAAAGAAACAAAACACATTAAATCAATAAGTGATAAAATATATGGAAATTTTAAATAGTGACGTACGAGTTTCATTGAAGTTATCAAAATTGCAATTGCTCTTTGGTAAAGTGAAATACTAGGATGTTTCGTTGAAGTTCAAGTAAAAGGCTTGCTTCAACTGTCATGTTAAGAGAGTTAGTTTTTGCTATTACAAAATATTACACATACTTTATTATTTTCTTTTGGTGATACTAATAAACTTCGAGGTTTCCTAATCAGTGGCGGCGATTGGATTCCAAAACCAGGGGGGGGGGGGGCAAAGACAGTATATTTCCCTTTGTAGATAAGGTTTAGCATAGTGCGGAGGCAAAGTGGAAAAAAGTGGGGGCAACTGCCCCCTTGATATATTAACAATTTATTGGGTTATTTATGAGGGCTTACCGTGTTAAATATTTATGTTATGTATTACAATAAACTCTAAAGATATGAGTGTGTACAATCCGGTCAAATGAGCCAAGGGTTAATCCACGTCTGGTGCACCTTCACAAATTTCAGTGCTTCAGAGAACACGACCAGTACACTTTTTTATTCTTGGCCTTTCCTTTTAAGTACAAAAATCCATCATGAATTAGTTTCTTGACACCGTGAGAGGTATCCACTAATAAAGCCATTTCTAAGTGATGAGGAAGACATTCAGCATATACAGTCACTGAAAGTGAATCAGGGGTAAGAGGTAAAAGTGTATGCAAAAGAAGATAAAAGTGCTAGAAAAATGTATAGTACCAAAATGCTTAGGCACCAAAATTACCTAGCACCAAAAATGTTCGCACCAATATGTCCGAATTCAATCACTTTTAAAAGTAGCTAATGTACAAATTTCAAACGCTCATATCTCCGTTAATATTGAAGATAAAGAAATGATTTTACACTCAACGGATTCAGCCACGTCCATCTTTAATCCGGGGGAGGCCGGAACCTTGAATTTGGCAACTCTGTAAACCGTGACGTCAGCGGGCCAATATTACTCGGAAGAAACATTAGAGAATAAACTTACAGACGTAAAAAAAAGTAATAATTTTATATAGCCTATTCATCCAGTAATCACTTCATTCGCTCTAATTGTATTCGCTAGTGTATTCAACGTTATAAGTAAAGCAGTATGGTATTAAGTTGTTAAAAATATATATATTACATTTGGAGCATTCCGTACTTTTCGCATGTGGCGAATCATCAAATATAATAAATATCCAATATTGATGTCACTAATATTCTTAATTATCATGTGCAAAATAAATTAGCTACGTCGAAGAGCTATAACCATGACATAGAGGCTTAAAACATGTTTACGCAACAAGCAAATTCCACGCTGAGAAAAGTTGTGTGCATGTGGCATCACACGTTAAGCTTTTACTTGTACAAGGGTTAAACTACTACACTCAAACAAGAATTCTGAAAACAATACAAACCCAAACAAACATCTAGAGCATAAAACTGCCTAACCTAACAAAAACAGTAGAACACAAAAACACCAATTCCTTCATTGTAAACACATACATACCTCCGCAAGAGAAAAACAACGGAAATGTAACCCCTTCTAATTTCTAAACCATGCAAAATTATCCACTTTCTCGCACGGAGTACATAGTCTCCAGCACTAGGCATTTTTTAGCCTTGTACATGCATGGGCTATACGTTTATCACATCCCACAACTACTTTGAACGTCTTACTTTTAGAACTTTAAGGCCAGTGTGTTAGGTCATTAAAGTATTTAGTTGTTAAAGAGGTTCGAATGTCATTCGGAAATGCTAGCAAATAAAATAAGGGCAAACTACACAATATTGGAAATTTCCATACTGCGTATGAAATGTAAAGTTGGCCTTGCGTTTTCTGCTTATTTCAAGTTATTTAACAGAAAATGTATATCTCTATTGTTAATGTATGTTTTCTACTTACATCGCAATATCAATCTGCTGTCCAGATTTGGATAAAGAAAAACATTTTACACAGATTCCCTTATTTCTTTAAGACTCAACATCATGCTATGTAGCTTCATGATTAGGCCGGCGAGACAGCGTTGCCAAATTTCATGATTCCGGCCTGCAATGAAGCTGGCCGTGATTCAGCTCGTCGTTATCTTTCTGTTTATACGAAAAATTTTCATTCCTTGTATAATTTGCATGCTTCGTTTTCTTACCAAGCGTGGCAGATTTGTATAAGGCAAAAATTTTGCTTCCTTATACTTTCGCAGGAATTCTTTTGCATTTGTCGCTTTGTAACATGCCAATTATAATAATGTGTGCATCTGGATGATGTATAAGTACCTAGTTACATTAGAATTTCTTGAAAAAGTAGCTGCTACTTATAACTGTGTCAGAAGTAACTACGTAATTCCAAACATTACTATGTAATTACCAAATGTAACGTTCTTGTCAAAATCAACATCAACAATAATGTGTTAAACTTTTTAGAAAACGATATTGCACTTAACGAGAACACGTATGTTGACAATAAATCATTTTCAGGAGAAAACAATGGTAAACAGAAAAGATAACAGCTGGTCCAAAAGTCTGAACCGACAACAAGTCACCAATATACATTTTTTATATCAATTTATCACTTAACGAAGAAAAACCTCAACTTCTGTAAATGGATGATAGCAAAAGGGGATTCCCTACTAGTCTTCAATAATGGACCATGTTCCAATTTCGAGATTATTGGGGTCAATGAATCTGTGTCGATTCTGTTGATATTGCAGGCTCAGACAAGTTATCAAATTGTTTGACATTAATAACTTGATATTGACAATGGCCCACACACAAACTTCTAAATCTCGGAGCGACCTGGTTCCCTAGATCTGGTAAACTGAAACGTAAACTGGAAAATTTGGCAATAAATACAAGAGACAATGAATAGCAGTACTTTAAAAAAATGCAAATCAAATTTGACAAAGAGAATAATCTGATTATGGGTAAAGGTTATTAGGATTTTGATAGCGTTGTACATTTTTCTGATTTTATGTCACTTTTCTGTCTCGTTAGGCTAATCAGAACGTGTTGCTCGTAAGGTAATTACAGCCAGTGATAAAGAGAGCAATAGGAAAATTGTCCATTGCTAATTTCGTTCTTCCTCTTCGTTTAACGTGTTTTTAGGAATGAAACTGTGGTAGAGCAGAGATTCTCCTCTGCGTATTCGAGCTTATTGCTTCAATTCTTGAACTTGAAACTAAAAAGAAACTGGCTGAATGCAAGGACATATTTAGAGAGGGAAAGGGGGTCCGACCTCCCCCAACCCTCCGAAAGACTTTCCAAATCTGATATGAAATCAACAAAATTCTTCTCTTGACTGCTGTGTAAAATAAAGTTGATTTATTACCGTGGACCTTATTTAGAAGTAAGGATTTGATTGTGACAGTTGACAGTGCCTGCAAAAATGTTATGCATGCCACTCACTATTGATAATAATACCCATTAAAACAATGATGTTGGACTTTTCATCAGCTTGACGCCGGCCTCCGTGGCGGAGTGGTTATCACTTCGCGCTATGACGCAAGGCTTCGAGTCCCTACCTGGCCATTGGTGTTCTTTGTGAGTATCCCTTCTTCAATTTCACCTAATCATCAGTCACCCTCATCGTTACGATTAGTCAAAAGTAGCAGAAAAGCGACGTAATAAAGAAGAAATCAATCAATCGATCTTTTCTAACGGCTTATACATATTCCTCTACCAATTTTAGAGATATACCGGGTGATCCGTTTGAGATGTCAGAAATGTAAACCGTTGTGTACAATAGGTTAATGTACGTATCTCTGAGCAGTTTGTTGTAATATATGCAAAAAGGATGTACGTTTTGAGTGAGTGCAGCCATGTGGCTGTACTAGTGTGCATATAACACTCGAAAATTTCACATCCCATATAAGACATTGTGCGCTGTTGTGGCGTGACCACTATACCACTATATTTATCTTTCTGCATATATTACAACGCCACAACAGCGCACAATGCCTCGTATGGGATGCGAAATTTTCGAGTGTTATATGCACACTAGTACAGCCACATGACTGAAGTCTGTTAAACCTGCACTCGCTCAAAACTTACATCCTTTCTGCATATATTACAACAGACTGCTCAGAGACACGTACATTAACCTACACAACGGTTTACTTTTCTGGCATCTCAAACGGATCACCCGGTATTTTCCACTACATTACCGCGTGTCTACGTTTGACGTTAGTGCATACAGAATGATTATTATCTGCGCGTTTTCCTCAGAGGAATACTAGGAGCGATTTTGTTTACAAGGTACACAGAACGAGTTGGAATGCGACAAGGCGACAGACATTAATTCCCATTTGTGAAGTGATAGAACTGTATCGAACGATGATACACACAGATGAATTTGACACAGCTATTATCAACGAGTTCATTACAAACGAGTGTAAATATAGTTCATTTTTATAAACACGTTCGTATGTCTTTGCTTGGTGTTTCACAGCTATCGTGAGATCGGAGATAGATGAAAGCTGGGCGTAGCCGAAGTGACATTTCCTTATATTCGCTGGATCTAACCTCGTTTGTTTCAACTATTAACATTTCACAAGGCAGATCGTGTTTGTATTGTTAGGTGGAAGTTTACTGTTGCGAGTTCAGCGCCATCTGTCCGCAACCACCTGTAACTGACGCAGTAGCTTACTCGATCCTCTTTATGTATTTGTCCTTCCACTGCCAAGAACACTTTCACAGTTTGCTTGGCTGTCTATTCCTTGAACATATTGCCTACGCCTAGTACAGTGGAGTTCGATGTAAGGTAAGTCTGTTGTTAATGTCTGGACCTCTTTCAAGTCATTACTGCCCTTTGTGTGCAGCCAAAGAAAAATTACAAATGCATGATTTTGGGACCGACATACAGAATTTACATGTTACACTTTTCTTTTCAAATTTTGAGTAGATATGCGCTTCGTGTATTTGAAGTAGTCGCACAGTAAAATAGATTTGTTTCAAGTAAAATTTTCAGTATCTTCCCAGAGACTCAAACGTTCCCAAGAATCTCGAACATATATCTCGGTTTCATCTCGAATTTTACAAATGTGTCTCGTTGCAATCCCCCTTGCTCGTCACATGAAAACCTCATAGTTTTGTACTCGCACATACTCATAATGCAATGCTGTAATTGAAAAGAAAATGATAAATGTTTAATTGAAACATTGGATAACAGATGGCAGTAGGCAACAAAATTTCAGGTTTGAGTAAATATCATGTCAATTTAGGAATTTCTTAAAAAAAATTCTCCAATTACTGCATCTAAACATTACGTCGAAAACTGGATTATTTCTTACTTATCTATGATGCATAGAGTGCCACGTAAATGGAATATATTAAGCTTTTTACGAGAATACATTATTTGCTGTTATTAAATATTGTGTTGCTTTAGTGGCATGTTAACTACAGAGCATTCTGTGACATTCACTACGAGACTCGGCCGCAAGCGGCCCGGCGCTGGCCGCTTGCCGCTGAGTCTCGTAGCGAATGTCACGGAATGCTCTGTATACTGACATTTTACCCCATGCCCAGTTTGTTCATGTCTGTCCTCAGGCAAGTTGAGTCTGGACCTACAGTTCAAATTGGGATCCGATTCCGTGTGGAATGTGGGTCCGTCTACACGCGGAGTATGTATCGACACGTCACGAAAATTAGTCATGGTTCAAGTCCTGATCGGAACGTCAGTTCGGTATCTTTGACACAGCTCGAGACAATAATGCATGTTAGTAGGTTAGGGTTTCGTGCTCTTAGCATATATTTATAGTCACGTGATGCAAAGCCCCAGTAGCGTACGCAGGATTTCATCAAGGGGGGGTTATTTCTAAAACTTTCTCCAAATTCACATTACCATTGTTTTATTATACTTTACTTAAATAATAATAATCACAATTATTTAATAATACTTATAATTAATTAATTAGCTGAATTACTACTAATAATACTACTAATACCACTACCACTATTAAGTAGTTAAGTATTATTATTATTATTATTAGTAGTAGTAGTAGTAGTTGTAGTAGTAGTTGTAGTAGTAGTAGTAGTAGTAGTAGTTGTAGTAGTAGTTGTAGTAGTAGTAGTAGTAGTAGTAGTAGTAGAAGTAGTAACAATAATAGTATTGTCCCAGATCATTGACTGTGATAAATTGGCCATTTAATTTTTTTTCCGCAGCATTTTTTATAATATTTCACAAGCTCAAGGGGGGGTTTAAACCCCGTAACCCCCCCTTGCGTACGCCACTGCAAAGCACACCTTGTGAACTGGATCTATAGTTTAAAGTAAGGAACGAACCACTGAGCGCCTCCACCAGGTTTCGAACCTGGTGCACCTTGATTGCAGGGCGACGTCATCACTCGTGCTGTCGAGGTCACCCTTTGCAGGGAAACGAATCCGCATACAAGTAGGTCCATCGGCAATCGAACACGGGGAACAATGAATGCAAGACGACACATCTATACAATGTATATGCTGAATAGTATTCTTTTTATAATACAATTTCCTTTAATTGTTAATAAGTATATCTTTATTTCTACGTTGTAATGATTCTATAGATTATGCTGCTTCTTCTCACATTCCACAGGCTTCTACTTTAGGATTTTAAGATTCTGAAAGGCTTCTTCTTCTTTCAATCAATCATTGGAAACTTCTTATAATGTGTTTGAAAGGCTTCTTCTTCTTTCAATCAATCATGTAAAACTTCTTCTTACAGCATTGAAAGCCTTCTTCTTCTTTCAATCTGTAATTGGAAACTTCTTCTTATAATGTTGAAAGGCTTCTTCTTTCAATCAATCATTGGAACTTCTTCTTCTACTTAATGTTAAAAGACTTCTTCTTTCAATCATTGGAAACTTCTTCTTATAATGTTGAAAGGCTTCTTCTTCTTTCAATCAATCATTGGAAACTACTTCTTATAATATTGAAAGGCTCCTTCTTCATTCAATCAATCATTGGAACTTCTTCTAAATTTCTATTTACAATCAAACATTGAAAATTTCTTCTTTCTACTTACAATCAATCATTGGAAAATTTCTGTTATGGGCATATAACTTGCAATCATGCCATCTTTATATTATCTCCTAAAGATGAGTCTCTTTTCTTCTTGGGCTTTCATCATTGCTTCCTTTACTGTTCTCATAAATGCCCTGTGCTGACGTTGATTCTTCTATAGCTACAAGCTTAAATTCCTTCTCTCTCCTTGATATGTCATATTGGAGACCTAGCGGATCTCGGGTAATAACAGGAGGTTGAATCGTCTCTCCGCCTTCTTGGCGTTCCAAGATGAATTCACGTACTCTTTTGCCAGCTCTCGTCCCTCTTTTCTTTGGCATAACGACCTAGTCAAAGAACTACTCGAAAAGAACATTTTAGGGGCGTCTAATCTTAGAACTAGCTCCGCTTCCTAGGCCAAACCAAAGGGAATATACCACGGATCGCTAACATGAAGCGCTCACACTGGCCCAGTGCTACTGACAGAAAGCGCAGCCGGAAAGTGCTTCGGGGCGACTAACTTATAATAGCGCCTCCGGGGACAGACAACTTTCTCCTTTGCCAGAGGTAAGTAAAACGATTCTGATTCACAAATCAGAAAAGGACACATTTTGATAATCGTTTCCTTGGTTATCAACTTTCCTCAATTTAATTCATGTTAATATATACTTTATCTTAATAGTTTATCATTTACAATCTGTCTATTATTTAAGATACATAATTTTGCATTATTCATTCATTTGTTTCCTAATTATTATTATATATACAATCATCTGTCTTCTCTTCATATCTCTACAATCTATTTCCGCCTTCGTACTGCAGCACGCTGACATCTATTGTCGCTCCCGCGAACTACTTTATCTTGCGACTTGATTGTGTTTACCGTTCTGGCACGTAACAGGGTTTTAAATAAACTAATACAAAGAAGTAAACAATGACAATTTCATTTTTGCGTCAATTCATGCTTTACTGTCCATTACGGCTCTTGTATAGTCCGTTTGCCATAAACGTGACCATTGAGGCCAAGTACGCATGCGCTGACTGGGTGAGTCTATTTGCAAAATAGGGGTTGAACGGATAAGGGAAACAGGTTCCGTGGAAATTATCTGCTGTTCAAGCAATATTGAAGTTTCACAAATAGTTGTTAAAGTACATTTTTGTAAATAAACACTAAATTTATGAAATAAACATTTCGTACAACTGTACAACATGTACAGTCACGGACACTCCTGGGTAGTAGCAATTCCATTAACTTGCAATGTGATCATTACAACCCAGAAGTGTCCATGACTGTACACCATTGCTTCACCACATTATAACAACAAGGTAGTGATTGGTGCTACAACTGTTTTAAGCATTGCCATTGGCTGGTAGATTTTTGTGAAAGTCTCACTTATCGCACAGAACTTAAACACCCATGGTGGTTAGGTTAGACTGGGTGGGTTAGGTTCTCTTAGAAGACGACGACGAAAAATGGTTGTAGGAGCAATAGCGACCTAACAACAGTCACAGAATATAAACTGTTAAGTCAAATCTGGCCTAGACCATTTAGCCATCTTTATACTCTTAACAATAGTAACTTCGCTGTAAAATACATTAAGAGAGGGCGTTAAGAGTTGTAGAAGTCATTGCAAACACAACAAATTGAGCTATAATAAAGAAAAGAACCGAACGCATACAAACGAAACACCGATGTACTGCTTCGCTCCCCCCTCTCGCTTTCTTCCTTCTCTAACGTTGTGCGCGGCCTTACTCCAGAGATACTCGGGATAGAGTATAGTCCATCTCTTCCCCGGTTGGACAGTAGCACGTACACTGGCCTCAACAAGTACCATGGCAGTTTATTTCTTTATACAGCATATTTGCATAAGATACAATTCATTTTACACGTGGATCAATATACGCTGTACAAAACACACCTTATTACTAATTTCGTTGACCCTGACTGTAGTATAGTAAGTATGACTGCATGTTATTATCGGATCAACATTTCTAGGAGTCTGCTATTTCTGTATTACTGAGACTCTCCAAGAGAATTATTTGATTGGTTAATGTCTTTTACTCTGCTTTTCTCCAATCGCGAAGATAAGAATGATATGATGAAGTTGATTGAGATATACTCACAAAGAACACCCATGTCCAGGGCGGAATTCGAACTCGGGACCCCTGGCGTCACAGCGTGCACTACTTATCACTTCCCCACGGAGGTTGATCCCAAAAGAATTCTGATTTCTCATAACTTCAGGTTAACGGCAAATAACTAAAATGGATAAATACAGCAAAGAAGAGGAATTAGCAGAACCTTTACACTACTCGATAGGCCACGGAAAGCAACATTGGATGTATATCTACATCGTTAATGGCTGTAATTAATAACCAACTGAAAGATAAACTGGCCACAGAGAATCTATTTGTATTCCAACACCTCAGATGAAGGGTATTTATTGTAGATCGTTAAGAAAACATTATTTAGTCGATTCTGGCAATCAAGGTTGGTAAAGTGAACGACTATCCAGACAGGTTCGGTTGGACAAGGCATCCGAGTCATTTGTTACGAATTCTGTCATCGTTTTTCCTCGGCTCTGGTCGGTTGTTGTCGTATCTTGTCTTCTTGTGACAACATAACGATATCCGGCTCATTAGTCAATCACTTTCTTATTGGTAATGGAAAAATAACTTTTCCCTTTAGCCTACACACTTCTTTCTCTACAAAGAATACGGGTAAGTTCACATCGATGAGTAGTGCAGTACATTCTGTCGTGCTCATTAGAAATTTGATGTAGTAAATTGTGATTTATAACTGCACAATATGTATTCCTGTCAAGATATTATTAGAATCATTAAATTAAGAAGACTTAAATGGGCAGGCTATGTGGTAAGAATGGGAGAGGAAAGAAGAGTTTACAGGATTCTTGCTGGGAAACCTGATGGTAAGAGACCTGTAGCAAAGCCAAGACGAAGATGGAGGATAACGTTCAGATGGAGCTAAGGAAATCTGTAAGGATGGAAAAGATTGGATTGATCTTGCTCAGGATAGGAACAGATGGAAAGCTTGTGTTGCTGCAGCCATTAAGCTTCAGGTTTAAAAAGGCTAGAGACTTAGTTAAAAATTGTGGCAATTTTCTTGTTTTAGAACTATTGTGTAAGTCTGTTGAAATGTGAAACATTTTTCAATGTTAGTAATTAATGAAATAGTGTAGTTGGAATTGAAGACCCCGGTGCAGGAACCAGACAGCTCCAAATTATAAAAGTTTTCAGGAGACACGAAAAGTAAGGGGTATTCACGTGCAATAGCTAGAAGCAACAGTAACATACATATTGAAGTGTGCGGTTTCGATAGGAACTGCTGCACGCCGCCGAGTGGCCGAACACTGAACTATAGCCGCCGCTGCAAGAACAAGACTGCTCCAGGAGCTGTCTGCGATGATGCGCCGGCAGACACACGCCAGACAACTGCTTTTCCATTCCTAATACGGAACCAATACACTATGTTGCCATTCGTCACCGGACACCCCTCAAAAAGTGCTTGGGATCATCTGTACATGTCATACAACCTATAAAAGGCATTGCCGGTTGAGAATACACTCATACCAGCTACGGCAGTCAATATGGACAGACAACTCGAACTGAGTGAGGCAGAAAAAGGGATGATCATTGGAGCCCACAGGTTTGGGCATTCGACCCGTGAGATTTCCAACAAATTTCAGATACCCCGGTCGACAGTGAGCCATGTTATCGTGAAGTGAAAGCGAGAGGGGGTCATAACATGCCGACCCAGACCCAGTAAACCGAAAATATTAACAGATCGTGACTCTCGATGCTTGAAACGTGCGGTGAAGTCAAACCGGAAGGCGTCGTTACAGATGGTGGCACAGGAGTTTCAATCAGCTTCCAGTAGTGCTGCAAGTGATCGTACTGTCCACCGGGAGATCGTCGCACTTTGTTTTCATGGTCGCTCAGCAGTTCACAAGCCCCATATCACAGCCAGCAATGCGACCCGTGGGTTTCAGTGGTGCAAGGAACGCCGCCATTGGACTCTCGAACAATGGAAATCTGTCGTATGGAGTGATGAATCGCGCTACCAGATGTGGCGGTCCAATGGACGTGTGTGGGTGTGGCATATGCCTGGTGAACGCTGTTTACAGGACTGTATCGTACCCACAGTGAAATTCGGCTGAGGTAGCATCATGGTGTGGTCCTGCTTTTCGTGGTATGGTCTTGGTACACTTGTTTTAGTTCTGGGAAATATGAATGCCGATGCATACCAAAAAGTTCTGGACAATTCTGTGCTACCGACATTGTGGGAACAATTCGGTATTGGCCCATACCTGTTTCAGCACGACAATGCTCCATGTCATACGGCAGGCATTATCAACACGTGGTTCGAGGACATGGGTGTGCAAAAACTTGATTGGCCAGCCCAAAGTCCAGATATCAACCCCATTGAACACCTTTGGGACGAGTTGGAGCACAGCTTGAGAGCCAGGCCATGCCACCCAAAAAACACCACTGAGCTGTTTGCCGCTTTGCAGGAGGAATGGGGCAAAATTCCCGTCGACACGTAACGCAAATTGGTGGAAAGTCTTCCTCGAAGGGTTGCGGACGTCATTGCGGAAAAAAGTGGCCCTGCACGATACTGATGTGGTGCTGAGACCGGATTAACGTACTGGTATGGGGTGTCCGGTGACGAATGGCAACATAGTGTATGTGGAGCTGTCTGATTCTTGCACCACCAGATAGAACATTTTTTTCATGATAGATTACAGCAAAAAAACAAGTTTGACCAAAACGTGGAGCTGTGATTCATATATCAGTATGCAATTTTCTCTTATTGTTCCTTTGTATCAATTCAAAAGTTGAAATTATGGAATGTTTTATACTCGGTACTGATTCTTCATTTCTTTCACTCTTACAGGGTCTTCAGTGGATCAAAGAACATGTTCGCACCACAATATGCACTGTTGTATACTCTTCTGTTGGTCCAGATATGTGGTAAAGTTTTCAGCAAGACACAACAATTAATCAGAAACATAGAAAACAAGGAACATTCTGTGTTAATAGACACGCTACAGCTGATTCTTTCTAAATGTTTCTCAAAACAAGGATTTATTTCAATCAGGTATACAGGTAGTTCATCTGTAGCGTCTTCAAGTTTGGTCAACATACATAGACTCCAACAAGCACCAGCAATTGTTGAAAGCTTAAAGATTAGTAACAAGCAGGAGTTTATGCAAGTACGTAGGTTAGGTAAAAGCAGTGTGAATATATTCTTTGTGGATACAGTAGTAGCTCTACAGGAGATCCTGGATCATGACAAACGTCAGCCATATTGGAATCCTAGAGAAGAATTCTTGTGTGTGTTCACAGCGGCTGTTGATTATGTAACAATAGACACTTGTTTGGAGTTCTACTGGAAGGAAAAGGTTCTGAATGCTTATGTAATGTTCTTATCGTCAGGACTTCAGGATAAAGTGGAAATCAAAACTTACAACCCATTCTCTGGTGTTGCAATACTTACAAGTTACATTGAACGAGATCTTGACTCAAGGTGTACAATCAAGCAGGACAAACTAAGGAATCTTTGGGGTTATCGGTTAGTAACTCCTGGCTACGAGTTGATACCTTTCTTCAGCAAGACGAAGACAAAGGACGGTGAACTAAGATATATAGGGATAGATGGTAAATTGTTTAGAAACATGGTCAAGTTCATGAACTACTCCCCTGTGCACGCCAAGGATGGTTTTGGGGAGAAGATTGGTAACAGCATGCTGCTTCCGAATGGTACATGGACAGGTTTGTTTGGTGATATAGTGTACGGAAGAATAGACTTGTCTCTCAACAGGTTTTATCTCTTTCCGGATCGCTTGGGCATCATGGATTTCACTGAACCAGTTTTCGAGGCACCAATCGCGTTCATGGTCCCAAAGTCAAAGCAAATTCCCTTATGGATGAGTCTCTTTCTGCCAATCCATTCGCTGGTTTGGTTCCTCTTGGTCTGTGCGTTTGTAGTCATGGTGTTATCTTTTCGGCTGTACCTGAAGGTGTCTCCAGAACGCAACAGGAATTCCCCACATATAGGGGACTTGCTATTCCACCTACAGGTTCTTCTTCAAATGTCTACAGGTATCCAACCATCGTCAACTGCTCCTCGTGTTGCCATGATCTTATGGGTGTATTTCTCTCTCGTCGTGTACGCTCTGTATCAAGGTTCCCTCATACACTACCTAACAAAGCCACATTTTTATAAAGACATGGAAACACTAAGTGACGTAGCCGAGTCTAATATACATATAACGAGCTACCCTTCACTAAATGAGGTAATAGTCCAATCCTCACATCCCTCAATTATCAGTTTACAGAATCATTATAGTTGGACGTACAAGCTAGCAGAAATGATAGAACGAATATACACCCAGAGAGATATTGGAGTATTCAGTACAGATGTGTACCTCAAATACATAGCAAAGACTCAGTTCACAACAAAGACAGGCGTTCAGTTAGTTCACATTGTCAAAGAGCCTATAACCAGGCTCTACCAGGCATTTACAATGCCTAAGGGATCCCCTTACCTTACTAGAATCAATGACTATTTTAGCAGGATAACAGAGTCCGGTCTAAGGTACCTTTGGACGGATGATCTGAGAGAGTTTTTAGAAAAACAAAACAACAACTTAGAAAATGACGACAATGGGCAAGAAGTACGGCTAACAATGGCTCATCTGGAAACAGCATTTTATATATTATTGTTTGGGCTCTTTGTTAGTGCAGCTGTGTGTATTGTTGAACAGTTGTCTAGTAAGGGGTGGAAACAAATATATTGTTCTGGTAGCAACGCCATGGGAATTATTAGGTAAAGCACGAGGACGTATGGTTTAGAACTCCTAAACTATTGTTCTGTATTTGGACCGAAACGCCATGCTGCAGAAGGAAGGAAATAGAGTAATAACTGTTTGAAAATGAAATTATAACAAAAATGCTGACTATAAGTGTGTGGGTGAGCTGTTAGTAACTGCACACACACTCTACTCAATTATTTGGTAATTCTGAACAAATGGGTCAGATTACTGAAAAATTGCTAACATGTTGTGTTTTGTATAGGTGCCTACTTTGAAGGGGGAATGGAAGACACTTTCTGCCTCCCCCAAATTCACGTAGGACACATTTTATGTATATTTACATATATAAAGTATTGTTTATGCCGATCTTGCCCCACCAAAATTTATCATAATTTGCCGCCTCTGGTTTGTCAACTGTTTAAAGAAAGGTTTGGTCACTAGTATCTAAGTTACTGGTAAATCAAAAGGAACATTTCTGCCTGTGTAAACAGTTACCATTTTCAAAGGCCTTCACTATATCACTTTCTTTCTGAAGTATATGCAAGGTAGTAAGTGAATGAGTGTAAGTATCATAATACAAGTAATTCAAAGTAACACATTACTAATTATACGAGAATTGTTTAAGAAATAAAATCGTATGTTGAATATCATTTGTCCGTTTAACACAAAGGTAAAACGAAATTTATTCATATGGTGCAACATTTAGAAGGTCGTTTATTCGAAAAAGGTTCGCCAAGGATCTTTGCTTAATTCCTGACAATAATGATGATGATGGTTGACAGGTTCTTTAATCAAAAGAAGATGATTTAACTAAGAGAAGTTCACATGAAAGACTAGAAAGCATTCGCGTGATGCCTCTCAGGGTATGGGATAATATCTCTCTGTTAGTTCGTCAAATAAAATGAAAGTTAAGTTGGCACTAAGAAAAAGGAAGTCTATTTTACTTCTTAGCAAACTAAATACTTATATCCTAACATATAATCCATGTCACTCAAAGAAATTAATTAATTAATTCATTCATTCCTTTATTTGGAACCTAACAGCTTTTATGCCGTTTTTTGTCCATAACAATACACACACAATTGTTTTACAATAAAATTATCAGTCCATTCCCCCTATTTTACAGATATTAGATTTTTTTTTTTGAACATTTTGCCTTTTACAATTGTATGTTACACTTCCTTAAAAATGATAACAAACTATAACCAATTCTCACATCTGGATTAACAACTAAACTTAACAAATTTGTTGGAAATTGAACCTTTAGATTATTTAAAGTTTTATACAAGATATTTCTCTCTCTATTATATTTTGAGCATTCCAGTATTATATGTTGTGCATCTGCACTTTCCCAGCCACATTCACATTTCTTATTGTTCGTTATTCCAATTTTGGATAAATGTTGCCTAGTACACAAATGGCCCGTTCTCAGTCTATTAATTAATACAATTACATTTCTTGTAGCACTTACATGATGAAACCATGGTTTTTGTGTTTTGAATTCAGCAAATGGTCTGTATGATTCTCCAACTGTTGTAAGTTCATTTCGACACCAATCAAACGATTCATTCAGAATTTTCTTCTTTACTCTAGGGAGAAGATCCGTATAGTATAATGATAAGTTCGTAATATTTGGAAGACGCACTGCTTTCTTTGCACATTCATCTACATGAGAATTACCTGCAATATTGCTATGAGCTTTAACCCAAGAAAACTCAATGGTTTTTCCAGATTTTTGTATTGTTTGAACTAATTGTATGCAATTTATAATATAAGGGGATAATTTGTAAAGACTCTTGTACGAAGATTTAAGAGCCTGTAATACACTTTGCGAGTCAGTAAGTATTAAGAACTTTCGTAAATTTAATTTTTGAACATATATTAAAGCTTGGTAAATTGCGTAAGATTCTGCTGTAAATATTGAACAGTCTTGTGGAAGCCGAAATAATAGGTCTGTTTTATGTTGTGGATCGTACACTGCACATCCAACTCCTGACTCACTTTTAGATCCATCTGTGTATATGAAATAAAAACTTGGCCATTGAGTAAAATATTCCGATATGTGCGAATAACGAGGGAAATGAATATTATCCAGAGACTGTTGAGGATAATCTAATGAAAAAACAGGCCGTGAACGCATCTGTAGAACATCCTGATATTCTTGACAAAACGAATTATACAATTCTATCCACATAGCAGATTTTCTGTTTGTTATTTTTCCTGTTTCATATAAGTGTATCATATTTGTTAGTACATTGTTGAAAGGATGCTCACAATATGATTTCACTTTGAAGAGCATATTTGCTGCTAACATCTTCTGTCTACATGAAATGGAACATTCACCCGCTTCCATGTATACTACTACGTTTGGAGTGCTGTTCATAACGCCTAAACATCTTCTCAAGAATTTCCTCTGTATGACATCAATGGAATTCAATTTTCCTTCTGTCAAGTTACACATTGCCAATAGAGAATAATCTATCATAGGCCGAAAATAATTATTGTAAAATAAAAGCATAACTCGAGGATGACATCCCCACTGAGTATTTGCTATTGCTTTGAACAAATTAAACACTTTTTCTGATTTGACTTGTATTGCTTTAATTTGGTCCTTCCAAGTTAGTTTTTCATCCAAGATGACACCTAAATATTTTACTCTGGATGTAATGGGAATTCTTGTTTTTCAGGACATTGAGTGAACTATTGGAGGTGTTCCCTTTTTACTAAAAATTGTAAAATTAGATTTTTCCATTGAAATGGAGAGTTTTTTACTTTCAAGCCACTTTTGCACTTCCAATATTTGTTCCTCTAAAACAGGAAAATCAGTATGAATTTGTGTCGTGGACATATAGATACAGATATCATCTGCATATTGAAGATAATTGACTGTTGGAATTAATTTCCTTTTCATCCCGATCATATGTATGTTGAATAACAAAGGACTTAAAGGACTTCCTTGAGGTAACCCTTTGCAGGCTGAATACGGTCCTCTACTTTCACTGAAAAAGTGGAAATATACGGATCTTTTACTGAGTAACTTCCATAATATCAAAACATAGTTGTGAGGTATTTTTAGCTGTTGTATTGTTTGGATTAGGATATTAATATCTACATTATCATAAGCTGCGCTTACATCTAAGAATGCAGCTAATACAATTCTGTTTCTTTTCAGTGAGTCGAAAATATACGAGGAAAGAGTGATTAATCCGTCTTCGCATCCTAATCCCTTTCGAAATCCTATTTGTTCGATCTGAAATATGTTTTGGCTTTCTAAAAACCATTCTATTCTTTTTTGTATCAGTTTCTCAAATATCTTTCCTAAACCTGACGTCAAAGCTATAGGTCTATATGATTTACCTACTTGAGGGTCCTTGCCTGTTTTCAAAATTGGAATAATCAACTGTTTGGACCAATCTTCTGGTACTTTTCCCTTATTTAAGAATTTATTAAAAATTCTGCACATCGCCTTTAACGCTACATCTGGAAAGTGATTGATCATCGAATACGTAATTCCATCCATCCCTGGAGCAGATTCTTTACTGTTGCCGATGATTTCATAGATTTCCTCTTTTGAAATTGGAGTTCCAAAACCTTTCGCCGAACGTAGTTTTGATGTGTAACTACATAATTCATTTGGTGTTTCAACTACTCCGTCTGACACTGTAGGTATGAGTTTCTGAATAAATTCAGTCTTCCAATTTGATTTCAAAGGGACCACATTTGCTGTACGAGGATTTTTGAGCGACCTAAACTTATTCCACACATATCCTAATTTCATGCTTGGGTGTAAATTTTTACAAAATAATTTCCATGATTTTCTTTTTGCTTTTATGCATAATCTCTTTGATTTGGCCACAGAGTGTCTGAATGCTATCCAGTTCTCCGGATTTGGTTGACGTGCGTATATTCTTGCTAATTCGACTCTATGTAGTTTTGCTTCAGCACACTCTTCTGTCCACCAGTATATCTTTGGGAAGTGTTGCTGACTACTTTTTATCACCCTGGGACAGCTCAAGTCCATCGCAGCCGAAATGGTTTTTACAAACTCCTCGTATGTAATATTATCAGGTTTTAATCCATCATCCTCTGAGAAATAAATATTTAAAAGTTTAGTATAATTAGACCGATTAGCTTTGAATACTTTCCATTTGCGAATAGTTAATATTCTTTCATTTGTTGCATGGCAATAAGCCAGATAAAAATAACATGGATAATGATCGCTTGTTCTCAAGTCCACATCGGCTTCCCATGTAAAGTCTGCACAATACTTTTCTGAAATTAATGTTAAGTCTATAGATGACCGATTACTTCCATTTCTAGGCATATGAGTAGGTGAACCATCATTTATTATAGTTAACTGTTCCGCCTCCATCCATTCAACAAGAGTTCGACCCAACTTATCTGCTGCCTGTCGACCCCACAATGGGTGGTGGCAATTGAAATCTCCAGTTATGATTAATGGAGTCTTGAATGAACTAATCATAGACCTTAAATGTTTCACTGCAATTTTTTGCGATGTATAGGTAGATGGTATATAGATCGAGATAACAGTAAATATTTTATTCAAAATTTGCACTTGTATTCCCACTACTTCCACCCGATATTCTCGAAGAATCACTAAATTGGGATTAAATGATATGGGTTGGAATGCCAGACTTTCATGTACAAATATACCCACTCCTTTTCCGCCTTTTTGATTAATTACTGCATGATAATTTTTTATTTCAATTGAAACTCTTCCATCCCCCCATACTTCACACACACATATAATGAGAGGATGATGCTCTTCTATCAGTTTCATGAGTTCAAGTTTTCTTGAAGGAAACGAGCATAAATTCCATTGAACAAACAAAAACATATTTTGCATGTGATAACTTACTGATTATTATATTTAATGTTGAGCATCTTCATATGATTCAAGCTCTTCAATAAGTTTCAATAACTGTGAAGTAATATTTGTACAATCGACTAGAATATTTTTAATTCTCTGAAGATTATCATCCACAGTTATGTTCGACGTTAGTTTTGCCATAACTTGTAACAAACTAATCATTATTTGCTTTTGAGAGTCATATTGTGGGATGCTAGTTCGTAATTTTCGTTTTTCCGTTGTTGTCACTGACGTTGGACTGATTTGGGAATTTAGTAATACATAATCTGGTCTTTCTTGTTCGTTTTGGGTTTGAGGATTGTCACACGACTTTAGATTTTGCATACCTTTATTTTTCATAACTTCTTTACTTTTACCTATCTTCCCAAATCTTCGATCAGCATAACTATTGTTCATGTTGTAAAGATGAGGTTGAGAAGATTTCCAAGAATATAAGTTTCTTGATGTCCCTGATTCCTCATCTCTTAGAGTGGCCAGCACCTCATATCTGTTACCTGTTGTAATTGCTGAACTTGGAGCTTGTACAAAGGAAGACTCTGCTTTAGTTGTTTTTAACTCTGGGAAATCTTGTAGTATGTTTGCATAAGAATAATCGTCTCTTTCGGTCATAAATGAACTACTAGAACTAACTTTTCTCTTCGCTTCTTGATATGAATAGCCCTCATATGCTATCACCTTCTGTATTTCTCTCTCCTCTTCCCACTTACTGCACGACCTCTCAGTTGC
The DNA here is from genome assembly GCF_977018435.1 of Lepisma saccharinum. NCBI lineage: Eukaryota > Metazoa > Arthropoda > Insecta > Zygentoma > Lepismatidae > Lepisma > Lepisma saccharinum. Next base: position 13,771,859 of record NC_139248.1, on the reverse strand, counting down.
AAGATGATTTCCTGAGCAATTTATGCATTTAGGTACTGCAGCACATATATCATCATGTTCATAATCACCGCACCTAGGACACATCGCTTTGGACTTACAAACATCCTTTGTGTGAGAGAAACGGAAACAATTCCTGCACTGCATCACAGATTTTATTTTAGGTTGTACCTGAAATATGTTACTGAGTAGCTTTACATGCGAGGGCAAACTTTGTGATTGAAACGTTACGCTGATCAATTTGGTCGGTTTGAACACAAATTCCCCATTTTCTTGATAAATCGTCTTCTTCATTCTTTCCATTTTGATTATTGGAATATTTCTCTCAGCCTCTGCTTCATCTTGTACTTCTTCTAAATTTATATGTGACGGTAACACATATATTAGTCCCATTCTGTGTAAAAGACTCTTCGGGATCTTGACATTTACTTTATACTTCTTCTGAAACTCTTTGTTCAAGTAAAAGTCATTTGCATCATTGGATGTTAAAAAGTAAACCTTTGCACGATTAGGACCTGATGCCTTAACATAGTTCACCTTAATTCTATCTTATCTTAAGTGACTACCTAACATAATAGCACTAAAGCTACCAACGTTGTGTTCCGCTCCTTCAACAAGAACAATATATGGGCCATCGTGCCCAGGATAGAATAAGTCATTTTTATTCACATTGTCCTTTGATTGCATTGTACGCTCTAATACGTTTGCTTTGAAAATTTTTGGAGCATTTATAGATTCCTCCTTTCCACTAACTTTTGCTCGATTTCGTTTTGTGTTCTGACTTTTTGGTTGCTTAGCAACCAATTCAACATCCATATTTTCTCCGTCTTTATTTGAAGACGTGTCCTTTTTTACTTCCACTACTTCATTCATCTCCATTTGGACGTCCTCTCTGCTTTGATTAATAATTTCCTCGCTAGACATTTTCCCTCACTTGAAATTAATTTGTTGAATTTCTTACAAGCAGGAAACTTTATCTGGATGGCCCAGAGCCTTCCATGCTATCTAGATTTAACACTGATTTATCTTCTAAATCACAAGATTATTTAATCTTAACTTACGTTTCAATAAATGTACTGTCTTGTAATAACACTGAACACTTTTACAATAAAAACGATGATTAAATCCACAATTTAACCTTGAATTTGTCTGTAACTATACATTACGCAACTAGCTAATATTTCACCACAGACTATCAACCTCAAAGAAATTAAACTTCTTATAATTCAACTTGATCGCTCTATTCAAAAACCGAGCCCGAACTTTCAAAGTCAAGACAAAACACACTCGTAATTGCCATGGCAACAGCTCTTAACAAGATAAGTATATACAGGTTAGTCACTATCCTGACATTATCAGTGATCGGTAAATTACAGATATTAAGATTAAAGAACAATAAACATTTGTACAAGAGAAAAAGTCATTAAGAACAAAAAATATTAGTGCAATGGGAAAGGACGTGTCATGGTGATTATTTATTATTGTTCAATAATGTAGTTGGATTGATTGATTAATTTTGTGTTTTAAGTCCAATTTATGCACAGTAAAGCTAATCGGGACTGGATCTACAGTTCAAAGTGCCTCCATCAGGAATCGAACCCGGGACCTCTCGATTACAAGGCGACGACGCTACTACTGCACTATCGGGGAAGCCCTCAATAATGTAGTGAGAATGAAAAATCATAGATGGCAGAGGTGGCGGATTAAACGTATTGTTCCGACAGTTGACTTGTAAGTTGTCACCAACTATGTTCATTATGCACTACATTTCTAGTTTCTTTAGAAACATGTACAAGACGATGTCCCTATTACGAGTGGTATGATATCTTATGTAATGTTACAGCATAGACAAGCGTGATCCCATGTAGGATAGTAGTACTGTCTTATCTAGAGAAGGGAAAGAATACAATTTATTTTATAACTTTTTTCAGGATTGAAATGTATTAACTGAAAATTTCAAACAATAGATCTCATGAATTAAACTTTCTCGATGCTGAGAAAAATTAGAAAACTGTTGTGTCCAATTTTTGTGGAGATAATCGTGACCAGAAAGTATCCCATAAGCTTTACACAGGCTTCTGGAAACCTTGAAGAGGATATAAGACCCCCTTAAGATTAGATTGACAAAGCTACGAGAGTTAACCTGACCACCGTAAGAGGCAGTAAATATTCAAAATTCACGTCCCTTGTACTTTTGAGCGAGCCCGGATAAATATTTAAGACGCCAGGATGACAAGTGTCGGCGACTCCAAAGAGTCAACATGCGAGAGGTCTTTCTCAAAAAGCTACTGGGGTGCATGGTTGAACACCCAGAGCCGTTCATATTTCATTGTCCCTGATGGCTCTTCCACTCTCCCAGTGACACATGCTGTCACTTTTTTCTTCTTCCTCTACTCGAAATCTTTTTCTCTGGTGAGTCTTCCAAAGAATAAACGACCTTGAACCTTTTCTCTTCATTGATTTTCATGCCGTGAAAAGAATTTTGAAAAATGCAAGGCTTTCTGAATGTTTTAGTGGAGTGCAAGGAAAATTAGGGGTATGGTGGGACTGAGAACATTATCAAGATTTAGTTGACACTCTGTTGAAAGTTTATAGTGTCTGGTAGCACTGTTTTTTTGGTAGAATACTATAAAGAAGTAGGATAGGCATTTTAGTGCACAATGCAGCAGTGTGTTACGCCGATCTCTGTGAAGGAGTGGTTAGTACAGTCCGCTACAACGGCAGGAGTCCCGGGTTCGAATCTGGCCTGGGCATGGTTGTTCTTCATGAGTGTTCTTATTTCCAGGGGTGCCCAAATGTGCATTCAGGACGCGCCTGCGTCATGGGAATTTTGGTGAGGGACAAAATTTTATAGTTTAAATACAAATTATATATATCTTCGCACAAAAATGGGGGGATCGTTTCGTTTGATTGACTTCTTATAGACTTTCAGTTATGTTCATTATGTACAGTTTTTATACCTATAGCCTGACAAGTTAAGGCCCGATATGCGCAGATCGCTGCGGAGCACTTTCTATTACGTCATCCTCCCCACCACTCTTCTACGTACTAGTCTGGCCTTGAGAGTACGAGTGGTGCCAACTCAGCAAAATTAAGCTAAAACAAATATGACAAACTATTTTTACTGTGTAGATTGACGATGCCGGGTAATATCAGTTTATCAGTGGTTCATTTGATTTAATCCGGTCTTTGAAAATGCGTGCGGTGCGCGGATCATAAACTGTAGTATTACGCACGTGCGTTAAGGTTTATAACGAAGAGAAACTACTGGGCGAATGACTTCATTTTCTGAATGCGACATCCAGCAGTGGATTTTCTTTTGTTTATCGTACAACAATCGCTACGAGAAGGCAATCTGATAACATGCTTGCCTGTGTTTTTTTTTAAAGCATTGAAATGTTCTTGCTATTTACTCTTGGCTGCATATTTTTGAAATGCAAAAATGAAATCATGCCGGGTCCAACGAAATCCACACTCTGCCCTGGAAAGCTCCTTAGAGGACAGGCCAGATAAATTGTTTACAATGTTGAAGCATATTTGCGAAATCAGAAGGAGTTACATAAACTTAAGTATAATGTTGTCGAGTTCACAAGCGCCGCCACGGGAGTATCTGAATGGATGGTTCCTCAAGTTTTAAAAGAATTGGATTGGATTGATTTGTTGTTTTAAGTCCACTTTATGCACAGTAAGGCTAATCGGGACTGTACCTACAGTTTAAAGTGGGATTCGAACCACTATGTGCCTCCACAGGAAATCGAACCCGGGACCCCTTGATTACAAGGCGATGACGCTACCACTGCGCCATCGGGAAGGCAAAGTTTTCAAAGAAGGAAAAGAGTCATTGGCGAAAGGTGAGCTGAATTTCTGTACTCCGACAAGTAGAAAACAGCCCAGGAAAAAAGCGAATATAAATTTCGTTGAAAATCGTCAGACCATTCCGCTCCCTCCAGGTTGCAACACTGCGAACAACCTTCCCTGCGAAGAATGGAGTGGGGAAATGTAGTGTGAGCTGCGCAACAGCTATTTGCAGCGTCTTGTTTTTAAACTTGTCAAGTTATATCGCGGTGATGGGGATGAGACACCACTTCTTATGCCTTTAGAATTTAGGGGGGGAACTTACTGCGGAAACATAATTCATTTTGAGTCCGATATTTAAAAAGTGTGCAAATTGACGAAATTAACAATTAGTTTACTGCAACAGCTTTGCAATATCAGAAGTTATTATCATTTACGTTAAGTGTTATTTCAATCAATCTCAAATATACATGTGAATGTCCATATTGTAAACAATACCTAAGGTAACCATATATTGTTTAAATATGTCTGTATTATATCGCTCCGCAAATTATGTCTGAAGAAAATAGTTGAAGTATATAATTCGTCATAAAGGGGGCGGTGAATGTTCTGCCTTTGGGTTATAGTACACCATAGACCTTAGGGGGGGGATGGGCACCCCTGCTTATTTCTTCATATCATCATTCATACTCATCGTCGCAATTAGCCAAAAGTGGCAGATAAGCGACGCTAAGTAACAAAAATTCAGATCAATCCAGTATGTTATGTCATTATGTCACAAAATTACTTTCCACACCCCAGACTGCTCGGTTCGATTCTACGGGTGAGTGATTTCAGCTAGGAAATATTTACAGCAATCTCCTTGTATGGAGCTGCTCTGGGGTTCACCTAGCCTATACTCAATGGGTATCACAGGGAGCAAGCCTGAAAGAGAGTAAAGACGGCGGAAGGTTCGAATCCCGGCCACGGCATGGTTGTTCTTTGAGAGTTTCCCTCCTTCAATGTTATCATGACTCATCCTGGCTATAATGTCGTACCCTTGTAATGACGTAGTCCCGGGTTCGGTACACGGCGGAAGAATACAATGATTCGGATTCCACATTAAACTGTAGATCCCGTTCCGATCTGTGCGTAAAGTGTACTTGAAACAAGAACTCACTCACTCATAGTCGCGATTAGCCAAAAGTGACAGAAGATAGATGTGCCAACTGACACTGAACAAAGTAAGTTAGTTCAATGTTACTTTAAAAAGTAAAACAGCAGTACTATCCATAATGTTACTACACTCTGTAAAAAAAAAATAGCATCACTTCATTATTTTTGGTCGTCAGCATTTCGCTCGTGAATTATTAGTTGTTTTATTGATTTAATTCGACTTGTCGATTTGTTTTCCTAACAATTATAAAACACTATATCTGTACAATATATTTTTATTATTTAAGTCATAGTTACGTACATAATGCACTTGACAGAACTAATAACAAAATTATTGCAAATATAGCTTGTGGAACGTTTTCGCACAAAGACAATTTTTACAAGTAAAAAGATTGAACAAAGGTTTTAAATGCATCATGATATGTTAATTTGAAATGACAGTAAGTAAATACATTGACTAGTACTTAGTGTGGCCACCCCTGGCCTTCCTAAGTGCTTCCAACCTTCGAATCATGCTATGAATGAGATTTTGACAATATTCGACCTCAATTTCATCCCAAACATGTACAATGGCTGCCATAAGTTCCTCTTTTGACCTGTACGTCTGTCCAGAAAAATGATCTCCTGCAGTTTGTAGAACTTTCCGATTCAGGATTTCCAGATATTGATCAGCCTTAAAGGTCCCTGTGCAAATATGCATCCTGCCAATCCCTTTTGCAGAGAAACATACCCAAATCATTACACTGCCACAAAACTTTTGAGTTTCTAAACTACAAGATTTTGCAAGTTCTTCTCCCTTCCGCATCCACAGTTTAACTGAGCTGTCATTCCCCAGCAATTTAAATCGTTTTTCTTCAGAAAATATCACATGTTCCCAATCTGTATCATTCCATGCGCCATAACGTGTGACAAACTCACGTCTAGATTTTGCATCTGCATCAGCAAGTCTGGGTTTTTTACGTGGGACGTGTTTAGAAACACCCTGTTTCTTTAGTCGGGATACTACAGTATCATGAGTAAGATTAACTCCCACCTTATTTTGAAGTTTATGTGCAATTTGGCGTGAACTCATTCCTCTGTTTTTCAGTGCCATGTCCTTTATCATACGATCCAGTCAAGGTGATGTCTTTTTCTTTCTGCCACAGTGACTTCTCAGTGATGATTTTCCATGTTCTTGTTGCTTTTCCAGGCAGCGGATAACTGTGGATTGATGCATTTGAAGTTGTCGACCAATTTCTCTCTGAGAATGACCATCCATATGCAAAGCAAGAACCATTCCTTGCTTACGTGGTGAAATGTCACACTTTCTGCCCATTTTTTTTCGAGAAACACGCTCAAATACACTACACAGCACCAGAACACTTCACAAATATGATAACGTATACAAACTGTCAATAATGAACATGTAGTTGCAACATAAAACACGTCACAAGTTGCACTACTAACAATCGTTTACAGATTCCTGACAATTGATTACAAAGCCTTGTAGCAGTAACTGATTGCAACACCCTCTAGCGGACACTCCAAATACTAAATCAACATAAGAATAACACCACAGTACGCAGTGAATCCAGACCAATACTTCAATCAATTGATTTCAAGTTGTGCAGGAAAGATGCATGCATGCGAAACTCAAAATTGTCAACATCCGTAATAAGAATACAGTGATGCTATTTTTTTTACAGAGTGTATAAAAGGCTAGTTCATATCAACTTGCGCCGGCCTCCGTGGCTGAGTGCACAGCACCCTACAACGCAAGGAGTCCCAAGTTCGAATACCGGCCTGCGCATGCGCGTTCTCTGTGGGTGTCTCTTCATCAATTTAATTTCATCATCCATTTCATCGTCACGATCAGCCACAAGTGGCAGAAAAGCGACGTAAAAATAACATAATTCAATCAAAATATCGCCTTGCAGTAAAATGTTCACACATTAGTGACTGTTTTGATAGTAATATACAGGGTGATCCGTTTGAGATGTAACCTTCCACCTACACTCACTCAAAATTTACATCCTTTCTGCTGATATTACAACAAACTTCTCAGAGAAACATATATAACCTCCTGTCTATAACGGTTTACTTTTCTGACATCTCAAACGTATCACCCTGTATAGAATCGAGAAAGGTCACTGCCACAGTGCATTTCGTAATGCGTTAAGCAAGCACACACACACACACAACGAGTACTCGGCGCGAAGTGAGAATGAAGACAGTCTTGAACGCACTCAATCGAGAAAACATTTCAGCGAGCATATTGGAGGCGTTGCACTTAGCGGGCTGCATTTCCTGCAGCCATCGCATCAGAACCGGAAGTGGACGAGAAAACCGGAAGTGGTGCTCCATAACGATCGTTATATATTTAACAATCGTCTTATGCTCCACGGTCCATGGTCTTTTTGTCTTAGCACAGAAAGAGGAGAATTGGAAGACAGCCAGACGCCAGCGCCTCCAAGCGACGGGTTTGAAAATGAGAATCCTCTTTTATGCTTCATGCAAAAAGTGATTCATATTCGTTCCACGATACATTTCTTTTCGCAAGGGTAGATATATTTCACTTCCTCTTGGCTTGTCTGTATGTGTCAACGCCGAAGCTTCAGAAACCGCAAGAAATAGACAGTTAAAATCTGATTAAGTTAAACGCGGACTAGTTTCTAAGGCGTTTTTAAGTATCTTGGTAATTTCAATTTTAATAACTTCTATATTAGAATAGGGCTGAGCCGATACCGATAGCGATACCAGTAGTATGGGTATCGGAAAGTATTGCTTGGAATTTATTAACCGATACTTTTACGATATTAAGTCATTCACGGGGCCTGCAAAAATGTCTCGCCACACTTTCGAGAACCCTAAATATCCTTCAAATTAGTGAAAATTCAAAATTTCCTGCTATTTTGTATCAGTCTTATGTGGAAAAATTTAATTTTTTTGATAACATAACATGTAATTTAATAATTTAGTTGCCGGTCCCTGTGGCTGAGTGGTTAGCACATCGCGCTGCGACGCCAAGGGTCCCGGGTTAGAATCCCGCTCGGGCATGGTTGTTTGTGAATGTCCATTCATCAATTTGATCATTTCATCACTCATCCCCATCTTCGCAAATTAGCCAAGAGGCACAAAACGCGAAGTAAAATAAATCAAATCCAATCAAATAATGTAGTTGTAACGTCGTCGCCTTGTAATCAAGGAGTCCCGGGTTCGATACCCGGTTGAGTCACATTTCGCAATGATTCGGATCAGCCTGTAAACTGTAGATCCAGTCACGATTAGCCTATCTGTGCATAAAGTGGACTTAATAGAAGAATTCAGATCAAACAAACAATATTCTGATGTAATTCTTGAATATTTTAAAGCAAAAATCTTGATGCACAAAATTAAAGTGGAATATTTACACAGTAATATTACTCATTATTTTGAATAACTTATAATTATTCCAATTTGGATAGGATTGAGGTCCGGTGAGCATTCAGGCCACTTAATACGGGTGATGTCTTCTGTTTCCAGGAATTCCGACACAATACGTACGGGGTGCGGGCGAGCATTGTCATCCATAAACAGGAACTCAGGACCAAATGCTCCACGGAAATTGCGAACATAATTAATATGTCAAGAATATATCTAGGCAAAATAATTAGCTGGTAATGCTTTTGCTCAGTTATTTCCATCTCTGCAAATATGTAGTATCTCTACAGAAGACCCTACAAAGATTGTGTTTCAAGCAATGCATTATTGTACAATAAATACTGCAAGTATTTTCGTAAAATCATTTCAATCAAACAATACCTCTTTAATTACACTGTCTAACAAAATTGAAGTAGTTGTCTGTTAAAAGAGAAGTTGGGGTGATTCTCATTGAATTTGATGTGCTGATTTCAAATCTAATTACAGAATTTTTCCATCACCCATGAAATGTGAGTAACAGGGTACATACAAAATATCAGGTACATACAAATCTTATATAGCCCTATAGAGATACGATGCAATATGATTTACAATGGCATATCTAGAATGTCTTCGAACTAGATGTTCTGCTGTACTTTGCCTGAGGAACATCTCTTTTTAGTGTCCAGCAATAATCTGCTAACATATTTGGAGTCCATTTTCCCTGGTAGGGCCTTTCCATTTCACCAATTTCCTGGTGGAAATGTTCTCCATGTTCGTCGCTCATTGTCCCAAGGTTTTACGGGAAGAAATCGAGGTGGGAGCCTAAAAAGTGTATCTCAGAGATATATTACACCCCAGAGCATGATAGTTTAAAATAAAATTACTGATAAGTTCTCTGTAATTTTCTGACTTGTAGTTTCCGAGAAAATTTATGCAAACTTCCTTGAAAGATTGCCAAGCAGCCAATTCCAGCTCATTTAGGCTCTTTTCAAAATCATTATCTTTCATTAGTTCCCTGATTTGAGGGCCAACAAATATTCCCTCTTTTAGTTTCGCCTCAGTAATTCGCTGAAACTTCTCTTTGAGGAACATAAATCCACTACCCTCACGGTCCATTCCTTTTACAAAATTCGTCATCAGACCTAGCTTTATGTGGAGAGGAGGCAGTAAGATTTTGTCTGGATTTACAAGTGGTGGATGAACAACATTCTCCTGTCCTTCGATGAGTGACTCTCTCTTCGGCCAGTTCTTTTTAACATAATGATTTTTTCTATCTCTGCTGTCCTATTTACACAGGAAACAGCAAAATTTGGTGTAACCTAGTTGCAATCCTAAGAGTACAGCAATAACTTTTAAATTTCCACATATCTGCGAAGAGTATTTACAGTACTGGATATTTGTTAACAGTTTCATGTTTTCATAACTTTCCTTCATGCCCCAGGAATATGCTACGGGAATGCTTGGATATTTATTTCCAATGTGCAGTAGAACTCCTTTCAAACTTGTTTTCGAAGAGTCTAAAAACAAATGCCATTCTTCACTTTTATGAACAATAACTAGTGACTCTAATAGACCATAGATGTTACAACAGAAAACAAGGTCCTTATCTTCAGCATACATATCTACTAAGTCTTTTTGGCGTTGCCGGAAAAAAGTAACTCTAGTGTCACTCTCCAACAAATGCCATCCTTTTAATCGCGATGCAAGCAGTTCTGCTTTACCTTTACTTAACTCTAGATCTCGAACTAAATCGTTAAGATCCTCTTCAGTTATTAAGTGAGGTCCAGCTGTTGAAACACTCCCCACAAAATCAGGATCATTATGCAATTCACTACATTTGTTAGGAACACTTTCACTTTCTTCCGTTACACTTATGTCATCTGGTGGAGCAGGTATGGGAACTCCAGGCCCACGAGGCACCGGTCGAGGTGCTGATTCTAGTGATCTTGGAGCAAAGACATAAAATATTTTAAATATTGCCTATCAATCAGCTTATTATGCACTGCATGCTGCAATAATAATGCAGAATTATATTTTTATTGTTACAAAAAAACGGTGGGTGATTGACAATTTCTGACTTCATTTTCTGAATCAGCAGGTGGGAAAACATTAAACACCTTTGAAATTTTACTTTTAACAAAACCATTGTTGGACAGTGTTATTTACTCAACATTTGATCGGGACATCTGTTGACAGTAAGAATAACCAAAGGAACGAAACGGTGTACCCAAATCACTTTAATAATCTATTTTTTCACATACAAGTGGATATATACTTGATTATTTATAGATAAACCATATTTTGTTTATTGTTCTTAAATTGCCATTGAGGTACTCGAAATACTTATGGTGTAATTCCATATAAACTGTATTCGAGATATTTTGCCTCAAAGGTTTCTAAAACGACAGTCATCTTGTTCATTGGTACTGTAAAATACTGCCATCTACTGTCGGATATAGAACTATAGATACACTAGTTTGGACCCCAATTAAAAATTAACCAGTAAACGTACATAAAAACGAGTTACATCAAAATTTAGCGTATTCAATTCTGCGAAAAGAAATTGGTTATCATAGATTAACGCAGAATTGAATAAGCTAAATTTTGATGTAACTCTTTTTTATGTACGTTTACTGGTTAATTTATAATTGAATCTCAACTCGAGTATCTATAATTTTTAATCCGACAGTAGAGCCCAACAGTTTAACTATGGACTTGTTTTTTACTGCTACTGTGAAACAACAACTTATGCAAACCTGTTTAGCAAATAATAGTTCAGCGTCTCAATGGGGCTGTTCGTTGCCCAACTTTTCCGGTGGCGGCGCTAGCGTAGTTTACATCTCGCCCCTCGTTACAAACTTGCAAGTTAACAATGTAAGTCTCCTAAACTAAGCTGTAAATGTAAGTGTTGATAGTATTGCTTCCATTGCAAAAAAAAAAAAAGTACAGTTACTTACTTTTAAAAGTAACTAGTTACAGTTAGAATAGTAACTGTCATGTCATCACGAAAACAATATTCCCACACACAAGATTATTGCACAGCTGCCAATCGGACAACCAATAGGGTTTGTTTACTCTGACTTCGTTGTTAGAACGGACAAAGAAGTCCGCTTTGCTCTAATTCATTTCGCGCTTAATCCGTATCGCGGTTATTGCTCTTGCACTTATTCCGGTGTTCGATTTTAGTTTCGGAATTGATCCGTTTCGCTGTAATTCCCTGTCCTCTTATTCCATTTCGCGCTTAAACGTTTCGCATTTATTCCGTTTCGCGCTTAATTCGTTTCGCACTTAATCCTTTTCACGGTTATTCCACCAACCCGAAAATTCGAACTTTGGCGTCGGAGATGACGTAGTGGAAACGCTGTCGGCTTGAAATCAAACGGTCCTAGGTGCCATTCTCGGTGGAGGAAATTTGGCTCAATAGTCCCTTTCCTCATTAACATACCTGAGCATCAAGTGGACTCAAAACAAATAATTATGAGAAGGGACGAACTTAACTCGGTATTACTTTCGTATAGGTGAGACACTTATAAATAATTTATTTCGCACTTTTTTACATTGTTAACGTACTATTCTGCATTGCGGAACATTTCTAACGAAAATAATGTCAATTTCTTACATTAACGAGTACTTATTGTTCTTCCTTATTTCCGCACACAATATGGCAATAGCGTACCCGTTCATAGCGCGTTGTGCCAGTGTTTTGGCGATTTCGAGTGTGCATGCAGTGCTGCAACCTTGTTCACCGAATAATACCTACTTTCGTGCCCGGATTTGAAATTATGCTAATAAATCGCAAACCATTGACTTTAGCCCCACAAACCATTGACGTTAGACCCACAAACCATTTCCCGTAAGGTTAGGTTAGGTTAGGAAAGCATAGTTTTAAAAAAAAAGAACTTCAGGAAATTTTTTCACGAAAAAAAGTTCAATTTTTGACATAAGGAGTAATTATTAAACCATTGACATTAGCCCGAAAAACCATCCACGGGTAGCCCCAAAAACCATTGACGTTAGCCCCAAAAATTCACGATAGCCCCACGAACCATCACGGAGATGACGTATGCCTACGAGGTTAGGTTAGGCCTGTTAGGTTAGGTTCCATTAGCACTCATTTCGTTCAATTGAGCATATACGGACAACATCGGTTTTTCTCGATGAAAGAAAATACACGGAATTCTTTTCAATTTTAACTTTCCACGTCCCTGGACTTTTTCACATCCACTTCCCATCTTGTCCAATGTGCAGTTTACATGTACTTCCACATTTTCTGCATTCCACTTCTTTCTTCAAGATTCCGTGTTGAATTACAAATTCCACGGCATCTTCCACACCCGGCAACAACTTCACGACGCATCCTCGACACGTCATCTTATAGCGAAAACACGGCGTGGTTTGAAACACTGACTACGGGGTTTACGTCATCTAACACACGGAACATTGTGCTCTCGTGCAGAATGCAAATGGCGGTAGCAGCAATAGCGTGTCGGAGAGAGATTTTCGCAGAAAAACACATGAATTCGCATTAAAATGGTTCAAAACTACATTCCCGACTTCAACAACGCTAAAGAAAATGATTTTCGTTAAGTACTTTCTTCTGTAAAAAGTAAGAAATCCGTCTACGCTATACGAAAGTGTTACCCTTAACTCAAATTATAATTGGTAAATATGCGATATCGCCCGAACGGATTTCTTCAAATTTACAGGAGGAACTACCTACTGAAATCAGTTTCTGTAGCATTGTCGAAGTTCTTCGAAGTATTTTCTTTCGCGGAAACTGAAAACTTCACCATAGAATGCTGCAGAACAAGAAATAATAACCTTTTTATGTACGGAACCTGCATTTATTGTAAAGCGACAACATTATGCCGTTGTTTCTATTATATGTACCTGCAGATGGCGCGAGCGTCGAAAGTCACGCGGTCTCGCCAGTGTTTCAAAACGTGCCTTTTTTTTACGAGATTTTTCTTTTTCCAACCTTGCCGGAAATGGTTCGTGGGGCTATCGTGAATGGTTTTCGGGGCTATCGTGAATTGTTTTTTGGGCTATCCGTCAATGGTTCGTGGGGCTATCGTGAATAATTTTGGGGCTATCGTGAATGGATTTTTGGTGTTTGTGATGACATAATGAACACGAAAGTAGGTATTTTTCGGTGAAGAAGATTGAAACACTGCATACCCACTCCAAATCAACAAAACGCAAGCACGACGCGCGATGATCCATGAAGAGTGCACGCCATATTGTCTGTTACCCAAGCGGAACAAGGAAGACAAATAATGACTCGAAATATGAAAAGTTGACACTGTTTTATGGAAAAAGGCATAACTTCACCTTAAAGAATCTTCCGCAATGCAGAATAGGTAAGTATCAATGCTAAAATTAACAAAATAAACGAGTGAGAATTGTTCGGGTGATATCCCATAATTACCTTATAATTTCGTATTTGTATATTTTTTCAAAGATTTCTTTTTAGTGCTCCTGGAAAGCCGTTTGATAGTGCGATGTCTCAAGAACAAAAGTGTTTGAATTATAAAGAGAAGATGTTTTACTTTTCTCTCGTTGTGTTTTATAAAGTAATAAACATACTCGCTTCGTATATTGTAAAGTTCCATGCCTCACGACAATATGGGGAACTGTGCGTGTGGCGGGGTTGAAAGGAGGGCAGTGACATCTGTAGGGGAACAAAGCAACAGTCACAGTTTCTCTGCCAATTATTCCGCTGAGAATAATAGAACTTGGGGATGAGAAGGACAGAAAAATTGGCAGCCTGAAACGAGTGCCAAGTCAACTGACCATACTGTTTCCACTGAAAAAGAGAAAGTTTCTTCTAGATTGGATATGACCTTTGAAATTGGATACTGACAAGTGTTTGGAAATGACTGGTTATTTGTAACGCAATTACAAGTAACATTAAATGTTTTGAAGAAATCTAACTGTAACAGCTACTTTTAAAACTAAGAAGCTGTAACTGTTACAGAGTTACTTTTTGGCAATAGACGTATGGTTATCAACAGTTACTTAACGCCACTTGAGAATTTGTAACATGGGGGATGAGATAAATTTGGCAACCCCGCTTCCAACGAAGTGTCTTCCCGGGATGCTAAGGTGAAAGGATTTCGTGGAAGGCAAGGAAGCTAGGTTTCGTTGCATTATAAACTTGGAACATCCACAATTCGTGATCTCTAATTGGGCACGAAGGCCTCAGGGTAGAATTCTGTACCCATTTCAAATGGGGGATTCGATTACATGCAACAGTTATTGTGCCAACAACAGAAAAAGCGGCGTAGGAATTCCTTGACCCGAATTGCACATTTGTATTCTCAAATAATGTGACAGACGAACGATGCTGCCATTCAATTAGTACCAAAAGCCAAATGTTTTCTTTTGTCCACATTATATCCCCACACAGAAGAATTAAAACCCTCTGTGAACATATTGTAGGCTACTATATTGCGGTTGTACGGGGTGAGACAGTCAAACGGGAAGATTTGCAAAGTTCACAAAAAATAGAGAGGGCAAATATTATTTATTTTTTGAAGATGAATGTACTGTACATGAGTTGAAATTACTAGTCTACCTGAAAAATGTTCATTTTTTGAATATGGTGTCAGTAAGATGGCGTCCTTGGTTTTGCACACATTGCCGGAGTCTCAGAGTAAATCCGACCATGACGTTTTCTTTGCAAACTGACAATGCATATTATTAATTAAACATAGTGACAGTATCCCACGATGTTTACTCTTTATAATCTTGCTTTGCTCGCTCGGCGTCCTCTTTACCTCAGCACATGCCTCCTCCTGTTCTAGCTTCAGCTAGAGAATGGGTCCAAAAAAATGTGCTCACTGTTTGATAGTCCGTATCTTCTGACAAAATTGACTTTAGGGTACTATTTTTGGCACTGTGAGAGAGTTATGTTAGATGTTCAAAATCACCACCAGCAACTTGTAAACAACTCCGATGGCGCTGATACGGCCGTTAGTGTATCTGGTGTAATGGCAGCACATGATGCTATTACTTTTTCACGTAGCTCGTTGAGTGTAATTGGTTTTTGTCGATACACGTCATCCTTGACGGTCCCCCACAGGTAGAAGTCCAGTGGTGTCAAGTCAGGGGATCGAGGTGGGTACTCAATAGCACCGCGTTGACCTATCCACCGTCCGGGTAGAGTGACACAATGGTCCTTGTGCCTCACCATGTTCTTTTAGGGTAAAAACACAGTGAGGACCCTTGCACATCGCACGGAGCCCGGTAAAGCCATAAAAATGTCAGGATATAATGAATGAACCGGCTGTCGGACAGGCACATTGACCGCCATCGCACAAGCTTGCAAAAGACAACTCTGTCAAAAATAAAGTGGGGAAACAGGAGGGTGTCTTCCAGGAAATGGAGAAGTGACCTTGAGTGGACCAATCACAGAGCCTTCCAATTGAAACAAGGACCCAAGATCAAACCGTGTTTGTTCCTGGGAACCTTTCGCGATGAGCGGGGCTCCACTATGTTTTTCCCCATTTAACTCCATGGTTTTGAATTACCGGAAACTTGTCCTCGCGAGTTTCTGGAGATGTGTGATATGCTTCACTGTGTTTTACCCTTAGACCGCACGTTCACGATGCAGGAGAGCAGGCCCGTGGGCAGAATTTTATTTCGGAGGGGCGGCAGCTTGTAAAGGTTTTGACCATTCGTCCTGGAGACCGAAGTCCCCAGTTCGAGGTGCCAAACAACTCTACCGCTGGTCCGTAGGTTCAGGGTTCCGCGGCCGCCCGATTGAACGGTCGTCGGTCCTTGGTTCGCGTCTCCGGTTAAGGAAACACGATTCCTACCACCAGCTAACGGTTTAATTCCAGGTTCGTGTCACCGGGTCGGTTATTTACACCTCCGGCGGTAAGCCACGTCGTGCATAAAGTGGTGCTGTTATTCATTTATAGCAATAATAATAATAATAACTGTTGTAATAATAGAAAACTATAACCCTTCTGGTCAATGGAGACAAGCTATACAGCTTCAAACTCAGGACTAAAACCAAAAATATCGACCATGCGAGGATATACATCTATACATATATATAAATGAATCAAGAACACCTGTAGGATAACGAATATATACGTGTATTCGGCAAATATAAACACAACAATGATAATATAACACATTACTTGTACATATCCCCTCGCTCTCATTCCATCATGCACTCACACACACACACGCTGCAGGGGTGAACACAATATACCATTACATGATAAAATATCTAACCGCCTCTTTGGTTTATTTCCCGAGTACCTTCGAATGTTTCAGATTTCTATTAGCCCCTTAGGCTTGCTTTCAATGTAAATACGCGCGGCTAACGCTCTGTCACGTATTAGACGCGATTAGCTAGGCGTCATAGTTTCCAAAAGTAAATAATAATTGACATTACACATTGTTGAGGCACTACTATGCAAAAAGAATAAGCATACACTAAATGAGTGACAAGAGGAAATTAACTTGATTACAAGTACACGAGTGCTGATAATACAAACGACTGTAATATAAACTAGGATATATTAAAAATGATTAAGTCGGTTATACTAATTAGTACCTAGCTTTTCTGATACCTATATCTATCAAAGAGCACGGTAAAAAGTTAAAACAAACATATAATTAATCATATAAATACTCGGCGCGAGAATAGGAAAACAATAACAAATAGTAGGTCTTTTACATTTATAGAATTTCGAAGGGTGAGCGAAATAGGTTCTTAATTTTGAAGATTTATAGTACTTTTGATTTGATTGGCCAAACTAATTAGTAATTGCAGGCAACATTGTTCGATTTCATCTCGCTTTGTTTTATGACGAACCAGTGGCGACGTAGGTGGACAAATGTTCACTCTCACACATAAAGAGGTAACTGGAGGATACTATACCGACTCAATGGCGGCGTGGTCCTCGCTGATGTCAACGGTCCTTGTTGCGGCGTCCCGACGACACTCGTGGCTATGCCAGTCTGTCCTCCTGGCGGGCGAAAACTGTATCTTCGACTTAGACGTAACATTAATTTTTCTTCCCTTTTTCCATCGCGGCGACGAAGATGGGCGGAAAAGCACCTCGCTTCCATCTGTCTGCTCGGGGCGTTGCATCCGATCATGGCTTCAATGGCCGTTCGGGGATACGCAGGGCGTCGGGTCGTCTAAGGGCGGACGTCGTTTCATCTCTCTCTTTTTCTTCATCTCTTCTCTTTTTCTCGACGTAACATCCGTCTCACCGTTGTCGTACTGTCTCTCACCTGGGTTGGCAATGCGAGTTGTCGCTGCGGCGTGGCTTTCATCTCAGACGCCGTTATGCAAGCGTCGTGGTGCGGTTCTCTTGACTTAAGGCGTCGTATAGTTAAGCAAGGGTCCTGGCTTCTTCTCTTGGCTTCATGGCAGCAGTAATCGGAAACTCGAAGGTCCCGTCCCTCTCGTAGTTTTCAACCGCCCATATTTATTCAATGTCCCTCCTTACAAAAAAGGGAAAAACACCTGGAGCACGTGAAACACGAAATTAACACGGCCTCAATTCCTGGCACTGTCACTTTGATCACACACTCACGGCAATTAACACGACGCGGTCGAAAGGTTAAAACAAAGCAAAGTTCCGTAACTCGCGCAAAGTGACGCGGAGATGGTGTTCAGTCTGAATATGGCGCTAAACTGTGTCGGACCTCTGGAGTCCAGGGGTATTTAAGGAAAACTTGAAACTTCAAAAATCAACCGCCTCGCAGTTCGTTAGCTTAGAAAAAATGCTGGACGGTGGTCTTTCTTCCAGGCTCGTTGTCCACTTGGGTGGTTGGGGGTGAAGAAAAAAAACAGAGCAGTCCTCACACGTGTTGCGAAAGAACTCCCCCTCGGTCGGCAACTTGGACGTTGTTCCTATTGCTGGACAAGTAAAAGTCACCCTTAGTGTCAAAAATTCCACAACTCGCTATTGTTTTCCTACCCTCGCCGTCTGGAACCGAAAATCCAAGAAAAGCCAAAAAGCACAACTGGCTACAGAAAGTTGTTAAGAGTATTTACGAAATTCTAAAATACACTCACATAAACTACAAAAAAGACTGGTGACAAAAGTAACTGTCACAAGCTGCCATCTAAGGGCGAAAAGTTTGGGAACCCCTGAAGATGAGTTTTTGTTTCCTAATTTTCCTTTGGCAAAGGGGGCTGTCTCTCACTGCACCAAGCGCCGTCAATCCTATGCTGGTCGTTTGAGTATCTTGAGTTTGTTATAAGTCTACTTTATGTACAGGTAGGCTAATCGGCACTGGACCTACATTTATAGTGGTATTGAACTATTGGGCATCAACCAGATACCAAACACGGGACCTTTTGAGATTACGAGGGCCACCTTTACCATTACGCTATAGGGGAGGCAAAATATATCTGAAACTAAAAGGAAATTTTGAATGGACATGTAGAACGTAGGAGGCAGGGTTCGCGCTGAAGAGGAACAAGCCAGGGAATTCTCCCTCCCCTTTCCTAACCTGTACATCTCTAATTTGGTAGCTGGACAATTGCTATGAACACAGAAGTGAAAAGGAGGGTGGACAATTGCGATGACATTTTAAATCTTCTACAAATTGAAGGGTGACTTAACACTCCGTACAATACCTCTTACAGCCAGCCCCCGTGGCGGAGTGGTTATCACATCGCGCTACGACGCCAGGGGTCCCGGATTCGAATCCTGGCTTGGGCATGGATGTTTGTGAGTGTCCATTCATCAATTTCATATCATCACTCATCCTCATCTTCGCAAGTTAGCCAAGTGGCACAAGAAGCGAAGTAAAATATAGCAAATCATTCAATTCCCTTTACAAGAGAATTATGTGAAACATTGATATTTTCGAATAGAATATTGATTCTTCTCACACTATCTCCAGGCTTGAGAATGGCCAGGTAGCTTGTAAACGTAGCCTGCTTTATTACAACCACTTTTAGGTTAGATTAGGTGCATTGATCGTCGCAATTGTCCAACCATTATTTTGTAAAATGACCTTCACCGTCAAAATCATCGCAATTGTGCGTGATTTGAGCTTCATCGCAACTGTCCGCCATCGCAATTGACCTATATTCTCTAATTTACTTCTCAACCAAGCCAAGAACTTTGTCCTATATTTTATATCACTTTTGTTATTGTTAATGAAGAATTCGAAGTAATAATTTGTCTATAAATCTCAAGTTCGCAAGTCAGCCAAAATTATGTTTTTATACTAAATTTTACATTAATTGAAGGTTTGCAAAGAAACAGTAAACCTTTTCATGATCGTTGCACTCGAAAAGCATATGTTTCTGTAAGAGTCACATTAATTTTATGCTTGGAAGTAGTGATGTCTTATGAACAACACACACGTAAGCAACAACAATAGTATTGTAATTTGGAGAGGGTGTGATTTGCGAGCGGAACAAGCATGGGAATTTTCTTATTATCGGGGACGACGAAAAGGGTGGGCAGCCGCCTACCCAAAAATTCAAATCCAACGCGGTGGGGGGGGGGTCCTAACCTAATGTCTCAAAATAATAATATTAATAATGTTAAATTAAAAAGAGTATAATTATATTAAATTAATTAATATATTTTTATTACATGAATAGGTAAAAAGTCGGTATAACGACAGTGATATAACATCACGTATTCATTAGGTAGCTTACGTGTAGTTAAGGTCGACAAATTGTGTAAAAAAAATAAAGGAACTGTCCTGGCAAGGAAATTAATGTGAAATAGATAAAGAATTGAAAATTTATTGAATATCAAAAAGGATGTTAGATTTAGTTGACGAGAAGTGAAATTCCTGGTAATATTTTATGCATGTTATTATACGTAGTAATAAATCTTGCATAAATCTTCTTTTGTACTATTATTCAAATTCGTATGATCCCAATATAATCCTTGAATTCCATTAAGTTCAGTGGAAATAGGTAACCATCGATTAAATAAGTATATTTTCATTATTTAATTTTAGTTATTTTCATTATTTAATTTTTGAACTCAATAAGTCTTTTAAAATACGTCCTTGGCGGTAGGGTTCGATATAAAGTGTCACTGATTCCAATTCATGGTAAATATGCTCTGCTTCTCTACACCTAAACATACACAAATGGATGGTCTTCCTGCTTTCTTGGTTTCATGCCTGGGAAAGAGGCATTAATTCAAGCAGTGACAGCTAAGGGACCTTAGCCGACGAGGGAACGGAACCCAGCTGTGCAGAGGATTCAAGCACCCCCGCGAACTAGCCCTCCCCGTCAGCCTGGGGCAATTTTGAAACAGAGGCATCTAGTGGCCAAGTGGCGAACCGCTTGGGATTTCAGAACATGCTGATTCAGAACGTATCTTTCGCCGTTGATAATGCACAAGTTTCTTAAACAATCATTTTGGGCTGTGCAAGTGTCTTCTGAAAGAAAAGCCCTTTCTAGATTGGTCATAAAAGAATTAAGCATTACGTTAATATGCATCATAATGGTCATTTTCGTTTGTGCCACCCGCAAATCGCAAAACCATTCTGTGCTTATTTACGTATTTCGTTATGGGAAATTGAAAAAAAAATGGAATTTGTGCACATTTATCAAACTGAAATTGCATAAATGTGTCATGTACTGAAAGTTGCATAAAGTAAGTTCACATCTACTTCATGTTGTCCGGTAAATTTTTGTCCTAAAACGATATATTCAACAAAAAGCAAAAATAAACATGTTAAATTTAAGCGTTTTCCACTGCAACGTTCGCCACACTCCAGCGCCCTTTTAAGAGGGAGGTGGAGTTCGAAGGTCGCCGTGGAAAGTGCTTAAATTTAACATGTTTTTTTTCATTTTGTTGAATATAACGTTTTAGGACAAAAATTTGCCGGAAAACACGCAGTAGATGTGAACTTACTTTATGAAACTTTGAGTACATGACACATTTATGCAATTTCAGTTCGATAAATGTGCACAAATTCCATTTTTTTTTAAATTTCCCATAAGGAAATACGTAAATAAGCACAGAATGGTTATGGGATTTGTGGGTAGCACCAACGAAAATGGCCATTATGATGCATACTAACGTAATGCTCAATCCTTTTATGACTAAGCTAGGGAGGGCTTTTCTTTCAAAAGTCACTTACACGGCCCAAAATGATTGTTTAAAAATGTCATGTATTATCGACGGCGAAAGATACGGCCGCTTCAGCCGAATTTCATTCATCATAGTTTGCCACTTCGCCAATAGATGTCTTTGTTCGAAAATTGCCTGAGGCTGACGGCGAGGGCTAGTTCGCGCGGGTGTTTGAATCCTCTGCACAGCTGGGTTCCGTTCCCTCGTCAGAAGATCCCGTAGCTATCACAGCTTGATTTATTGTCTCTTTCCCTGGCAAGAAACCAAGAAAGCAGGAAGGCCATGAGTTTGTGTATGTTTGAGTGTAGAGAAGCAGAGCATATTTACCGTGAATTGGAACCAGTGACACAGTAACTTTATCTCGACCCCTACCGCGAAGGACGTATTTAGGGGGGTCCAGGTGTCCCAACCTCCCACCGAAAGACTTACCAAGTACAAAAAAATTTAATAATGAGATCATAAAACTTCAATTAAGTAATGAAAATAAGGTTGTTGTTTAATCGCAATTTGTTTATTTCCGCAAAAATATTGGAAAGCAATACGACTTTGAATGACAGTACCAAAGAAGATTTATGCAAGAATTATTACTACTTATAATAACATGCAAAATATTACCAGGAATTTTACTTTCGTCAACTGGATCTAACATCTTTTTTTCATACTCAATAAATATTATATTCTTTATCTATTTGAAATTCATTTCCTTGCCAGAGCAGTTTCTATTTTTTACAAATTTTGCCGACCTTAACTACACGTAAGCTAGATAATGAATACGTGATGTTATACTGTATCACTGTTGTTATACCGCCTTCTTACCTATTCATGTAATAAAAATATATTAATTAATTTAATATAATTATGCTTATTTTAATTTAACATTATTAATATTATTATTTTGAGACATTACGTTAGGACGCTCCTCCGAAATATATATCTAGATACGTGCCTCGTGTTCGATTTGAATAAAATGTAGAAAAGGCGGGGAGGGTGGTAGCGCTTCCTCTTTTTACATTTCGATAGTTTTACCTCACATGTAGTACTTTGTGAGTCAACGGTGCAGATAGGAAATACGTGTACACACACACACACACACACATAATTGATCATTCGCAAAGGAACTTCGTTAAATTGCCATGCTTGTTCCGCTCACAAATCACATCCTCTCCAAATTACAATAGCCAACTATTGTTGTTGCTTACATATGTGTGTGTGTGTGTGTGTGTGGTTCCTAGAACTTCACTACTTCCAATCATAAACTTGATGTGACTCTTACAAAACATTTGTTTTTGGAGTGGAAGGATCATGAAAAGGTCTACTGTTTCTTTGCAAATCTTCAATTAATGTAAAATTTAGTATAAAAACATAATTTTGGCTGACTTGCTAACTTGAGATTTAAAGACAAATTATTAATTTGAATTCTTCATTTACAATAACAAAAGCGACATAAAATGTAGAAAGACAAGATTCTTGGCTTGGTTGAGAATTACTATAGAGATGTACAGGTTAGGAAAGGGGAGGGAGAATTCCCTGTCTTCTTCCTCTTCAGCGCAAAGCCTGCCTCCCACATTCTACATGTCCATTCAAAATGTCTTCTTAGTTTCGGATATATTTTGCCTCCCCTATAGCGTAATGGTAAAGATGACCCTCATAATGTCAAAAGGTCAAAAGAGCCCCCTCTGCTCAATCAAAATTATGAAACATAAACTTTTCAGTCATTAAAACCATCGTGGTACGAACATTAAAATTTTTGTTTCAATTACATATTCGACGTCGATCTTGTTCACCAGATTACTAATTGTGATAACTCTTCTCTTCTTTAAATACTACACAAGGAAACAAGTTGAAAACGTGAATTGGACAAGGTTTCTTCTCTAGAACTGATTTTTAAAAGACCATGTCTCAGAGATGCTCTGAAGGATATTCTATTCTTAAAACGCCAATCAGAATAAGGGATCAGCACTTATGCATATTTTCTCCCGCAGACACGTGACCGGGGGGGGGGGTGAGGCTGAAGACCGTTCCGAAATCCTACAAATATGTAGGGTATAGCGGTGATTAATTTTACTTACATTAAACATCTTGTACAATAACTTGTAATATACTGAGAAATTCATCTTCAGGGGTTCTATTCCCATTTTTTCGCCCTTAGATGGCAGCTGCTGATAAGGGATGAGCCTTCCCCCCGAAATAAAATTCTGGCTACGGGCCTGCTGTTCTACATCGTGACTGTATGGTCCGATGCATCATGCTTTGAGCTCCGTCTACGGGACGCGCGCAGGTTCTAGTATCTTAGGGGAAACGTATCAACTTTTCTCCTGAGATTTCGGCCTGTGTATAGGACCGGTTGCCACGCACCATCGTGAGGAGATTGGGAAGCTATGAAAGAGTCACGGAAACCTACAACAAAGATTAGGGGTTCGTCGTGCTGACCTCACGTAACTGGTTGGACTGGAAGTGAGGCCGGCAGTCGGTAGGTGGGCCCTAGCCCTCAGGGGCTGTAGCACCACGGGTTTACTTACGTATATTGCCGTAGCCGTGTGTGGGTCCACAGAGACTCGGCCTCTCCTCGAAATTCTGTCACTTTATTTTGACCAATTCACTGGGATTTTTTTAAGAGTACTTTGTAACACGTATAGTGCTGATCTTGAAGATCATACTATAATTAGTTGGACTGAAATTTCACTTGGGAAGCAATCAATTAACATTGGGAAAAATCACAATAGGAGAGAGCAACTAATCTGATGCAGGAACTGGTCATATGTTTCCACAGGGGATTCCCATCACCACTGAGAGTTTGTCCCCAACCTTGGCCGATTAGCCGGCCCCGTGGCACAGTATTTATCTCATTTCGCTACGACGCCAGTGGTCCCGGGTTCGAATCCGGTCTGGGCATACGTGTCCTTCATGAGCGTCTCTTCATCGATTACATCATATCATCATTAGCCAAGAGTGGCAGAAAGGCAAAGTAAAATAAACAAAATCAATCAATCTTGGCCGATTAAAGCTGCTGTGAACTCCAACGATGAGAACTGTGCAATGAGACTTAATTCAGATCATAACAAAGAAAACTACTTCATCAAAGTGTAAGTTCAATATTATACTAATGTTTCCTGACATCTTTGTTACTACTGTACATTTTGTTACATTGTTTTGTCCGTCTTTCTCCTTTTCAGTTTTTCCATATGTTTTTACGCAAGTCCACGTTTCCTCTTTTTAAATTCCAGGTAGTTTCGCTCCTGCCCATCTCTAATAGGGACTCGATTCGTTAATAGTTGAAAATTGTTACTAATTCTTGCCTTATTATTATCATCATTATTATAGACCAATTACTATATTAAATTCCATGGCAAAGGTTTTTGAACACATAGGCTAATTGCTGACTATTTGTCTTTTTCGTTTAAACAATATATTGATGGAAATGAGCATGGATTTTTTAGAAAAAGGTCTACTATTACAAATTTATTAGTGTTAATAGACTCTCTTAAATCTAACATTAGGAAGCAATCCCAGACCGATATTTTTTTTATTGATTTGGCTAAAGCCTTTGATAGTGTCAGCCATCAGCTATTAATTTACAAATGGGATTATCACCACGATTTCTGAAATGGTTTTCCAACTTTTTAGTAAATAGAAGTTTCTCTGTTAAGATTGGTAAAACAACTTCTTCTAAAAAAGAAATACTTTGTGGAGTACCTGAAGGGTCGCCACTTGGCCCAATTCTGTTCGCTGCTTTTATCAATGATATTACATTATGTTTTAAATCCAGCACATGTTTACTATATGCAGATGATATCAACATTTTTAAGAGTATTTTAACAAATAATGATGTCGCTCTACTTCAGGCTGATCTCGATAGAATGACATATTGGTGCAAGATTAATGAAATGGAAATTAACTTGAAAAAGTGTAAAGTTTTAAGATGTACTAAGAAAATTCATTATATAGTCTCCAACTATTTTATTTATGAAAATAAAATCCAAGTGTGCGACAGTCATAAAGACTTAGGAATAGTAATAGACTCCTCTATCATATTTGATGAGCACATTTCAGAAATTTGCAAAAGAGCAAAGAGAATGCTTGGTTATATATTTTTCTCATGGAAAGTTTTTAAAAAGAAAGATACCTTAATATTCCAGTATAAAACGATAGTTCGTCCTATTCTTGAATATGCAAATGAATTATGGTTTTTGACTGCAACCAGTCACCTTCAAAAAGTTGAATCAGTTCAAAAACTTTTTATCAGGTTATTATGCACAAAGTTTAAAAAAAATTACTATGACCAACATTACTCTGAATGGTTATCACAGTTGAATATGTTTTCCTTAGAAGAAAGAAGAAAAATGAAAGGGATAAATTTTGTAGAGAAGATATTAAACTTCCAAGTTGACAGTGAATACTTTTTGAATAATATAGCTTATAAAATTCCCAGATATTCCCATAGGTATATCTCAATTCTCACATGCCTAAACAAGGCAAGAGGTTTAGTAGCTGATCTTGTTGAAACCTATAATTTGAATTTATGTTAATGTATAAGATTGTAGGATCCACTCTTATATTTTATAATAATGTATTCAATTTTTTAAATTTTGTATGACATAGTGGTTGTTTAATCGTTATCATCACTTCAATAAATATGATTATTATTATTATTAGAACAATACACAGTTATTTGCACAATATTATATAACAATAAACAATTATTAGTATCAGAGATATAATAGATCTCGTTGAAAACTGTAACTTGAAGTGTAAATATGCTAACTTGTTATGTTATGTTATTCTACAGCTTATGTATTTGATTCGTGTAACTTTGTACTTTTGTATTTGACTTAGTGCTGTATTAGGTTTCATACTGTGCTCAACACTTAAAATAAACGATTATAATATATCGATTTTGTATAAAAAAAAACACCCCTTCAAAAAAAATACTTTCTTTCAACTGATATTCTCTACCTCCTTCTTTACTCTCAATTGATAATTCCAACCTCAACAAGAAAATTCAACATAACTATACTGTAATAGCCACTGTAATCAACCAAATTTATTCAATCAAAACTTTAGTGATGAAGGTGCTGTCTCTGGATCCTGCCCCTCGTCTTGCTCCATGCAAGAGTTAGCCAGAGTTAGCGAATTGCTTTGCCAGTGGAGAAATTGTAGCCTCCGAAACCAGAATGAAAAGAAACAGGTGGGTGTCCTTTTCCTGGAAACCTCACTGCGGGAGTCACGCGGAGGGGAGGGGGTGGTGAAGGGTGGAAGGTTCTCTGGCCTCTGGCTTAGGACAGCCGAAAATAATTCCTAGTCCTCTGATATGTCGCTAGGTGTCTCTTTATCGCATCGGGCCAGGAAACTACTTTCATGCCAACCTCCAGGCCCCTCTTAAACAATAGCCAAAGCGCGGAACGCAAAGTGCGAAATTCAGCAGTTGGTAGCACTGTTGCTGGAATGGTTCCACAATGATAGCATAATAACACATACAGATACACATTGGGTTTTAGAATGATAGTAGTGTGAATGGCCCTCACAATGATATCGGAGTGAATATACTACAGATTTTTCAAAATATTACAAATAAAGTAAAACAGGCTTCCCAGTACGATATGACATACAAATATTCATGTTAGAAAACGAGTATACTCAACGATTTCCAGTGGTTGCCACACTCCTGCAGAGTGTAGTGGTTACCGTAATGATACCGGGACACACAATTGCGTGCGAGTTTGTTATTTATCAGTTATCTCTCTGCAGGTGCGGAGTAAGTTGCCACGATCGAGTGAGTGACGTCACTAGTCACAGGATTCTAGGTCTTAACCAAGGTCTGGATCTAAAACCTCCATCCCATCATATAGTCAGAAGAAAGGGTGTTTAAATGGTGTTAGAAGGAAAGCCCTCGGCATATATCAAGGTGCACCGACTCCTAGAAACGTCTGTTTTCTTGATGATATATTTTGCTTTGTAGATGGTACCTCGTTCTTACAGTATACCGCACTGGAAGGAGAGAGACGAATTCTTTGTTTTGGTTACGAGGGTTTGAAACCAGTACTGAGGGACAGCGAGCAATGGTTTCTTGACGAAACGTTTAGGAGTTGATGCAAGCACTTTTCCTAATTGTACAGCATACATGCAGATATAGGAAGCACGACGCTGGTTATATCAGTCTTGTATGCATTGCTCCCAGATAAAACAGAGCGAACGTACAAGCAACTGTCTTCATTTCTGAAAATGTGGTCTGGCCAGAACAAACCTAAAGTGCTGAAAGTGGATTTTAAACTTGCAGTAAGCATTACGTGCGACGTTCACCGATTCCTAGGTTTCTTGCTGTAATTACATTTCAACCAGGGTATCTGGAGGAAGATTCAGAGTATAGGTTCTTTCACGATTCCACGCTAGCCGCTCAGGACACGGCACTCGGTCTGACAGATGACGACGTCACTCACTCGAACGTGGCAACTTGCTCCGCACCTGCAGAGAGGTTAATCCGATTGACAAGACTGTGGTAACTTGCACCATACATACATACATACGCACACAAATATATGTGTGCGTGTGTGGAGGTTGAATTTGGATCCCCTTCCACGTAAATCAAAAACTTTGCTGCGCAACTGAATAGGAGCGTGCCAAAGTATGCATATTTCTGACGTCAAGCGCTACAAAATAATAAAACATACAAATATCTGAGCTCCTGTCGTCTTTGATGATAACTAACGATGCCAGGACATGCCTGCATTATGCAAATTGCACGCTACACAAGTTTCAGATTCGTTCTTTGATCTGGCCAGCGGAAGTTATTACGTCATCAGCTAGACTCTTTGAAGATCCATTATCTTTCCCTCTATCTGCTCCATTCGCCCTAGAAGTCTTTGACAGTGCTAATTTCACATTTGAAAGCATGCAATTCTGCTGAATCGGGTTGTCAAACCGTTGACATATCACAAGGGTTGATTTGTGGGGTGGGACACCAGGCGCAAAGTAGCACGTGAAATGATCCAAGCTGGGCATCCTACCTCGTTTAATGTTCATTACTCAACAGAGCAAATTTACAATAATAATGCACGATTCTATACTTTTCTCTCCGTTTTTCTGTCTTCTCTCTCTCTATGTGTCCCTTCATATCTGTCTGTGTGTCCCTCTCTCTCTCTCTCTCTCTCTCCACACTCGTTTCTCTCCATCCTCTACTTACTTTCAGTTATTTGTCCTGTATGCCTCTCCACTCTCTATATTTCTATTTCCTTCTCTTTATCTTTCTATTTCCTTATCTTTATCTTTCTATTTCCTTCTCTTTACCTTTCTATTTCCTTCTCCTTACCTTTCTATTTGCTTCTCTCTATCTTTCTATTTCCTTCTCTACATCTTTCCATTTCCTTTTCTCTATCTTTCCATTTCCTTCTCTCTATCTTTCTATTTCCATCTCTTTATATTTCCTTCCCTCTATGTTTCTATTTCCTTCTCTCTACCTTTCTATTTCCTTCTCTCTATGTTTCTATTTCCTTCTCTCCATCTTTATATTTGCTTCTCTCTCTCTTTATATTTCCATTTCTTTATCTTTCTATTTCCTTCTCTTTATCTTTCTATTTCCATCTCCTTATCTTTCTATTTCCATTTCTTTATCATTCTATTTCCTTCTCCTTATCTTTCTATTTCCTTCTCCTTATCTTTCTATTTCCATCTCTTTATCTTTCTATTTCCTTCTCCTTATCTTTCTATTTCCATCTCTTTATCTTTCTATTTCCATCTCTTTATCTTTCTATTTCCTTCTCTTTATCTTTCTATTTCCTTCTCCTTATCTTTCTATTTCCATCTCTTAATCTTTCTATTTCCTTCTCTTGATCTTTCTATTTCCTTCTATTTATATTTCTATTTCCTTCTCTCTAACTTTCTATTTCCTTCTCTTGATCTTTCTATTTCCTTTTCTCTATATTTCTATTTCCATCTCTTTATCTTTCTATTTCCTTATCTTTATCTTTCTATTTCCATCTCTATATCTTTCTATTTACTTCTCTCTATATTTCTGTTTCCTTCTCTCTATCTCTCTATTTCCATCTCTTTATCATTATATTTCCTATATTTTCATTACTTTCACTTATTTGTTTTATATGCTTCTCCCCCTCTCGTTATCAAACTTGTCTCTCTCTATTTCTTTTTCTGTCCTTTTATCTCTATATATTTCCTTACTTTTATTTTCTTCTTCCACATGCCTCTCATTCTTTCCCTGTCTTCCCTGTCTCTCTTACACGGGAAGCGGGGCAGTGACATGTCTAGGAGGGGTTGGCACACTCCACCATGGGCACACACTGCTCCCTTATAGCGTCTCCACTGGTGGGGTGATCTGCCTATCTCTAAACCTATCTCTAAACGTAATACTGCATCTTCAACGAATATACAAATGCAGGGGTGACAGCTGAGAAAAAGTTATCCGCCCTTACAGAAACAGTTAATCCGCCACTGTTTTCGGACAGATTTCTCCATTGGTGCAAAGCAACGACAGTAATCATGTTGCCAAAGCAATGAAAGAGGAAGTTTGGCGACTGGACGAAGAGAGAACGCAGGACATGGGGACCTAAGTGTAGCATTTTATTGTAAATGGGCCAGAAAGGGCGGGCAGGGGGGAGGGGGGCTTTGTCCAAGGATATATCGACTGCTGAGAATAAGAAAAAAAACTGCGGAAGAGAGTGCGCGCGGGGGGAGGAAGGGTAACGTAGCCGAGACCTTGCGTTTTGAAGGACGACTTTATGAAGGGGTTGGGTGAATCGGGGGGGGGGGGGAGTCCGGAAAGAAAACGATCAACGTGGCGTCGAAATTTGGTCTGCGGACGCCTTGCGGAAGTAGTTTACGATGATTGAGTTCTTGTTATGTGAGCGATACGGCAGGAAACGGTTCAGTAGTACATTCTAGTTTTGAAGCAGCGTGTATTCAAAGTTAATGTATTTGTATCCTTTATTTTAGGTAACTTTCGTCACATCTTAGTAATATGGGAAAAACAAGTTAAGAAGTCATTTAAGATTTATCATCTGAAGAACAAAGATATTACACGAAGTACACACTTGAAGGTACTTATCTCAGATTTGATTCGTACAATAATCTAATAGACGAGCTCCGAATACACAGGCTTGACGATTGAAGGACAATCCGCGACCTGGTGCTGCTCTGGAAAATATACCGGGTGGCTAAAAAAATTTAAGTTGAACAAAGTTGAGCCCTCTGTAGCCTGTTTGAGAC
Source organism: Lepisma saccharinum (assembly GCF_977018435.1). Lineage (NCBI taxonomy): Eukaryota > Metazoa > Arthropoda > Insecta > Zygentoma > Lepismatidae > Lepisma > Lepisma saccharinum. Next base: position 13,741,227 of record NC_139248.1, on the reverse strand, counting down.
ATCGTAGAACTCTGAAATTTGGTGAATCCACTATTCAGACCATGGGAAAGAGGATGGCGATTTAAAAAAAAGTTCAATATTCCGCCACCAGGTTGAAATGTGGTGCTGTACTTCCATGATGGATTGTAATAATGACGTAAACTGCTCCAATTGGTTATGGGTTTGCCTTTACCTTGCAATCTTGCAATAAACGAGAGATTATTTTCTCGCAACTTCCAGCCACTAACAAATGTCTTAACTCAGCTAAATCACTTAACGTGACTATTTGTAGTTTTGTGAATAGAGCGCGAATAAACATTGTCAAGAAATCCCCTATCTGGAGAATGAGTGTTCTCTACAATGCCTTAGAAAAGCGTAAAAAATATATTGATTTATTCTGTATGCCATATATGCCATTTAAAAACGCTGTAATGAAAACACTCTCAAATAATGCTCACTGAAGCATGCATGATAACCTGTATCTCTGTTCCATTATGTAACATGAACTCTCTAACTGGGCATCAGCCTGTTGGGTTCATTTATGTAAATAAATAAATATATACAGGGCGTTTCAGAAATAATTGAGGGGTTACAAAAATGTATTGCAAGTAAACAATTGCACTTACGTTAATGAAACCAGTCTAGAATGATGGAGGAATGCGAACAGTTTGTGCGTGTGTGTTTTGTTAAGCTGAGAGTTCACATCCCTGCCGCTAGGCGACACTCAAATCACCCACATCACTCGCAGTGTTTTGTGCAATTTCTTGGTCCCCATGATCACCGGACCTTACTTGTCTTTGTGGGGTTTCATCAAAGACAGATTATTCGTCACACCGCTGCCGCGTGATATCACAGCCATAAGGGAGCGTATAATCGCAGGCATAGACTCTATCGACAGGCCCATGTTTATGAGAGTGTGGCAAGAAGAATACTATTGTATCCATGCGTGCCGTCGTCCTGGACAGGTTTCATTAACGTACGTTCAATACTTATCTTTGCAATACATTTTTGTAACCCCTGAATCATTTCTGAAACACCCGGTGTAAACTAAATATTCTTGTAGAGAGAACGAAACAAACATGAAACGAAACTTAAGTTCCTCGAATGAACAATTAACTTGAAGATTGATGAATGTGTGTATGTGTATATATACCAGGTGGTTATAATTAAAGTGACGGTGTTCAGAGTGGTACAGCACGGGCTGTAATGAGAGTAGCAGTCTGAAACTTCGTAGATATGCTAATGAAGCAATGCGCTCGCGAATTATGCCAAAAAAAAATAGTTCCAATTCTCGCCACCAGGGTAAAAAACGGCGCTGTAAGCAGTCAAAACGTGGAATTTTCCATAACTCTGACGTCAAAGTCGGTGAAATTGCCTAACCATTGTGTGACTCCCTGGTTGTTGTTGGTGACGCTTGTTGCTTTTTCCTTTAGTAATGTTCATGTAATTCGAATAGTGAAATTGTAGCGATATTTTATTACAAAGAGTATTGTTTTCTGCGATTTATAGTGTTTTTCCTGTAACTATACCAAGTTTTGACTGCTTACAGCGCCATTTTTTACCCTGGTGGCGAGAATTGGAACTATTTTTTTTTTTTTTTTTTTTCATAATTCGCGAGCGCATTGCTTCATTAGCATATCTACGAAGTTTCAGACTGCTACTCTCATTACAGCCCGTGCTGTACCACTCTGAACACCGTCACTTTAATTATAACCACCTGATATATAGGGTGTTTGGAATAAAGCACTAAGTCAAAAAATGAAATTTTGCATCTTATAGTACACATACCCAGTATAAAATGATACTTATAATACGAGTATTTTAATCAACTGATTAAGTTGGATTTAAATCAAAGCCATGTAAAATCGCAGTTTTATGACTTAAAGTGCTTTTTCCCAAACACCGATTCCAGGTGGAGGCACATAGTTGTTCGGATCCCATTTTTATTGTAGGTCCAGTCCCGATTAGCCTTAGTGTGCATAAAATGGACTTAAAACACCAATTCAATCAATCAATCAATCAAGCACATACGGTACATAACCCATGGATTAAGAAATTGGATGTACATGTAATAAACTACATACGTATTTAACTCCTTCCATTCCGGATATACGTATGTTCAATTATCCGCTTATTTATTTTCGCATTTTTTTGTTAGCACATGGATCATTATAGTTTTCAAATGTCTCTTTAGTCTTTGTAGTGAAAAAATGAGTTGGTGTTTCAAGTCCACTTTATGCACATTAAGGTTAATCGGGACTAGACTTACAGTTTAAAGTGGGATCCGAACCACTATGTGTCTCCACCGGGTATCGAACTCAGACCCCTTGATTACAAGGCGACGACGCTACCACTGCGCCATCGGGGAGGCATCTTTGGTCTTTGTGTTTTTCCCATAATTCATTGAGGGTAGAAAGTCGCATGAATTGCCTTTGTATGAAATGTGATGCTTTTCTTCAAGGAAGGGAAGCAAGATACAATTTTATGACCTTTTTTATGAGCGTTTAGATTTCGGACACATCTCCATTTCGAAGGCGGGGGGGGGGAGGGGTCCTGTTTCAAGTTTTCTTTATCATGTTTCGGGACACACGAACTCGCACCGAATGGAATCTAAATGGATTGTTAAGTTATTGTTTTAGATTGATTGATTTGTTACTTTAAATCCACTTTATGCACAGAAAGGCTAATCAGGACTGGACTTACAATTTAAAGTGGGATTCGAACTACTATATGCGTCCACCAGTGTCAAGTTCTTGTAGGTTGACTCCGTGTGCATATAAATATGGTTCGATTTTGTTTCGTTTTTCTGTCACTTTTCGCAAATCGTGAAGGCGGGGATAAGTGATGATGTGATGGCATTGATGAAGTGACACTCGCAAAGGACATCTATGTGATGTCAGGGGTTCAAATCCGGTACCCCCGTGTATACACATAGACGCTTTTAGTAGTTTTTCTAAATGGGGGGGGCGGGGGGTCAACCGCTTGAAATCATTCTGAATGTATACAGGGTGTACCAAAAGTCCCATTACCCCCCTTCCCTTTGAATTGTAGACAAACCTGCAAAATGTTATTTTAACAGCATGCGTATGATGAGAGGATGGTATACCATTAAATCAGACCAATGGCCACCATTTACTCTGTGTGCACACCGCCATTTTCATGGCACAATATTTTTCGCCTCCAGGTGCGATGTGATATCCTCCGTAACGTGGCTGGCGTGAAGGAAGCAAACGCACTGCGAACAGCTTCTTGAAGTTCCTCAGTTGTCTGATAACGATTATGGGCGACTTTCTGTTTGATGTGCCTCCATAGCGCATTATCACAAGATGTCAGATGTGGACTTCGGGGTGGCCATTTTAAAGGTGCTGGTAAATTTGGCGATCCTATTCCAATCCGTTTGTCTCTGAACACATCATTGAGGAATTATCTTAAAATGGCCACCCCGAAATCCAGATCTGCCATCTTATGTTACGGAGGATTTCACATCGCACCTGGAGGCGAATAATACTGTGCCATGAAAATGGCGGTGTGCACACAGATCCTCTGGAGTAAATGGTGGTCATTGGTCTGATTTAATGGTATACCATCCTCTCATCATACGCATGCTATTAAAATAACATTTTGTAGGTTTGTCTAGAATTCAAAGGGGGGAGGAGTAATGGGACTTTTGGTACACCCTGTATATGTATATATAATGGATGTGATGTATGTGTGTATATGTGTGTGTTTGTTTGTTCAGCAATAACTCTCGAACGACTGGAGCGATTTCAACCAAACTTGGTACACGTATCACTTGCAATCTGGAAATAAATAGTATGGGGGTAAGACATCCCTGGTACCCCTAGGGGTGGGATGGGAAGGGGTGACATGTAAAAATAATCGAGAACCACCGATATTAAATTCCGCACAAACAGACATCCGTGGCTCTATGCAACCCGCAAAACGATAGTGTTTCTCGGGTTGTCTAACATTCAGGCTGTGTTGCGAATGGAATCTATAGTTTTCGTAACACTCCCAATGCGGTTCAACTCCAAGTTCATCACCTATCGGCATTGGAGTGAGAGGGGGTGAAAAATAAAATGCCACAAATGACCTAGATTAGTGTCGAATCCATAGTTTTCGGAGTCGCTAAGCTAAATGGTGACATTCACGATGCCTGCCCTTACTGGGCGTGACTGGAGAATTTGAGAGAATAGAACTTTAAAAAGAATGAAAAATGTAAGAACAGAAAATGTAGCCTACTTTTACATACGAATGGCAAAGTCATTTCTTAGAACCAGCATTGGAGTCTACTTGTTATACTTCCGGCCAACAGATGTCAGTGCCGAACAAAAATGAAGAGGAAAGGTAATTCCATTTTGATTTAAAGTACCAGTTCAGCAAACTTCTATCATTAATCTGTAGTAAAAAGTGTAAATATCATCCTGGACTAAGTCGAATGGAGAATGTATTCAATATTTACAAATTATAAGTAACTTCTCTCAATGCTACACAAATAAAGTTTTACAAGATACTTATAAAGATTCAAAATTGGTCAAGTCTAAATGTACTTTCTTAATGGTTGTGGACTTCACGAGAGTTTGACTTTTTGTTTCAATTCCACTTTATGCTTTGTAGGCTAATCGGGACTGCACCTACAGTGGGGTCCGAATCACTATATGCTTCCGCCGAGTATCGAATCGAACCTGGTACCCCTCGATTGCACTCGACGACGTTACTAGGAAGCCTCCAATATTGAGAGGACTTGGAAAGTACATAAAAAATATAAAAATCTGCGCGGGAACCTTCGGAACGTGCGCGCGCGCGCGCGCGCGTGTGTGTATTTATGTAAAGTTTTGTAACATAGCACTGTACTTTACCGTCGGTAGATATACAGGGTGTTTGTCGATTTTGTAAGGCCATATTTTCACAAGAAGTGGACAGACATACATTTGACAATTTGACGATGAAGATTACCACTATTCCTCCACTTAGAAAGACATTACCAGAATTGCGAAAGTGAATCGACATCCGCATTGTAAACGTCACACAAGACATGCTTGAGGAAGTCTGGCTAGAATGGTAGTACCGCCTGGACATCTGTCGTGCCACCGATTGCATTTAAGGTCCGTGCCTCTTTGAAATTGTGGTATGTACTTATGGCTTATCAAAATCGACCAATCATTTTTGCACATCCTGTATGTTCAAATTTTACGACCGATATTCACGTTTAAGCGAGTTGTGAGCTTATGACACACAGAAGCACATTGAATTAATATTAAAATATTGGTTCTGGATGAGGATTACCATTTTAGATCGAAAAGAGAACATAAAACTTTACTAATAAGCTGACTCTATAGAAAAAGCTTCTACAACTTGAATGGTACAGGTTGCTTTGAAGTGACGTCTTTGAAAAGCTACGGAAGTTCAAAATTTGTCTCTAAGTTAAACGCTGTAGGAGATTCCTATTAAAAAAGTGATGGTTCCGAACGTCAGAAGGGGAATGAACTAATTAAAGCATCCGAGAAAGGATTGCGAAATGATCATCTCAGGATTTTTCTCTCTAGATGAATCTGTAGCGCTGCCAATTAACTAATATCGCATCATTTGTCATCTGACGTCAAGCCTACGGTGAAAAATCCTCGTATGATTAGAGCCATATGTTCGTTCAAAGATCTGCCACTAGGAGTGTCTCAGTGGGCCTACCTTACCCTATAAAATATCCCTAAGCAATCCAAATATCCTACATGAAAAATGTTTTCCAATGGCACCAAGAATTTTAACGCAATATTAATCGTTAATTGTTGAGCTGAATTCAGAAAAAATAAAAAGATTAAGGGATGAGGGTAAGACAAGAAAGAGGGAAGTAATGTAATACATACAGAGAGAATGAGAGAGAAAATAATATTAAGATAAAGCCAAGAGAAAGAAACAGGTTGACAGAATGAAAGAGAGAGAAATAACAAAAGGAGGAAGCGAAGAAGAAATAGAGAAAGGAAAGGGGAATAGTGAGAAAGAGTTGGGTAGAAATACAAAGAGAGAAAATAAAAGGACGAAGGAAAGAAGAACTGGAGAAAGGAGAGGTGGGAATACTGAGAGAATGAGAGGGAGAGATAGAAGCAATAAAAGGAAGAATAGAAATAAGAGGAAGAAACGGTAGGAATACAGAAAGAATGAGAGGAAGACAGACGTAATAAAACAAGGAGGGGAAGATAAACTAGAGAAAGAAATGGACAATGGTAGGTGGAAGAGAAAGGAAATGAAAGGGAGAAAGAGAAATAATAAACAAAGGAAGAGAAGAGAAGGAGAAGGGGAAAACTGTTGGGGAAATACAGATAGAATGAGAGGGGGAGAGAGATAAGAGGAAGCGAAGAAGAAATAGATGTAAACGGGGGAGGAGTGGGAGAAGTGATAGAAAAGATGAAAGGATGGGAGAAATACAGAGACAATGAAAAATAAAGAAGGAAGCGAAGAAAAACTCTAGATAAAAACTGGGGAAATAGTGGGAGAAATTCTGAAAGATGCAGATCCTTAAGGTAATGTTTGCAAGATGAACAGTACCACATTCATCTAGCACCTGCTTTCAATGTGCTGTTAACCCTTTTCCAGTGTTGGAGCTAAGGGGCGATGCCAGTCCCTCTGAACTATCCGAGACCACTTTCACCAAAATAGAATAAGGTTGTAACAGCAGAGGGATGAAGTTACACTGCACTTAAGAGCCTCTACCGAAAGAAATCTGCTTTAAAAAGCTTTATGATTAATGTTAAACGAAAATGAAGCAGACCAATGTGTTTCTCTTGAAATTTTAGCCAATTTTCATATGCTACATGCCCACCTATTACATTTGAAACACTAAAGTTGAGTCCAATATGGCGGACTTCAAGATGGCCACATACTATATCCGGTTCTCTCCCCCCCCTTCCCTGTATTATACACGGCTAGTGTTTCAAAGTCGGTATTTGATTTAAATGAGTGTTTCCATACTTATGGACCTTACTAACTATCAATGGTTAGTTATGACGCCTATTTACTCGTCACTTAGATACTAGGGACGTTCAATATATAAGTTTCCCTGTGCTATAAAATATTGTATAAAGCAATACCATTAAAAAGAAGCACATGGTTGACAAGCGCCATCCTTCGTCTACAAGGAACAACAATCGATTCTTTATCAGACGTGAAGGCGCATGCGCTCAAGGGCGAAAAGTAAGTGCTTGTTCGGAAAACGCGGGCTCTCGTCATAATGAGTTCAGAAGCATGGATGATGCGAAGGGCGTTCTGCTTATGGACTTTTTGGAACGAGGAAGAACAATTAATGCTGACCGTTATTGTCAAACATTGGATAAACTGAAAAACGCAATTCGACATAAGCGACCAGGTCTCCTGTCAGCTGGTGTCATTCTTCTTGACGATAACGCTCGCCCCACCACTCAGCAGTGTAAACACAACACAAAATTGAAGAATTGGGGTAGGAACGACTGCCCCACCCTCCATACAGCCCCGATTTATCACCGAGTGATTTCCATCTTTTCCTTGTGTTGAAGTCTGAATTGCAAGCTTACCGTTTCGAAACAGATGAAGAAGTGAAGCGGAATGTGAGAATAGTGCTCAATAGCCAGAGCCCTGATTTTCTTGCAAAGGGTATGGACAAATTGGTGCAATGGTGGGACAAATGCCTGAATCTCTATGGGGATTATGTGGAGAAGAGAGGAAGGATCCTCCTACACATGTATGTATAGTTTTCTGATGTATCTTAAAAATATTTTTTTTTACAGCATACGGAAACTTATATATTGAACGACCCACGTACCTGCAGCGGGAAAAAAAAGTAAGTGAACTCACTTATCCCAAGGAAGTTTCAATTTCTAATGGAACTACATCTAAGAGCACGTGTTTGATAAAATGTGACGTCGCGACCTTAAAGTAAAAAGATTCTATATGCACCTTTGTGCGAAAATAAGTTTCTGACCTTAAGCAGACCATTGGTTTACATTCTTTGTACTCCTTAAAGATCATGCTTTGAAGTATATTAGTTTCGAAGAAAACAACGGGGTAAAAAAGTACTATCTGCAAATGAGGTTTCAAGTTGGGGTAAAAAAAGTTCTATCTGCTTTGTTTCCGGTCTTTGCGACCACCAGACAAATGGCACAACGCTCATCTCCTATGTATCCATCTATTTTAACCTCCAACGTAGGGAGGAAGACATTAAGTAAAGAAAAAGTGTCAGATCTCACTCATATGATGAAGTGGTGCCGGCTGTGGGTGGACCGACGTTACTTTGCTACGGTGCTGAAGAGAAACATATAAGATACTTTTTTTCATTTGTTAACAGTCTTGTTGTCAATAAGCGACATCTACTCTCAATGAGTACAAATACTTTTCATTTTCTTATCAGAAGGATATGCAGTAGCATGTTATATTAAAATGAACGTTTTGTGTTTCCACTGGTATTATATACTGCGACACTATTTACAACATGATTACTGTTGACTCACATGTCAATACTTTCTATTAAACATTATTTCAAAATCCAATCTTCACACTCTTGCGTAATTGGTGTATAGTATTCGATGAAACAATTTGTATTATTTTGTACTCTGGAGCACCTTTTACATCTTATTTACTTTAACATGTACATAGTTCATGCAGAATATAGAATAACTAGAATATAACTAATTTCTCACCTTTTTTTGTAAAATGTTTGATATTTAAGGGATAATCTTTTTACTCTCATCTGAAACGTTAGTTTTGGAGTAACTGCAAATTCGTCGTTGCAATACATGGACATTAGTGATATTTTTTCATTAGAGAGGGTTCGCTATACAAATGCCAGAAGCACAACTCGTTGGAATAATTAGTTTTCCCTGTGCACATAGTCAAATCTTTAACTAGCTCTCCTGAGAATATTACGACTTGGCAGATAGAACCTTTTTACTTTAAGGTCGTGACGTATCACTTAAACGCATTCGACTTTGAAGGTGACCCAGATTTCATACTAGCTTGTAGTATATTTGATTCTACTAAAAATCTTGTAGGGAAAAGGAAAATGCTTACGTGGTTTAGGTCTGGCAAACATTGTTACCATGGAATGCTTGGAAATCATTCTGCGCACGCGTTAAGACGCTCATGCGCTGCGCAGGCGTACTCTTTAATTTGTTGACGCCACACACATGCGCAGTAGATTTCTCCTGGTCAATCAACATCCATGCCGAGCGCTGTGCATTGTAGCTGCTTGCATTGTTGAATCCAATGAGTTCTTCCTGCTCTCTCGTCACACATACGAGTCATTCCTACTCCTACCAGATAAAATGAAGTCTTCAATCAAGCTTCGAATGTAACCTTTTGAACTTTTTCATCCAGTTTAATCTTGGCAGCAGGCAGAGAGAAGAAAAAAAGAGAAATGAAAGGAGAACCATTCGGATGTGCAATTATAAGTATCCGAGCTGGTGATTGGGCCGCGTCTGATTAAGAGAACTGTCACGGAGGCGCTTCGATCGGAGCGACAATAAGAAAGAGCAGAACGTCTACAAGCTCTAGCAACTTTTATTTCACCCAAACTTATATGAATGGTAACGTTCGAAGCAAACGATTGCAAGATTTCATTTATAACATTGTACCATGAGTGAACTATTACAATTTATACTTCCTTATGTATTTCCATACTGATAGGTTGGAAGGGGAATAAATAACTGTAGAATAAATATTAAACTTCTGGTAACTAGGCTATTTATGTAACTTCGATACCTTGAATAAAAAATTCTTGATCGCACCGATACAAGCACACTTTCTTTTGTACAATAACTATGTTTCCATAGTTGCACATTTACAACCTGAAGTGACATATTATGTATGAAAAGGTTTGTAGAAAGTATATTTTGCGAGCTAAATTTTCTACTTTCACAATACGAATTGTAATGAAAATAAATTAAAAATTGTTATATTTTGGTTTTTCGTGAGTTACAAGTTTGTGTGTTTTGTATTGGGTGCTTCAAAATTCCAGCACCACTTTCATCAATAATAACGTGAATACCGTGACATTCTCAAAGGACTTTTTGCATCTTGATGCCTCGTCTTTGGTATAAATTTACTATACATTACGTTGCCAACTTATGTCATACAGAAAGCTCCAGATATCACGCAATGAGATTTTTTCCAGAATACTAATATTTGGGTTGAAGTGAGATGAAAATATGGGTTTGGGTATAACGGTAATATTGGATAAGTGCAAAAAACTAGCTTTCTAGTGGCATTTAATCTTGGTTAGCAACACTGGCAGTCCAGACACTTGTTAAGAGACGCAGACCTGTTTGTATTTTTTAAAAACTTGAAAAAATAAGGGAGTTTGCAATACTGCACGACTGAATTTCGTATACATTTCTAAACAAAATGAAGTATGAGAGTTCTAATGTTTCGTACACTGTAAACAAATGATGCACAGTACCACAAAGCGTGTTTTTGGTGTTACTCTTTGAGTGCTAATTCGGAATTTATGTTGGTCAGTGACGTAACACCTTTAATACTGAAACAGGTGTAGTGTTACGCGAATTTTTCTGGCTACAACGATCATTTTTCGCGTCATCAATAGCATATTTTGTCAAGACTGCAAAAAGCATCGTGGGTGTCCCCGATGGCGTAGTGGTAACGTCGTCGCATTGTAATCAAAGGATTCTGGGTTCGATACCCTCACACAGTGGCTCGGATTCCGCTTTGAACTGTAGTTCCAGATCCGGTTAGCCTGTCTCTAAAAAGCCAATTTTCATCTCCGGAGATCTGGTGTACAAATATAGCGGTTGGCAACACTGCGGAATGGATTTTGATGCAGCACCATAACAAAGCGAGATTGTCTCTCAAATCACCGGCGAGGCAGGGAGGGACTACTTCCTCGTCCCAGAAAGAGAAACCCGAAACGCTTATTGTTACCTTGAACTTGGCACACCGCGCCTCACGGAGCTAACTAGATTATTCTCGGGCAGCCCACACCGCATCATCGATTTTCCACAATTTCCACCGTTGATGTGGCTAATTAATGCTCCTCAACCATGCATTTTAGGATAAGCGTTGCATCTCGTCTCTTGCTCTTCTGCATCATGACTTGAATAGAGACGAAACATTCCCGGCGTCGCCAGAAATTTTTGAAGGGGGGAGGGGGCAGGCGAATGATAAAACTTCAGAAATAATAACAACAATTAGAACTGCATAATATGTATTCATGTCAAGATATTATTAGAATCATAAAATCAAGAAGACTTAGGTGGGCAGGCCATGTGGCACGAATGGGAGGTAAGAAGAGTTTACAGGATTCTTGTTGGGAAACCTGATGGTAAGAGACCTGTAGGAAGGCCAAGACGAAGATGGAGGGACAACGTTGAGATGGACCTAAAGGAAATCGGTAGGGATGGAAAAGATTATATAGATCTTGCTCAGGATAGGGACAGATGGAAGGCGTGTGTTGCTGCAGTCATAATCCGTCGGGTTTAAGAAAGCTAGAGAGTTAGTTAATAACAACAATAATAAAAGTAGATTAATATAATTCCTATTTATATTTTAGGCTATAATAAGTATTATAAAGTAATACAAACAAAGCAAATTTATTCCAAATTTTTATCATTACATACATAAATGTTAATTTTTTCTACATTTTACTTAGTGCACTGAAATTCACAGTCATTGTATTTTGTTATTAACTTTTACCAATCTCATTCAAGGAAAGGCTGTAAAATTTACGGGGAAATTTTACTCAAAATGTCTACATTGTGTCACCTCTCATCTAAAAATATAAGTTTTGGAATTTTGAAAACTGTGGAACTACCTGTTTATTATTATTAAATGGTATCCTGGATTCTGTATTTTACACTAATTTTTTCGGTCTGTTGCAGTTGTTATTTTAAGTTATTCTATTCGAACACTAACTAAATTAAATCTATTTATGTTATTATCAACAAAAAAAAAAAAACAACAGACTTCCTGATTCTTTCTTAACTTGAAAAGAACGATGCTAATTTCTTGTGGGGGTCGATGGACACGTTCGACCCCCCCCCCCTTTTTCCATGCAAAGATATCACTTTTACACATTTGGTTTGTACTCCTGGTAGCTTTATAGGGAGTGGAGGAGGATCCATTAGGAGGGTGAAAACTTCAGGTCACTATATTATTACATTATTTTAGGGCTAGGTCTACTGTGGCTGACACGATGGCGTAGTGGTAAAGCTATTGTCTTGTGATCAAGATGTCCCTAGTTCGATACCCAGTGGAGACCCATAGTTGTTCATATACCAATTTAGACAATGAGTCTAGTCTCAATTAGCTTATCTGATCCGGCTTGAAAGTACACACTTGACTGTGAATATCTATCTTCCCAAAGAGAGAAAGTGAGAGACAGAATGAGAATGAGGAGACGAATGGGAAAAGAGAGAAGGAAAGAATGCTAAAAGAGAGAGAATGAGAAAGGAGAGGAAAAAGAAAAAAGAGTAAGAGTGAGAGAAGGAAAAACAGAAAAGAGAGAGAAGAAAAGAGAAAGAGTGAGAGAAGGAGATAGGAGAAAAAAGAAGGAAAGACGGACAAGGGTGAGAAAGAGAGAAAAAGAAATGGAAAGAAGAGATGGAAGAGAGAAAAATAAAAATATAGAATGAAAGAAACATTGAAAGAGTAAGAGACGGAGAGAGAGAGAGAGAGAACAAGAGAGAAGGAAGGGAAATAAAGATAAAAAGGGAAGGAAAGACTGAAAATAGAGAATATAAAGAGAAAAGGATAAAGATAAACATATATAAATAGAGGAAGAAGGAGAGAGAAAAAATATTCTTATAAAAGTTAATATTGCAGTCCAAAGCCACAATTAATGAGAGAGTATAAAACTCATAAATAAATTTGGTCGAACAGACCATCAAATTTGAAATGCTACACCCAAATGATATCTTAATCCAACATCAATTGAACTTATGATTGTAATAGAAAAACTTGCAGCCACAATAATTATTGCTGTGCCAACAGGAATTAAAGTATTTAGATGAATTGCCACACTTGTGACATTTTCGTCCATTCCCCATTTTCTTAACTTTCAAACTAGTTCTAAATTATGCAGTTCTAAATGGAAATCATTTCCAACGATGATGTTATGTACTTTCTAAATAATTTTACTGGGGGCTCGCTCTGAGAGATACCCTAGGGCCAAGACTGAAGGGATGGAGGAGGTCAAAGTTTGGTGCTGACACCATGTCAGTACGTGGGTCACTGCATCAATAACTCATATGTTCCTGTGCTAACCACTTCGCCACCGAGTTCGACTCAACAATTTGAGAGGACTGTAATGCACTCGTCCTTCCATTCCAACGCCACAGTTGTACAGGCGAAAATATCACAGAATGTATGACCATCTATCACGTGTATGATATAAAGAAATGAAAAGTAGACTTTGTTATGAATACAGATTTTTATGTGCTTAATTTGTATTGCTTACTTTTGTCACAATGTTATAAATGTACTATTATTAAAGAATCATTCTAATGGGGTTTGTCTGACGCCACTATTTCACACCAAAGCGAGTAATGAGATTACTAGACTGCATAGGCCATTTATAACCTATTTCCCTTTCACAGATCCATTAAGCGCACTCAATAATATAATCGAACTCCTATGATAATAACAGAGTGCAAATGAAAGCATGCGAAAATGTCTTGACGGAAATGAAAATCTGCCCTTCTAATAATACAGTAAAGATTTTCTTATTTTTCAACGACTTCTGATGCGAGTTACTAGGGAGCCACGGAAGCACGTACATATCTTTTCTGCTATTATAAACCTGTTTAGGAACATACAACGTACATGGGTAATTGTACTATGGATTGAAGAGGTAAGATTGAAAACTTGTACAATATTCCAGTACATAAGTACGAGGGAAGGTTCAAAAGTTCTCGGTCCGACCTTCTTCCCTAAATCTACACAGGGTGTTTCAAAAATACTTTTTCAAACTTTGAGGGTTGGTTCCTCAAACCAAAACAAGAAAAAAGTTCATATGAACATATGTCCGAAAATCCTTAGTTTCTCAGTAATTAATGAAATAACATAATGACACAACTGTTAGCTTATTAGTTGAGAAGTTGACAAGGGAAAGCCACCTGCTAGATTGTTCCAGAACTACTTTCTAATAGTCTGGAGGGGAGTATTTTTGTGTATACATATCGTCCTGTTTTGTACCTTGTTACATTTGTACTTGGTGCAGAGTCTGAAGAAGACCTTGCTAGAAGGTTGAAACGTTACGTTTAGTTTATGTTTTATAATAAAATAAATTTCTGCCTTGGTCAGCATATTTAGTTCTTATTAGCAAGTGTTGAAACTGTCATCTACTCAGAAACTCATAATAAATGTTCAAAATGTCCTCCTCTTGCTTCCACACACGCATGCACGCGTCGGATCAAGGACCAGCACACCCTTTCACATACTCCCACACGGTGTCCAATAGTTTCGACGGTTTGCATGACACGTTGATGAAGTGTCTCTGCATTAGGAATTGTAGGTGACTGCCTAGTAGGTTCATATGTTCTCCCAGCACGTCTTACAGGTGCTGTCTACAGGGACTTTATTCAGAACACTCTTCCAGCCTTGCTACAGGATATGCCCTTGCAAATAAGAAGAATCATATGGTTTATGCATCAGGGGCTCCAGCATATTTCAGTCGCATTGTTCGAGATGCACTGGCTGATATCTGCCATGACAGATGGATAGGTAAGGGAGGACCAGTTCCATGGCCTGCACGTTCCAACGACCTCAATCCTTTGTATTTTTATTTGTGGGGCCACCTAAAACAATTGGTTTATGCAGCAAACATTCCTAATACAGAGACATGGAAGCCTGCTAAACCGTTCGACACCATGTGAGAGTATGTAAAGGGTAAGCCGGTCCATGATCCAAAGCGTACATGCATGTGTGGAAGCAAGAGGAGGACATTTTGAACATTTATTATGAGTTTCTGAGTTGATGACAGTTTCAACACTTGGTAATAAGCTAACAGATGTGTCATTATATTCTTTCATTAATTACTGAGAAACTAAGGATTTTTGGACATATGTTTATATGAACTTTTTTCCTTGTTTTGGTTTGAAAACCAGCCCTCAAAATTTGTAAAAGTATTTTTTGAAACACCCTGTATATGTAATTTTGTCATTGTATACAGGATCATAACATTATTATTTTTAATTTGCTTTGATTCATCGAAGGAACCATGGCGGATAAGAATATGGAAAGGTATTCTGTTTCTGCATAACAATGCTCCAGCACACAAGTAGAGAAATGTTTATACACATAATCACAAAACCTGTAATCCAATATCATTAAATATCAATACAATATGATTACACTGTAAATGAATTTTGTTCTGACTTCCAGAATACAGTCTGTAACTAGAGCATAATATAAATTATTAAATACCAAAATAGTAAGATTACTTTGTAATTGGAGTTTTGTAGTGTACATAAATTAGTGATTAATGAAGTGTACAACACATGAAAGATAAATGGGGGACCGCCATTCATTGGAACAGCCGTCCTGGTGTATTATAAATGTACCAGGACCTTAGTGCATTCCTCCGAAAGAATGGGGGCTCTTTTCCGATATCCCCCTCATCCTTAGTCTTATTATGCAAATTAAACAACCGTGATCCATAATTAACCGTGGCTCTAATACAGCACCCACTAAAAATATGTTCATCATAACGTCTTTTTTTCTAGGTTGCTAAGATGTTCAAACTTGGAATAGCGACCATGTTTCTTGTAGGAGTATGCACTATAACTGGTAGTGCAATACTAAGAAATGGTACTATTATGTTCAAAGAATGGGAATGCGTCCACAACTTCATATTAAAGTTCTTCAGGAGCGAACAATTTGTTCTTATTTCACCGCAACGAACATTAGAAGCTGTCATTGGGTATACGAAACCAACCGAATTGTTTCAATCACCGTTTGTAACTGTAAATACTTTAGATTTGTACATGAAGATGTTTCATAATGTCTTTCACCAGCATACAGTTCTTATACACAGTGACATTCAAGCTATTGGTGATGTTTTTAACGAACAAACTGTCTTAAAACTATGGAATTCAAGAGTGAAGATTTTTATACTTCTAACTAACGATGTGCGGAATAATACAACACAGACTCTGTTTCATATTATACTAAAATTAAAACCTCTAAATGTTGTAATTATAACTCAGTACGAAAGTATATTAACTTTGTATTCACACTCGTTGTACACTATCGACAGGAGTTGTGAGAATGTAGGGAAACTTGTTTTAACTTACACATGTGAAGATACTGAACCTTTTGTAGACTCGATCAGCAACCTTGAAGGGTGTGCTCTTCATGTAAGTACCTTTCACCTTCCGCCACATGTGATTTTGAGGTCTGATAATATGAATTCGCCAAAGGGCATCGAGGGTATGCTACTAGCAACCCTAGCGGACAGACTGAACTTCACACTACATGTAAGTCAACCACGCGATGGGTCAGTGTGGGGTTATAGATACTCAAACGGTACTTGCGCTGGGATCTGGGGTGATATTGCAAACCGTAGGGCCGATATTGGGGTAGGCAATATCATCCCAACACCTGAGAGATTTGAAACATCGGATTTCGTCTTCGAATCGATACGGGGCCGGATAGTGTGGGCAGTCCCTAAAGCGTCTAGGGTGGCTCAGTGGAAAAGTATCTCTCTACCGTTTGCAGTTGATGTCTGGGTGTTTGTGATAGCCTTGCAGATTTCGTTCACGACTCTGATAATTTACTGTGTAAGCCACGTGGTACTTGAGGAAACCTGTTAAGGCACCCAGTCTTAAGTGTCCTGGGAATGTCTATAGGAATGTCCTGCCCTCCGCAACCAAGGACCACAATTTGCAGAGCGTTCTTTATCCTATGGGCTCTCTACTCAATAGTCATTTGCGCCGCTTATCAGAGTTCTATCTTTAGTTTCATAACATCTCCACCGTACGAGAAAGACATCAACACGATCAGTGAAATCCTTGAATCAGGACTTCAGATTGGAGGCACCGTAGTGGTGCGAAATTTATTTGTTGACTTGAAAGACCAAGAATCGAAGCTGATTTTCAAGAAGTACAAGCCAATGAACAACCCTTTGGGTGAACTGCACAGGGCAGCTACGGACAGAAACTTTGCCGTTGCACTTGACTCTGTGTCTCTCAAATTGCTGATTTCAGAACACCACACTTCACAAGATGGTGGCATGTTGATCCACATTGCCGAGGACGAAATCTTAACATATAACTTTGTCTTGCTTCTTCAGAAGTCATCCATATACCGTGACACATTCGAGATTCTCGTTGGAAGGATGTTTGAGGCTGGCTTAATACAAAAATGGCAGAAAGATGTTCTCCTATCTCCAAAACAACTGGGAAAACATAATGCTTCATTATCGCTCAAAAACTTACGTGGGGCATTTTTACTACTGGTGTTCTGGTTAATTGCTAGTGCGTGCGTCCTTATTGGGGAGTTGTTTCTTTCAGAATATAAGTTATGCTTGAAATAAGCTCAAGTACAAAGTTACAGATGTTCTGGAAAAGCTTAAATATAAGTTGTCTTGTAGAGTTTCCTGTGTCAGCAATGTTGATTGTTGTTTCAACGAATAAGAGATCATTATACTTGCAACTGTTTTCAAGCTACTGCTTATATATTATAACAAAAATTACTACATAATTCTACAGCATTTGCACATAATAGCCAAATTTAACCAAAAGAAAAGATTGGTTTGCAAAATGTACAGGGAAAAGAACATGGGAATGATTTAGTGTAGTAGAAGACAGGACTTTTAATACAAGTTTTTTCACTGTACATAAGTTTAAGTTGAGATGTTTCACTAAAAACAATTACTCTGTATTAAACTACAATTCGTACTTCTGAATAAAGTGTTCAGTTTTGGTGACAGAAACTGACTAAAATAGCTTCGCACACCGTTTTTTGTTTTAGACTTGTAAAAATACGGACCATGTAATTGTCACATACCAATTGTAACGATTAGTAAGTGCAGTTTATCATGTAAATTTGTGAATCTGAATAGAGTGAAATCTTTGATGTTCAGTAAACCATCTTTTAGTTATTCATACTTGTTAGTCAATCTGAAAGGGTCCTTTAAATACAAAGAGCCTACCTAATGCATTCTATAATTTGTAACCTAATATTTCTACTGCTTTTAATTTTCTTACAAGAAGACAGGCAATACATACTACAGACTGTATTCAGTTCTTCAACAAAGGAAGTACAATCACGGCAATACATTGCGAATTCTGTGTAAGGTTCAACTTTTAACACTCAATTCTCTAATACACGTCAACTTACAATAATAAACTTATTATTTAAATACAGGAAAATAATGCAAATAGTTAAATATATTCACTAGTTAGCCAAAGATGCGAAAGTGGGAGACTATAGTAAATAAAGCGTCAACTGTGTGTGCAAGGGCAAATATACAACTTTGTCAGAGTTCCGAAACCTTGAGAATCTTTCATGTAAAACTACAAAAGTATGTACAAGGGCAAAATATGTGTACTGTCACACGACGTTCAAGGGTACAGCAATTTATAGATTACATTTTCGATATCTTTTAGTGTGCGTTAAGAAACGACATGTTAAGTATCATTATAGCATTATGTCAAGTGTCATAATGAAGCATGCAAGACCGTTTAGTAAGCCTTGCATGTTCCAATCCTTCCCTTTCAAAGGTTTTATTTAGCTAAAGAACATAACTGACACAAACGTATAAGAAATAATGGAGGCAGATTTAAATTTTCTGGGCTCTTTCACAAAAATATATGACTGACATCTCAATATGCTAACACCATGCTGGATAGATACGTCATGTGTATAAAACGTTTGTAAATTTATATTCTATAAATTCATATGAGGTGTAAAACTTTTTAAAATTTAGTTATTATGGATTGCTTAAAGAAATTTACTATAAAATACACCATGATTTACAGTAACGTCTAAAATGATGTCTGTGTACCTAACTGCAGTGATCCTTGTCTTTCAAAGATGGCAGAACTGCGCAGGAATAAAGCTTGCATCATTACTTTATATTTTGTCACGAACCGTAAGTTCTTTGCTCTTACAGATTACACGTTAAAAATATTCGTTATTAAGAAAGATTTTATGACCACGCTGTGCAATAGTCCGTAAGCTAGAGGGAGATATCATGCATATTCCACAGTAAGGTTTAAGAGTATTGTCATTTTGTATCTTCCAATGTCATGAAAATTGTTGCAAATTCTTCAGTCTTCCTTTGCAAACAATATGATGTAGTATGGCTCATGTGATGACGTCATGCAGCGGCGGCGCCGAGGTGATGCGATGCTGAAAATAAGGAAAACATGAAACACACATGCAACCTTTCAAAACTGGATGAGCAAGGAGTCAAAACTGCAAGAGGGGGGTTAAGGACAATTTACTTTCCCTTGGTAGATAAGGTTTAGCGTAGTGCGGGGGCAAAAATAGCAAAAAGCGGCTGCCACTGATTAAAAAAATACTGACTGAAATTCAAATATATGTGTGAAATGTATAACTTTAGATTGACATTAATTTTCCAGGGAGGCTGTGCCCCCTCCTCCTTGTCCTCCCCCTGAACGTCCATGATGATATGTATTAAGTCTTATACTTCAAGAAAGTAGTTGGCCATGCAGTGTAAACAATCAGATACACGTTGCAGTATTATTGAACTATGCAGTGATGAAATACAAAATAAAATCATCCTTGCCCTTGAAAACACATTTTTTGAACCTTTTCAATGTAACCAATGGAGGTACAAAATACATAGTACATTATACCTTCCGTCTGTCACAGGACAAAACGTGAAGTGCACAGCAACTTCATCTTCGTTATAATCCCTTCTGCCGCACTATCCCCAACAACGAACTGTAATATTTCTTCGTGAACATTGGGCCTCTTCGTAACAGTTTTTGAGAAAGCTTGAAGTGGTACGTTTACTAGACACGTTACGTGGAACAAATACATAGAACGTATTAACAAGAAAACTACCTTTCATGTTACAACTCGCATTGAATAATTTCCAGAGCACGACCTGGCGATACCTTAAAAGCAGCTGAAATTCTTGCTTCGGTGCGAGGAAGAACAAGCAGGCGTAAAATAATCAGTTTATCAACAATACAAAAAAAGAAAACGAAAACAAAACATAACTCACATGAAGCTATATTCAATTATCAAAAACCACGGACAGACCACTTGAAGAAACAAGAGAAGAAAAAATTCATAACAACAATGCTGACGAAAGAAAAAAACGGCCGCTGATCTTTATAGACGTTGCCACCAGTGCACAAAAGTATGTATATCGGCATCTCTTCAGTGCTTGCCTGATGCATACAATAATAACGGTCTTACTTCAGTACCTAACATTCGGCGCTCAATATGACGACATGACATAATATTACACTCTAAGGGTTAGTGTTTTCAGTTGAACGTAGGGGGTGCTGAAGAAAATTAAGGGGTGCGGAAGCACCCCTTCGCGCCCTCCTGGCGCCGCACCTGACGTCAAGTAGACTTGTATTACCATGTGACTAAAGTATGTGTTGTCCCTGAAAACACATGCCTTTTAAGCACTAAATTATTCAGTCTTTGTTATAAAAATCTATGTTGTTAAGAATTAGTGTTGAATCTTTTCTCTAAAGATTGTTAGATTTCTTTCCATAAAAATGTTATTGTTAATGTTAATGAAGGCAATGAATTGTTTAACTTAAATCAGGAAAAATGTTGAAACTATGGAAATATAAAACAACTATGTAGTAACCATGGTAAATTGTAAACAAAATTATGATATAAAAGAGCAAGACCTTTGTAAGCCTACGGCACATTCTCCTGGTTGCCGAAAGGCTGATGGTTCAGGGGACGTTGGGTAATATCTTGCTTCAATCTTCGGATTGGCTGCTGTACTTGTGCTCCATTTGGCAGATATTCCACAAACCCAACTCTGAATAAGGCGTTCTCCTGCATCATCAAAAAGACCAGGGTTATAAACTTCGGTACAACTAATAGGTTTAGGCCTACAAGTTGTATCGGGTGAATTGTCTGTTTGAAAAGTGTTTGTATATCATCGGAAGTTTAAATGAATCTTCGAGTAAAAGATCTTAATGATCTTTCATTTCAAACCTACATAGGTGATAATTAAAAATAAATACTACACCACTGACCTCGCAAAGGCTTGGTCCTACTAACCCTAAGAAGCCTTTAAGAAGTCCGATAAAAGGGTTGTAACCGACTAACATAAAGCCCTAAAGGCAGAAGGTTCGTGTCAAGTAAGCTTTGCCATTGGCTAGACCTCGGAGCTGTATGAGCGAAGGGTTTGGCGTGGCACAACCTTGCCGATTTGCTGACTGGACGAATATGTCCCACACAGTAAGTCCGTGCACTTCTTTATCGTTACTGATTTGCCTTAAATTTACTTAAGTTTCACAAAGTTTATATTTCAATTGTTTAAACTGTTGAAATTTAATCGTTAAGTAAGGGTACGTTACTCCGGGTCATGTTGTTCAGATGGGTTCTATGCTGGGTTGCAGTAGACTCAAAAGCAATATTTTCTACCGACTAATGCACTGCTGGCCTGATTTACGTGGACTGACTTTTCATTGCGTGTCATCCCTTCTAAATGAATACAAATTGTAATTAAATAATTGAAAGTATTGGGAGAATTATTCCTGTATAGGGTTATTCTTGTTGACTGTTAAACATGGAAAACAATGAGATTGTACTTTTATTTTCATGTACATTTGTCATGGTTTTGTTGTTGTTTATAGTTATTCAGAACAATTGTTAATAAATTTTGGAAATAAAATGAAACTTTTAAATTAGGTTGGCCTTGTTAACCACAAAATGTCTTAATGTTTTGTAACTTCCACTGCACACATAATTTGGGGAAATAAGGGGGTTTAAGGGATAACAATATCATCTAGAGTAGTGTTTTGGAACCGCAGGGCTCTGCTGTCATTTATAGCGGTCCCCGGCTGAAGTTTGCGACTTGCAGCCAGAACAGGAAACCACCTGGAAAGACGGCATTTGATTTTCGGTTCAGTGCAGTGATGTGCGTCTACGCGTAAACAAGGATAGTCTACATTCTACACGTAGACTATTTTATGCACGTAGATTAGGTAATCTATGTAAACAACATGACGAAAGGTGATAACTCAGCAAAGGGCGCAGTGGAATTAAAAGAAAATTATACTGCGTATCAGTTGCTGATGTGTGAGAACTTTTCATACTCTTTCTTCCAAATTCGAACAATTTCTCACCTAGGAAGAAGAATAATATAGGAAATATTCTAATGTTTTATGGGAAAAAGACCACTCTTGCCTCACGACTGCCATCTGTTATTGTTTTTTGCATACTATTTATCTTCTTCCATAGTTGATGATAGAAGATCCGAGAAATTTTGTTAGGAACCAATATAGTTGAAAATGTCACATTCCTTTCATGAAACCCTTGAAAATTAATTAAAATGCACTTTAGATTGTCTACGTAGTCTATGTCGTAAACTACAACCCAATGTAGTCTATGCGTAGATTACGTGTAGACAACGCATGTAGACGTAAACTTATAGTCTACGGCACATCACTGGCTCAGTGATAAGTCGACATTCTTTGTCACCAGTGCTGGTGAGAAATCAATGGTGCTCGGAGTGGCCTGCTCCCGTGCAGCCTCCAAATTTGAATTGCAAGCGTGGGATCGTTCTCAAGTCAGGGTCGGAATGGTGAAACGACTTGCAGCCCGAGCTGGCAAACCATCTGGATGTATGGCCTATCGTTCGGGTTTCGCAACAGTGGCGGTGAGCAATCAAACTAGGCTTGGTGAAACGACTTGCAGCCCGAGCTGGCAAACCATCTGGATGTATGGCCTATCGTTCGGGTTTCGCAACAGTGGCGGTGAGCAATCAAACTAGGCTATTTAACGAGGGCCACGTTGCTTCCCGCCTCCAAATTTGGAGGTTGACGGACGGACACCACGCCAATTTAGTTTGCGCAACAATTTGCATTATCAAATATATTGAAGTGGAAATATTCTGATTAACTGAATCGGTGACACTAACAACGCTGTAGCCAACGAAAAGCAAATACCACAGAAACATCACAAGAACCAACCATGTTGATTTCTCTCATACGTTTTTCCTAAAACAGGAAGTTCTACGGTGGAGAAAACTCTTCCATCTGTTCATAAAATGTGACATTACTATATTTCATAAAACAAAAATATTTTTTCTTCGGTTTTACGTCCCTGTCAGCAAAACCATTGGTATCAACCAGTGCCGGACTGGGAGCATCAACAGGGCAATGGAATTTCATTGGTAGGGAGACCTCCTCCGCATCCTACAAAAAATTTAACCGATAGGCAAGGTTAGAATTGCATGAGGCTATAGGTTAAACTGGTGTAAAATAATCTCCGTTAGAAATAACAGGATGGAAATACAAATTGACTGGAGTCTTATATTTTATGAGCTATTAACTCGTAACTGGAGAATTTCTTATGATTATGTCTTATGTATTAGAAGCCATTAGTTTAGAAGAACTGGATTAAAACTGTAAATTTTCATCATCATCCAATACAAATATATAGTATGTTTCTAATGCCTTTTAGAACTCAAGAACTTTGTTCAAAAATGTATAGAATATCATAAACTTTCTAGTTTTTCGTAATGCTTCTAAATAACATAAAACAATGATTTTTTGTCGCCATCTATGGTCAAAATATACAAGTTTTACAGCCAATAAGTTGCTGACCAAGGCAGTTTATTAAGATAAAAACACTTAACACGTAACGTTTCGACCCTGTATCAGGGTCTTCCTCAGACGAAGAACTAAACTAAAATGATGAAATATTCTACTCACAGAAAGATTACATACACATAGCAGGGTCACTAGCCATACAACAACAAATCAAGTTGACAGTCCTTATTAGGAAGATTTCTCCAAAGGAATTAAACATATCACCTCCTGACAG
Source organism: Lepisma saccharinum (assembly GCF_977018435.1). Taxonomy (NCBI): domain Eukaryota; kingdom Metazoa; phylum Arthropoda; class Insecta; order Zygentoma; family Lepismatidae; genus Lepisma; species Lepisma saccharinum. Next base: position 13,717,275 of record NC_139248.1, on the reverse strand, counting down.
TTGTTAACTAATGGGTCTACTACACTGACAGGTGATTGACAGGTCAAGATAAGCAAGAGTCTAGAACCACCTGCTTATCACTCCCCCACCCCTCCTGCCTCCTCTGGTCTACTAAGGACTGTCAACTTGATTTGTTGTTGTATGGCTAGTGACCCTGCTATGTGTATGTAATCTTTCTGTGAGTAGAATATTTCATCATTTTAGTTTAGTTCTTCGTCTGAGGAAGACCCTGATACAGGGTCGAAACGTTACGTGTTAAGTGTTTTTATCTTAATAAACTGCCTTGGTCAGCAACTTATTGGTTTTAATATGGAAACAAGGCTTAATTATATTACAAGTTTTATAGCGTCAAAGAATCATGAAATATGGAGATAGTATAAACTAGAGCTCTCACCACGAAAACAGTCCAGTCAAGGTCACGCCACCCGCCTACAGTGTTGCCAATAAGCAACAATTTCAACTGACAAATCAACCGCATACGTAAACGCGCGAAGTGTCAACTGAGCAGGTCATAGATGGACCACAAGGAAAAGAACCTTCCTTCGGTCAAAAGCGTTCGCGCATCTGTCCTCGGGGCAGTGTTGCCAGGTCAGACTTGAAAAATCGGGATATTGTTCCTTGGGAAACCAGATCTGCTAAAAATCTGATGATCTAATAGTAGCGGATGAACGACATTCTCGGGGGACATAACGTGCGCACTGGGTTACAAGGGGGCTATTGGCCTTAATCTTGGACGTCCGCAGATTTTTCCCAGGGAGAGGGAACCAAGGTATATTTATCAGGGTGGTTTACGAGGCTTATTACTCCGTAATAATGCCCCCTCAAAAAACACCACTTGAGTTTCAAATTATCACGTTCCTTCATCTCCATTATTGTGACAAATCAACTTATTATGTCTGAAATAATAGGTACTTTTAGGTCAACATTCATTTTCCGGGGGGGAGGTGTGACGGTCTTCCTTGCACCTCCTTCTGGACGGCCATACCTCTACCTAATTTTATAGAAAATTAAGTATTTTCAAGCCGTTGAAAGTTCCAAGCAATTACGGAGGAGGGGGTGCATTATTTCCTTTATAATTGAACTATCTCACTTCGTTCTCAGCAAATTTCTTGTTATTAACACTCTCACATGCTTTATTCGCCAGTTACGCTGCCTCTATTTTGCTGCATTTAATATCTATACACGCGCGCGCGCCTAAAATTACGCAAAGAATTTTCGATGGGTCCGGACGCTATTTACGCCGCTGTTTTGTGCCCATAGCGTTTGGCATAATTTCACAGTTCAAACAGCACTTTTCATGGCTGAGTGGAGTTCCAGGAAACACGTTTTTGAGCAGAGTGGTTCCAAAGCAACAGTAAGGAAATATCTCGATAAATCAACAGGCCTGGCAACAGTGACATGGACCGCGTGAAGGCTCCTCCCTCCTGCCCTTCCTCCACACCCGCGAGCGCAATGCGGTTCTGCGCAGGCTTTTTCCCCTGTGGTTCCACTATAGAAGAAGTGTGGCAACCCTGGAGGGCCAGGGGTGTGGAGGAGGCAAGGGAAAGCTCCGACCTTGACTGAGCTATAGGTTGTTCTTGTATACCTGTCGCAAAATTAGTTTGGTATTGACAGCTGAAGGAACACGCGTCGCGGTGTTGCCATATCATGCGGTGCGGTAAGGTACAGTACGGTACGCAGGGCAGCCGTCTGACGTGTCGAGGAAAACGTGTTACGAAAAGGAACAACAATGATGAAATGTGTTATTGTTTTCCCTCTCATTAACATTTCCCTTACAACATGAACGAATTAACGAAACGAGCATTGTTTACAGGTGACCTTTTCAATCCATTCTGAAAATAGTGAATATATACACTTGCAATAACCATTCTTTCCCTTCAATTGGACCGCAAATTTTACCGTGTTCTCACCGAGTGTCCGGGGTCGACTCAGCCAAGTGAGTACCTGGCCAAACCTGGGTAAAGCGGTTGGTGAACACTTCACCTCATCACTTCATGGTCGAGGTCGAGAATGTGTAGAGCCCTACCTCCACATCCCCATATGCCTCCATACTTTACTTTATTTTGCGTCCATTAAGTTTTTTGTATGAGAATTCCAGAGATTTTATGACTGTCCTTAAATATGTTTTCCCACCTTGAAAAAGTCCCGAATCTTTCAACGGAACGCGCAGTTTCACAACAGTGGGATGATCTTTCCTCCTATAATAAGAGTAAATATGGCGACGAATAGCATCTTGCTGAAAGGTATCTAAATTTGTCACGCGTTTACTGATATTCCTCTTCTTTCCTGGGGTTTGCAGTTTTGAATCCTCGCATTTATTTATTTATTTATTTCTACCACATTATATTTTTCTTTCCCTAGTTTAACAATAGTGTTCTTAGACACGCCGACAGCAGCTGCAGTCCTGTCCAGAACTTTATTTACAGAAATGATTGGACCCCCATTGTTTTTCTCTTGCTCAAATTATTTGCGCTCAGAACAAACCATCTCCCGCGTTTGGCCTTTGAGAGGAATTCCTTTTTCTTTTAGTGCATGCCTCTTTGGTACATTGTCATCTCGAGTATTGTCTCCTGTGCTTGACATTCTTCACACAAGCACACGACACATTCAAGCAGAACTCAGAAAATTATGTACAAAAAAATAACACACTAAAACAACACGCTATATACAACAAAGAATACTCTAAATTCAGTAAACACTAAACAAACGGACCGGTTAAAATATCACAGCAACGCAACAAACACACACGTTCTCCCCCAACAATATGAAAACTGATCGCAGGAAGAATCGCCCGATAAGCGGCAACACCGAGCTAAACGTTTTCTGTTTCTAGGTAACCAGGGCTTGGGTGAAGCACTGGGAAGATTTTTATTGGCTCGCATGCCAGCAACCCACGCTCCCGCAGTGACGTAGACCCGCTTTCTCCACGTGCTTCGCAAGTGTCAATACCAAACTAATTTTGCGGCAGGTTTAGCAAAGGTGTATACTGAGGCCATCTTTTCGGCGCCTTTTACGAACTGGGCGCCATGGTAAAAGGGCGTACCGGGATATTGTCTCGTGTAAAATAAATACTTCTCCTTTATGAAGAAATTAGAATGTAGAAATGCTCATTAATGTCGTCGCAGAGCAAGCTGTCCTTTCTCCCACAATTGACGCATGCGTTCACGAGACGCTTCTGGTGTTTATTAATTAACGCATAAAGTTTATAAACAAATAGAAAAACGTGTTGGAAGGGTGTTCGAACGCTAGTAAAATTCCACTCATATAAATTGTCTAGGTAGGCAGGCTCCTGAGACATGAGGATAAAGGCACCAACTGGTGCATTAGCCCAAATCGACAGTTCACGTTTAGATCCCCATTATGGAGGAGAAATTTCTCACATACTTCTTACATTTACTTTCGCAAAACTCGTCCACTTTGTGCGACGTCTTCACTCTGGCAGTCTCCACTATGCGCTAAAACTGACTGACGTACAAATGACAGAATGATGTACCTGAGATGGCCCTTAGCAGGCGAATATCGACAGGCAATGTTCAACTGTCAATCAAGCACTTGACTGGTGCATTTCTATTACACGTCATCGGATCAGGCAGTTTCTGCATTCTTATTGGTGAACTAGTTCTCACAAAGTTTTGCATTCAACGGGAACAACAGCAAGAGATAAAATGCATCTACGATGGGTAGGCACTATACTTTTTTCAGTTCCAATTTGCGGTTCAAAGACATCCACCCAACTCAGCGCTTCACTCTTCTTCACTCCCACTCCTATGCATTACCCGTGCAGCACCCAATGAACAGGCAGCAGGCAGCAACTTGTGATCGTTTGGAGGAGAAAAGGCGACTGTGTGGGGAGATGATGTCGTGACCTTGAAGCGCAGTTTGGAAATGAAAGCAGTATAGTGTGCTGCAGAGAGAGGTTTTCGTTCGAGCGCCAATTAGTTCGCACGGACGACGCTAGATAGCAGAACGAGCGGTATACGCACATAATAAATATAATAATATAAACATAATTTGTCTGTGGTAGTGCGCTCTCAAATATGGATCGTGAGCTGAAAGACGCAGTGAAATTTAAACTTAAGTGAACATCTCCATCTTAAAATATAGTATAGTCTATCTTACCAATACAGTGATATGTGAAAATAAAAGATGATTGTGGGCTAAAGTTGCCAGGACGGGTATTTTACACACAATAACTGTCAGTTTAAAAAACTCAATATGTTGACCAAGGCAGAAATTTATTTTATTATAGAACATAAACTAAACGTAACGTTTCAACTTTCTAGCAAGGTCTTCTTCAGACTCTGCACCAAGTACAAATGTAACAAGGTACAAAACAGGACGATATATATACACAAACATTACTCCCCTCCAGACTATTAGAAGAAGAGGAAGAGGAAGGAATTATCTACGAAGTGAAATGTAAAGACTGTCCGAGTGTGTACATAGGAGAAACGAAAAAGGCTGAAAGACAGGTTGAAACAACATAGGGATGACGTACGACTTAAGAGAGAGAGAAATACGATATTTAAACACACGAGAGAAACAGGACATGACATAGAGTGGGATGAGCAGATAGGAAGGGAGAAGAGAATGCTAGTGAGAAAATGGAAAAAGGCCAAGGAAATAGAGAAGAAAGGTGAAGAATACACAATGAACTGGAATGGGGTACTGAAGTTAAACAAAGAATGGAAGAAGGTGTTAGAAAGAGTGGAAAGGACAAGAGAGAAAGAGGAGAGAAGAAGGAAGAAGAATGAAGGAAAAAGAGCGTGAGATAAAGAGTCCAATCACATTCTAGATGGAAGAAAATATGTTTAGCCTTTTAGGTGAAAGTACAGTTGAAAAGGGAGAGCCACCTGCTAGAATGTTTCAGAACAACTTTCTAATAGTCTGGAGGGGAGTAATGTTTGTGTGTATATATATCGTCCTGTTTTGTACCTTGTTACATTTGTACTTGGTGCAGAGTCTGAAGAAGACCTTGCTAGAAGGTTGAAACGTTACGTTTAGTTTATGTTTTATAATAAAATAAATTTCTGTCTTGGTCAGCACATAGATTTTTTCATATCATGGAAACAAGTCTTAATGGTGTTATAGTCAGTGTAAAATATTTGATTGTATACTCCCGAGAGTAGCACGCTCGATGGTGGGAGACTGGAATGAGTACTAGCGAGAAAAAGTTATTCCATACAGGACTCTAGCATAACTCTGTTCCGTGTATCTCTGGAGGAAGCGAACGAAAACAAGTCTCTGCGTAAGTAGTGACGCGAGACGGCTCCACCAATGTACACGTGAGAGGGATTGCGTAGAGGGGAAAAGCGACTGCAGTAACCAGCTCTGGAGCAGCGTGCACTGCTTCGCTCTGACCACTCGATTTCCTCCCCTTATTTGCCGCTATGCCGGCCTTGCTCCAGAGATATATGACAGGGTATAGACATAGTAGTTTTTGGAGCCTACTTGATAGCCTAGTGGTATCAACCTTGCTTTTCCATGTACTTAGGTTAATCCTGACACACAGTGAAACAACCTGCCTGGACAAGTAAGTAACCAGGTGTCAACCAAGTAACTGTACACAAACAACTAGAGCTCTCTCTTTCTTTTTTTTAAACAAGCAAATGCAGCTCTGCCAGTTTTAAACCAAGAAACTGTATTTCTACCCCTTTTGCAAACAAGCAACTGCATTTCAACCACCCAATTGTAGTTCGACCCTATTTAACATTGCACAGTAACCTTTCAGTTCCAACCAAGCATCTGTAGCTCTGCTACTTTTTCAACCAAGCAACTATAGCTTTGCTGGTTTTTCGATCAAGCAACCATAGCTCTTCTGGTTTTTCAACAAAGCAACCACAGCTTTTCTGGTTTTTCAATCAAGCAACCAAAGCTTTTCTGCTTTTTCAACCAAGTGGTAACGTCATCGCCATATAATCAAGGGGTCCAGGGTTCGATGCGCTTTGAAGGCCCATACTGGTTCTGATCCCACTTATAACTAGACGTCGGAATTTAGGTTTTTAACCTATTGTTTTCCCTTGCAGGTAAATAAGAAATAACAAGTTACATCAGCGTTTCATAAAAAAAAAACGAAACAACCGACGAAGTTTTATAATGCCTAAAATAACCTTTTCTTTAGGTGTTTATATATTTTTAGGTTTTACAAGATTTTTATATCACACAGTGGTATTTACTCAATTTGCTGACGAAACAATTCAATGTTTGAAACATGCTTTCTGTCGACTTCACTCCCTCCAAGTCTGTGATGTTTTTCAAAGCTCTAAGCAAAACAAAATGTCTGTCGATACTGTTATCTGCTCTGCTGCACACGGAGGGGCAGTTCCCTTCAATTTTGACCTTCGCGCTATGGACTCGCAATGCTAAGCTTTGTCTACTATGAGAAAGAAAACTGTCCTTGACCCCCCCCCCCCCAAACCCTTAATAAAAGTTGCAATTTTGCATGTCTAAGGATAAAAAATTGGAATACACTGAACATCTTCTTGCACCTTTTTTCACGTTTTACCAAAATTCACGCATAATTCCCAGACCTAATATTTCACACCTAATTCCCTCAATTCAAGGAATTCTAAGTTAGTAGCCACCCTGATATTATGCAGCAAATTGTATGCAACGTCGCACCACTCGTAACTCCAGGTTATGCAGATCCGAATTGGCAACACACCGCTCCTTGCTCCGGATGGTCAGTTGGAAGCACTAGTTCTCACCCAGGGATCGGGATTAAGACGTTACACATTCCTCCAGGAAGAAAACCACTGAATTGCGACATGTGACAGTAAATGAAATTCAAATACATTATAATGAAAATGTCCAAAATCTTTAAACACGAATCGCGCGCATACATATTGATTCGGACAAGTTAAAATTATAATTTGTTGGATCATGCACGCTCGTAGGCAGTGATAAGCAACTTATTTAACATGAGAGTCCGCGCACCGCCTTCACAGTTAATAGCAAAACCTCAACTGCCTACCTCAAGCGCGAGGCGCAGCATAACAGATTGTTCTATCTTACAATAATACAAACTCATAACATAAAATAACACAAGAAAAACTGATAATGTATATAACAGATCTATGTTAATTAGCGATAGTAAGCTAAAGTTCAGGTTGGCAACAATTAAAAATGCCAACGTGGAAGTTTTTACATCGCCAAGAACACGAAGCGTGGTTCCCCCACTCCTAACATAAACAGCCAATAGGAAAACGATATTTTATTGAAAACGAGGGAGAAATACTTTGCTATAATATTACAATATTATACTATATAGAAATAACTAAACTGATTTTATCAAATAATTCATATTTGCCCTTACACATAAGTAGTGTGATTTGTGGTACAACCAGGACCACTTATAGCGTACAAATGATGAGCCCCCCTCAAGCAGATTTGGCTACACTTAAACCTAGCTCAACATGCCCATATGAGCTTTTTGCTCAAGTGTAGCACCCCGTCTAATCCAAGATTTTTGTAAAAATGCCCGAAGCTACAGTGTACAAATGATGAGCCCCCCTCAAGCAGATTTGCCTACACATAAACCTAGCTCAACATGCCCATATGAGCTTTTTGCTCAAGTGTAGCACCCCGTCTAATCCAAGACTTTTGTAAAAATGCCCGAAGCTACAATGTACAAATGATGAACCCCCCTCAAGCAGATTTGGCTACACTTAAACCTAGCTCAACATGCCCATATGAGTTTTTTGCTCAAGTGTAGCACCCCGTCTAATCCAAGATTTTTGTAAAAATGCCCGAAGCTACAGTGTACAAATGATGAGCCCCCCTCAAGCAGATTTGGCTACACTTAAACCTAGCTCAACATGCCCATATGAGTTTTTTGCTCAAGTGTAGCACCCCGTCTAATCCAAGATTTTTGTAAAAATGCCCGAAGCTACAGTGTACAAATGATGAGCCCCCCTCAAGCAGATTTGGCTACACTTAAACCTAGCTCAACATGCCCATATGAGTTTTTTGCTCAAGTGTAGCACCCCGTCTAATCCAAGATTTTTGTAAAAATGCCCGAAGCTACAGTGTACAAATGATGAGCCCCCCTCAAGCAGATTTGCCTACACTTAAACCTAGCTCAACATGCCCATATGAGTTTTTTGCTCAAGTCTAGCACCCCGTCTAATCCAAGATTTTTGTAAAAATGCCCGAAGCTACAGCGTACAAATGATGAGCCCCCCTCAAGCAGATTTGGCTACACTTAAACCTAGCTCAACATGCCCATATGAGTTTTTTGCTCAAGTGTAGCACCCCGTCTAATCCAAGATTTTTGTAAAAATGCCCGAAGCTACAGTGTACAAATGATGAGCCCCCCTCAAGCAGATTTGCCTACACTTAAACCTAGCTCAACATGCCCATATGAGTTTTTTGCTCAAGTGTAGCACCCCGTCTAATCCAAGATTTTTGTAAAAATGCCCGAAGCTACAGTGTACAAATGATGAGCCCCCCTCAAGCAGATTTGGCTACACTTAAACCTAGCTCAACATGCCCATATGAGTTTTTTGCTCAAGTGTAGCACCCCGTCTAATCCAAGATTTTTGTAAAAATGCCCGAAGCTACAGCGTACAAATGATTAGCCCCCTCAGATTGATTTGCCTACACTTATAAAAGGCACTTCTGTGAGATTGTTGTCCATAAATTTGTTAAAAATATGCCCCTCTTGATATTTTTTTTGGATACACTTAAAACTAAGCTAAGATACACCCATACCCACACACACACACACACACACACACACATATTTACTTCTGGTTTAAGTTTAATTATACACCAGGCTCAACTTGTTTATCTAATATTAAAACAATGTAATATGCAGAGACTTTCTAGAATTGCTCTGTGACTCTCTCATTTCTTACATCATAAACATATGATTCTTCACCTATGAGAATAACACTACATATAGTGTCATCAGGGAGTGTATTGTGGAATTCACAGATAATTTTAATGTTTGTCCTGTCATTAACCACAACTTGTTTTCTTTTTGAAGTGTTGATTACAAACATGGGTCTCTGTGCTTTGAATTCATCTGGTGTGTAATACATGTCAGTATTGCCAGTAGTGACCCTTTGTATGCTGTAAATGCTTCATATAATTTAAGGAAATCATCCTTGGAAATGTCTAAATTATAATTTTCTCTAGGAAATACCTCATTTCTGCCATTTTTAAGATATATGTTCTTGATGTTGCAGTTATCAAATCTACTTGAATTTTTTTCCTGATTATTGTGTCTTCCAGTCTGAAACAGTACCACCACAAAATCCGGCATGTCATATTGTATACTGGAGAATGAATTTGTAGCATCAAACTCATAATAAGTACCAGCGGCAGGCTTCTGTACACATTGATATGTATAAAATTGTAGAGGAATCTGTGGATTTTTTATTATATCTGCTTTGTATTTAAGAGCATAACTGGCTTCATATTCAACAACTGGGATTCTTAGCTCCATAGTCTGAATAATGCTTTTGCTTTCATCAGGTAGGGTATTGGGCAAAGCTTCCCCTGTAGAGTTTAATGTGCTGTACCTCATCAAAGAATTATTATCATTGGCAGCTCTTCTAAATGTGATTCTTAAACCACCCTTCCACATAATATATTTGTAATCTGAGAAGAATCCTGGCAACAGGCGCATGGGGAACAGCACTGCGTGGCTCTTAGATAATATTTTATCACCAGCCTCAAATCCACCTATTTTGTAGTAAGAAGCCTCGGTTTTGGATAATTTTAGTGTGGCCAAAGCTGTGGAGGTAATGCCGGGATAATCCACTCTGTTTATAACAACACCATGCTTTCTGATCTCAATTTCAGAGAACAGATGCGGCACAAAATTATCCACCAATCTTATATTTGAATTTGCCGGATAATCTGTTCCATCGAGCTTTACAACATCAAATTTGATGTATAGATCTGCTCTGTGGGGGTGTATAAAGCCATCCCCTACATCAAGATCAACCTCAATTTCTGTGTTGGGTTGATTTAAATTTGCAAATGTCCTCCTGTTTGGGGGGAATGATTGTAGCTCATAACTCTCAATATTTTCCATTTTTTTTGTATGTATTTTTATTTAAATATTAATCTCTATGATTGCAGTTGTTGTGGCTCCAGCAAAATCAACTAATTCTTCTTTTTCATTAGTGACCATCAACTCAATGTAATCTATTCTATTATGGCACACAAGAAAATATAATGTTGGGGATGGAGTGTAGATGATTGGCTCCATAAATTCAGAATTAGGTTTGAATGTTGCAATGATACCAGTTTGTTTGTGAGTGCCTATGCCATTTGATTTGGTGATCATACCCTCGGCCACATTACAGTGAATATTCAGAGTCTCTATGGCTAAGAATTTAGGTATATTAATAGCAGTGTGTTTGATGGCTGGTTCAAGTTTTGTGTTGTTCTCAAAGCCTAACAGCTCTCCTATAGTACCCAGATCCACTGTTTCTGTAGCAGATACAATCTCTACGCTGTGAGTGACAGAATTTTGAGTTAATACTATGCCTCTGGGTAATTGAGCATTTAGAGTGGATAGATTATACTGCCCTGGAGTGATGACAATTTTTTGATCACCTACTGCAATTTTGTTGTTGTGGTGTGTAATATTAGGGATCAAGTACATGCCATAAAATGCTCTGAGAGCTATTGTTTTGGGATACACTATATCATCATGTAATTTGAGTTTCAATATTGAATTTTGGCTGGTGAGATGGAATACCCCCATGATGTTTCAGATACCACAAGGCTTTTTGAAAATTTTCAATTGATGGTTTATTTATTTGAGACATATATCTAAGAACAGATAAACACAAATGTCCACAATTAACATCTTTGAAGTTTTGAACACGGGCATTATTGTAATAAAGATTAGCTGATTTTAGATATTTTACTAAATTTTCAGGTGGAACACCTCCAAATGAATCAAACACAAATGCCTCATTGTTTAAATATTTAAGATAACAAATCCAGTGAGTGCCCTGATTTTTGTACTTATCCAAATTAACAATGCCACACTCTTTGTTGAGTGATTGTTCTGGCAAAGAATCAGACATGTACACACCTCTAAAATTTTTGATGCCCAGTGGCTTGATTAAAGCTTCAATATCTGGGTTTGTAAGCGGCTCTTGTTTTTTTTAAACTTATTCATGACTCTCTTAACACCTTTGCCTTGTTTCTCCATGGCCAAGTTATGGCGCTTCAATTCATCTAATTCTGCCCTATTCTTCTTGGCATCTATTACTGTTTTTGCTATGGCAGCTGATCCCCCAGCCAAGCTCCCCACAGCCCCAAGTGCTGCTAAGATGGCCGGGATAGTAAATATGAAACCCCCACATGTAATTTTTTCCTGGATTGTTGTAATTTTTTCAATTGGGGGGTACTAAGCAACAATTTCATACCATGGCCCTTGGCAATACAAGAGCTTTTTTTCTTGCGCTGCTTTTCGGTTAAAAGACTATCAATAGTTTTAAGAGATTTAAGACCTGCATAAAGTATTTGATACATAACACCCTTGGCCTTCATTCTAGGTTTATTATATACATATTCACAACCCCCACCCCAGTTTTTGTTTGGTGTTCATAGCTATGGTGGTCCCCAATGCTGCTATTTTTTCACTTAAAGAAGCATTTTTGCTTACAAATCTACCAAATGCAGCCTCTTCTAATTTTTTGTCTGCAACATGTCTCTTGTCAAGATCAGTATGTGTGCTATGTCATGGTCTCTGCAAGCAGCATCTAGGGGATTAACACCAGGGTCCCCTGTGTTTAATCTATGGTCCAATTTTGTGCCTGGACCACAATACTGATAGCCTGGAATGTGTAGTTCAAATGGCAGTTTGTTTATAATGTCATTAACCAACCCCCGACCCTCAGAAATATTCCAAAATTTAGGTGGTAGAGTATTAATAATTTTTATAAGATATCCAATCCCCTTAGTGTCATTCACTATAAAATTAGACAATTTGGTGCTTATCATGTCCATAATTCCAACCTTTTCATTGTAAAAATTGTGGTTGCCAGCATTTTCCTCCCCAGCTATCACCAATAACCTATCTACAAGTTTCCTGACATCATCAACCCAGACAAATTCTTTAGGCAGGGTGTTGTATTGTTTGATTCCACTGCCAGTCTTAATTTGTGACCATATGGGCTTGATTAAATTGTTGTATTTTGCTCCACTGCTAGACTTGACTCTTTTTTGTGTGGGATCATTGTTCTGGTATAGAGCACCTGATTTTATTAATATTTCTTTGTAGTGCTCATAGTCTTGATCTGTATAGCTGCCAGGCCTTTTCCTAGTCATCAGTTCCCACAATCCAGGTGTGCCGGGATATTTAACAAAACCACCTCTTTGTCCAAGATGAGATTCTGAATATACAATTATATCATCTCCCATAAATGTTACTCTGAAATTGCCAATTCTATGTATGATGCTACCATCACGCTCTGTGTCAGCATATAAGCCAAAGACCTCATCTTTGTTGTCTTTAGGTGTGCTTAAGTATTTTTGAGCAAGAAGACCCAATTCAATAGGATCCTGAGTAGCTTCAATTCTTCGAGGAGCAACAGGACTAGGTGTATGAATACTAGAAAGTGGGGTGATTGGATAATCTAATATGTTCCTAGCAGCTACAGGTACAAGCTCTGTGATCAAATTTTGATTTTGCTCTGTAACAGTTTTGATATTTTTACCTAATTCACTAATAGCATCAATAATAGGCTGTTCTGTTTGTTTGTGTTGTTCATAAATTCCTCGGTTCTCTGATTTCCATCCCTTAAATCTTTTTACAAGATAATCTCTTAATTTAAGATCATCAATGATTGGCCTTTTCATGGTTATTTATATATGTTTCAATGTCTAGAAAATTGTTGATTTTATTTCTGTATTTGCCACTATTGGGTTTTCTTGTCATATCAATTGTGACAAACCCATAACTGTCCTGGTTCCAGCACCTACTGCAAAACTTGGAAAAATCATTGTAGCTCAAGTCCCCACCTACATATTCATCATGTATGTGTTTGAGGTTGGTATGATCTTGATGAAACACACATATAAAATTGCTGTTGTCTCGGATCAGCTGCTTCGGTATTTTAGAAAAAGTGTGTGCCAGGTAGAAGCAATCAATGTTTTTGTGCCGGCCCTGTGTAAAAAAATTTCTAACCTTGTTTTGATTATCCAGTATAATGTCATCAAACACAACAACAGAATTATCGAGACATTCATGGAGTGGCTTAACATCTGGTTCAAAAGTGGCTATATCCAATCCATCATATAGTTTCATCAGCTGCTGATATTTAAATTGTTCCAAGCTCTTAGAGAAGACATACAAGTGCCTATTTTTCCAGTCTAACCAGTTGGGTGCCAATAAAAAATTATCAATCATTAGTGTAGTTTTACCACAAGCTGATGGCCCAACAATAAGACATCTAATATTTTCAGGCAGCAACTTGCCATTTCTCTTAATCTGCTGTTCAGGTTCTGGCAGCCTTTTTATAACATCCCAGGTGCTCATATTATCACTTTGTCTGCATCGATCCAGCTGTGTTCTGGAAGTCCTAGCCATTTGACAAATAACTTGTTGCCTTTTCTGCGGATGATTTTTTCTATGAGATATGTGTCAGGCTGTTTAGTTTTGCTGAGTTCTTCTTCATAGAACCGGCCTTTGAGAATTTCTCCTCGGTGGTCTTTTATTATATATGTGTTAAGGGTCCCAGGTTTAACTTGAACCACTGTAAATAATTCAGTGCTCCAGTTTCTTGTAAAGCCTCTTTTGAATAAGTGCTTATATTTGCTGATTCTTACTTGATCACCCACCTTGTATTTGGCTTTTCTTGTTGTTGGCTGGTATCTAGGATAATAAACAGTCCTGATCAATTTTTGCTCATCAGATGAAGTTACTTCAGAGGGTTTCATGTTGATTGTGGAATGAACCGAGTTGTTATATTTATGTAGAAGTTCTGGAAGAATATTAAGCCATTTATAATTACCTTGAAGTGTAAATTGTTTATACATAAGATTTTTTAGGGTTTTGTTGAATCTCTCTACAATTCAGGCTTTGAGATCACTGTAACTCGAATAATGTTGTATTGACTGGCTTTTAATAAATTGTTGGAACACAGAATTATAAAATTCTTTGCCATTATCTGTTCGCAAATAGCGCGGTGATCTTCCACTCTGATTGATGATTGTCCTGAAGGCTTCTGTAACACATTTTCCAGTCTTGGATTTGAGTGGCACAGCCCAGGCAAATTTTGAAAATGTGTCTATTACAGTAAGTAGATACTTGTAGCCCTTGTTGATTTTGTCTAAGTTTTTCAGCTGTCCACTTGCCATCTCAATCAAGTCGCTCTGTCATAAATCATCTATGCCTTTTGTAACTACTGGCAGTCTCTTATAATTATGTCTGGCTTGTCTGTGTAATTCATCAACAATAATTTATCTAGACATAATATGAAAACAAGAATATTGCAACTATGGGGTGTTCAGCAGCTGATACTACAGGATTTTCTAAATATAATTTGTCTCCTATTTGTATATGAAATTCCAGAGAGCCATCATCTTCAGCATAAGATGTTTCTAATGTATTGGGATCTGTAAAATCCTCTAACTCTACACTGGTGATTTTTGATTTGTTGTCAGCATTTGTTATTGATAAGGTGGGGTAGTGGTGTGCCTGTGGTTGAAGCCAATATTTGATTTGATCTTGATTGGTCTCAGTGTGCCCCCAACAAAAAATTGGTAATAAAATTGTGCAGGGGACAGCATATATATTTTGCCACCTGGTGTAAATGGTGAATCATATTCTTTGTTGGGGATGCTGTACAATTCAAGAATTACTGTATGTTTAGGATTCTCGATTATGCCTGTTATTTCTTTTTCTGCTGTAAGCAATCTGCTTGTTACAGATTCAAGGTGCTCATTGATGGTCCTAACAACATCATCATGGCCTGGCTTGATTTTTATGTTCACAACAAGTTTCTTGTATTGTTGCACAATTTCTTGAAGCTGGGTGGCAAAAACAGACAGAGCATTTGCTTGATTGGATTCCATGGTCCCTACCTGTTGCTTGATATTAGCTACAATTTGTTGCAAATTTTCAATAACTACCAATTTTGAATTTTGAGGAGTAAGATCATGGACCTGTCTTCTGATATCCTCAAACAGGGCATGCAGTTCATTAATATGTTGATTGGTTGGTAGAGTGGCCACTGTTTGAGTGAGTTGTTTGATCTCTGTCTGGATATTCTTGATATCTTCTGATTTCAATATGCGATTCACTGCTCTCTTTATATTTTTAAGTTCCTGTGATGTAGGCAGATTTGTTACAGTATTTTGCAAAGATTCAAGTGCCAACTTCACATTATTTAATTCAGAAGCATCAGCCACATTTTGCATAGCATTTTGGAGCAGGGCTATATCTGCCTGAGTGGGTGTTGATTGTTGTAAAATTTCAAGTTTTGTTTGGATATCATCGATCAAGTGATGAAAATGAGATAGTTCAGATTCAGTGTTGAGGTTTTCAAGTTTTGTGATCTGTTGCTGGACACTGACAAGTGTGTCTACAATGCCAGGCAGGCGGGATTCGAGAGATTCTTGTACATTTGTCAAATCACTTTGCACTGCTGCTATTGTACCTTCAAGATGGGTTATGGTACTTTGAATTTCTCCAAAATCTTCATATGTTTCAAGTTGCAGCTTGATGTTATTGCACTCAAAGCATCAGAAGATGGCAAGTTGTTCATAAAATTTTCAAGTGTCTCAATTTTTTCTTTAACCTCGGCTATGGCATTGTTCAAGGGGTCCAGATTAGGTATCTGGAGTGATTGAATCTGTTCCTTTAGAGTGGAAATCACTAGATCAAAATCTTCTTGTGATTTTATGCTTTTGACAATTGTTTGGAGCTGTGTCTGGACATTATTTATCTGCTCTTCCAATTGTTGTTTCAATTGCTCAGAGTTGGTGGCCTGGGTCTTAAATTTGGCTTGAAGAGCTGCTACAGCCTCTTCTAAACTTTGAAAATTATCTAATGTGGCCAAGTCAGTATATTTTTGAAGCAGCAATTTGAGTTCAGAATCAATTTTAAGAAGAGGGTCCATGCATTGGGATTGTAAATTTGTAATTTCTAGTTGAAGACTGGCATTGAGTGTGGTTTGTAAAGCTTGTAAATCACTTCTTAATTTCTTGACTCTGACATCAAGCATCAGAATCTCATCACTGTGATCTTCATGCCTTGTATGGCCAAATATATCATTAGGCATTTTGTTTTAGTGGTTATTTATTATTGAATATCTAATTCTTAATTCTATAAAAAAAAGGTATAAGCTTGTCATAGGATCAAGGGACCTCAATATATAAGCAGTCACCAGCAGAAACAGTATATACAGTGCCAGAAATCATGTTTGAGTGCTTAATTCTATAAATATTTCTCCCTACTGAAATCTTGACATTACCCTCAGGGGTTGTAATAAATTGCAATTGACCACCTACAGGTAATTGGTAATGATTTAAATTATTGTTAAATATGTACAATATTTTACCTGTTTCATCATCAACATCTGTAAGTATGCTGTTCAGATGAATAATTAACAAAGCACTTAGTTTAGATATTATATCAGAAGAGGGTTGTGCTGTTGGCAGGTCCATAATAGCCTGTTTTTTGAACCCAAATAAGTTCATAGGCATGTTTATTTATTTCAAATCATGCTCTGTAATTGGACATTGATTACCACTTTTCAAATCACAATGACCCCATGGTAGAGTATGTATGCCACATGATAAAATGCATCTCTTATCATCATGTGGGTCCAGAGCCACTTTTCTTACAATATTTGTAATCAACAAGTGATCCACACTCTGAATTCTGGATTCTGATGTTCTGATTGTGCTACATGATTTGAGGCAATTTTTGTAATCTTCAAATTCAAGCTCTTTGTCTACAGTCACTCTGCCAATGCACTTGGCCTTTTTTGCAACAGCGCCACTACATGTTTCAAAACTGTACATCTTGGCCCTTAACCCAGCAAATGCCACAATAACATCACCAAGTGTCTCATCTTTTAACTTGCCAGGCACCTTTTTGTTGTGGTGTTGAATCTCTGTATGTTCACTGGTATCAAAATATTTAAACAATTCAGGCTGTGCTATATCTTGATAAACATCTTCTGTTTGAATATCAAGAACAAAACTATCTGTATCCATGTACATCAATTTTACACAATCACCATAAAAAGGTTTCAACACATTATAATACAATTTTAACATGTGTAATTTGGCCAATTCCAATATCACAGCCCCTACATAAATAGGCTTATCAAACTTAATCTTTGTTTTTTCATGTTGAAAAGTGCCATATTTTCATCATAAATTCTTCTGTAATTGAAGTTGGGCTTTGCAATCAATTTTTTGCTCCGGCTGGGGTCAGTAATTATTTTAACATCAATATGTTTTCTGACATTTTCAATTGTTTTGCCATACACTGAATTGACCATCAATTTAAACAAGGTTTTATCAAATTGGCTCCATGCAGATGTTCGAAGCTCTGTGTTTGTATCAATATATGGTTTCAACCATCTTGAGTGCCTGAACCTCAAAACCTTTCCAACTTTGGTCACTTGAACACCATGATTCATCAGGAACTGGAGGTTTTTGTAATATATAACATAATCCTGTTTCGGCTCTAGAGTCATCATCAATTTCTTCTGTTTAGAGGCAGGTGAACACTTAACCTCAGGTTTTGGGGGCAGATCAGAAAATGTGTTGTGTAAATTATCAGGAATTGTCAGATCAACCTCTAAGAACAGGCCATAGTTACTGTCATCAAAATCTTTAAGATCTTCAATGTTGAAATCTTCAACCCACTCAAGCCCTGCATATGGCAGTTTTTCCATCATAGCATAACCATAGAGGCTGTTGGCATCTACATACAGTATATAATTTAATGGCAGTGCTGGATCATAATCAGGAATATATTTGTTATTTGCTCTGGCATATCTCTGAGAACATTGCACCATGCCTCCTCTTATACATTGTTCCATAAACAGATACATATCTTGATCCTGGATCAGATCCAATTGCATTTTAGTGTTTAAAAACATTGCAGACCATGCTAGGCCCGGAGCACTGTAAAAATACATTGGATCCAGTATATAATTTTGCATGGAAGATTTTCTGAATGCCTGCAGTATATCAGCTAAGAGGGTCACATCAAGTTTTAAATATGCCTTGTGATAATCACCAAATGTCTGGCATTTTAAATTGTTCCACATCAACTGGGAATGGTGATAATAATCATCAGTGATTCCAGATTCTCTGATTTTGCTGTAAAACTCTTGTTGTGGTGGCAGAGAACACTCATCAAATTTAGAAAAATCTGTAACATAATCATATGGATATACACCCTTCCGCCTAATTAATTTCAGGTCCTGATTTGGAAACAAAGCACATGTGATTTTGAATTGATCATCAGATAATTGAGTGGCCAGTGTAGCCAGGCTAGCCGATAAAATTCTGTAAGAATCAAGAAATCTTAAGTGAATAGGAACACCATTAACTTTAATTATTTTACTAATGGCAATATATTTTTCATTATTTTCAGCTAAAATATTTAAATTCTGCTTGTCAAACCCCTCGTACCTGATCAAATGATGAAAATCATAATTGGATGCACCATGGCAAAATATAGGGACAAATTTTGGTCTCTGGATCTTAATATTACAGCTATTACACAGGGCCATTAAGAATTTACCATCTGTATGAGAATGGTGTTTCACCTTGATATTTATATCTGAAAATTCAGAATCACATACCGGGCATTTTTCTGCATTGTTGAAATCTTCAATCTGTTTCTCTGTTAAAGGCAACATGGGTTTAGATTTTAATAAAATATTAGATGCTATGTCATGGCACTCATTTTCTATTCTATCTGCAAATTCTTTGATGGCATCTGCTCCCATGTATAAATATTCTTTACTAACCACACCACCCTGTACAACCACATAATAAAAGCTGGAAGGTTCATGTAATAGATATGATGTAATTGAAGATTCCTCAGGGTCTGGGCTGCAGAATGCAAGGGGTTTGAAGTTTGATTCAAAATCACAGACTATATATGCTGGGTGTTCCAACAAGGCTTCAAACTTTTTGAATTTTGCATTTTCACTTGGCATTGGCATCACCATATGAACAGGTTTATGGTTGCCACAGTATTTCAGATGCTCAAGTAACTTGTTTTTAGCAATTTCTGCATTCTCTTCACAAACACCATTCACCATTTTTCTACCATCAAATACAGACAAACATCTTCTGCACAACTTGAATATTTTATGAGTTTTGTCTAGTTGTGTTCTGACTAAAGCTTCAAGATTATGTATCAGAGTGTAATGATTTGTGCCATCCCCTTTAATTAAGAGCAGATCAATCGGAATAGCAGATTCATCATCAAGTGTACTGATTCTGAGAGGATCTATCAAGCAATTGTCACGGCCAGTAGAACAAATAAATACATTAATAGATAATTGTTTACCATTAATATCCCTGGCCTTTTTTTCAAATTTATCAATATTCTGAACAGACATTGGATATTCTAAGCCCTTCATTGCTTCATCAAAATCATTTTCATGTTGTTTATAATAACTTATTCGCTCAGGATGCCTTGAAACTGGATACAAAGCAGCTAAAATACACCACAAAAAGCATTTCTGGTCATTATTTTTTATATTAACCACGGCTGTTTTGTTTTTGATATTGGCAGGTAATGGCACATAAGTGGAACCTTGTAATGGGCTGAATTCAGAAATATTAACATATAACTTGTGTGAAGACCCGCATAGGCTCCATCCAGACTCTTTTGCAGCAAATTCAGAGTGTTTAATAATCAATTGATCTATCAAACTGCTTATTATTTTGTCTGAATTTGCATTTGAATATACCGGTACAGTTGCTGTTATGTGGGGCTGTGTAAATTTTGTGCCATTTGGCTTCTTATATTGGGTAAACAATTTGAGAGACAGCTTATAAGAGCCATTTTGTGCATTTAGAATTGCCTGCACATCTGGATTTATACTGTTCAAAAAATTCTTAATGTCACATCTTGGCTCTGATACAAAACGGTGATCCCTTAATTGGCCGTTAAAACTGCTATGGATGGGTTCATAGCGTGGCTGCTTTGCCGGTCCAGCATTAACAGGTGTTTCATGCTTCCTTTTCAGACCAGATGTAGATGGTTGAGGGGGCAATGTTGATAACTGTGCAGAACAAGAGCCCACATGTCTATTGAAATATGCCTTGCTAAATATTTTGTGGCATTTAGGACATATTTTAGTGGGAGTTCTATATTTGCCTGGGTCACAATTCTTTTGGTGTCTGGCCCAATTGGGGCTGGATATATTTTTATTACACTGATTGCAATATTTTTGATTTGGCATTTTTGTTGTTGGTTTATTATATAAGATTTCCTGGGGTTCAATTCAAAATTTTGTACTTAATATATATATATATTTTGTTCAGCTGTGTGCTTTGTATATTTCTTGTGTATATTTAATATGTTAATATTGTTAATTTTTATTCTCAGTTTATTATATAAAATTTTTTGGGTTTTAAACCAAAACTCTATGCTTATTATGACAGGTTGTAAAGCTAATAGCCTACAAGTGGAAAAAGAGAATAAATATTGATCTACACTGACCTTCCGCAAATGCCTGCACAGACATGCATGTCCTAGAAAGGCAATGACCTAGCGCTGAGTGTTATGTATTGATTTTTGTATAACAGGCTGGGACAAATATAAGCCTGACTCTAAATAAGAGTGGATTACAACAAACAAGCTGGATGCAACAAATATCAGATTTTTTATACAAAATATAAGCCCTTTTTGTTCAATATACCAGAAATATATTTAATATGAATAATATATTAAACCAAACAGGCCTGTAAGTATGAGAAGCACTGTAACAACACATCTGTTCTCCTCAGCCACTCTCACAATACTGGCTGATATGCAATGCAAAATCTCTTTATATACCCTAAGCCGGTCCGAGAAGAAAAAAAAACGGGAAATTCCCGAGGGGTCATAATTTTTCACGGGAATTTCCCGAGAGTTTTTTTTAAAATTATCTGTGAATTCCACGGTACACTCCCTGATGACACTATATGTAGTGTTATTCTCATAGGTGAAAAATCATATGTTTATGATGTAAGAAATGAGAGAGTTACAGAACAATTCTAAAAGATTTTTGCATATTGCACAAGTTGAGCCTGGTGTATAATTAAACTTATACCAGAAGTAAATATGTGTGTGTGTGTATGTGTGTGGGTATGGGTGTATCTTAGCTTAGTTTTAAGTGTATCCAAAAAAAATATCAAGAAAGGCATATTTTTAACAAATTTATGGACAACAATCTCACAGAAGTGCCTTTTATAAGTGTAGGCAAATCAATCTGAGGGGGCTCATCATTTGTACGCTGTAGCTTCGGGCATTTTTACAAAAATCTTGGATTAGACGGGGTGCTACACTTGAGCAAAAAACTCATATGGGCATGTTGAGCTAGGTTTAAGTGTAGCCAAATCTGCTTGAGGGGGGCTCATCATTTGTACGCTATAAGTGGTCCTGGTTGTACCACAAATCACACTACTCACATAATAAATTATTAAATAAAGATTTAGTTTATAACGAAGACAAATTACTTCTATCTTGTACATTGTTGAACAAAAATCGATATTAAGAAGAAATGTATTTAACTTGTGCTTAAACAACAACATTTCCGTGAAAGGTAGAAATAATCCTAGCCATTTTGGATTTGAAAAACAATGAAAACGTTGCATATATTATTCGGGATTATTATTAGCCTATAAATTCTGAATAAATGTTGCAAAAATACGCGAATAATATTATAACATAAGATAAGACGTAAGTATATACATGAATTATGAAAGCAATTAAGTATAAATAATTTAATCCAAGTTCTTAACTTGAAAGTATACAAATAAGATAAATGCCAATATACGACTGAAATCTGCCTAACATGGCGGTCGTTACATGTACATACGTAATTCATTTTTCATATCAGGAAGTAATTTTGCTAACAGCACAAGTATATTATTACAATAATTTGTGGATAATTTAAGAAGTGATGCAAAGAAATTAAAATTTGGTAAGAAAATTAATAGGAATTTAGAACCATTTTAAGGTTTTTGGAACCTTATCTACGATTTTTGGAGCCTAATTTCAGATTTTTAGAACCTATTTTATGATTTTTAGAACAAATTTTAAGATTTTAGAGCCTATTTTATTAACCTAAAATCATACTTTTTAGAACCTATTTTAGGATTTTAGAACCAATTTTCGGATTTTTAGAGCCTATTTTAGGAACCTAAAAGCACACTTTTTAGAACCTATTTTAGGATTTTTAGAACCAATTTTAGGATTTTTAGAGCCTATTTTAGGATTTTTAGAACCAATTTTAGGATTTTTAGAGCCTATTTTAGGATTTTTAGAACCAATTTTAGGATTTTTAGAACCAATTTTAGGATTTTTAGAGCCTATTTTAGGAACCTAAAATCACAATTTTTAGAACCTATTTTCGGATTTTTAAAACCAATTTTAGGATTTTTAGAACCAATTTTAGGATTTTTAGAGCCTATTTTAGGAACCTAAAATCACAATTTTTAGAACCTATTTTCGGATTTTTAAAACCAATTTTAGAATTTTTAGAGACTATTTTAGGAACCTAAAAGCACAATTTTTAGAACCAATTTTAGGATTTTTAGAACCAATTTTAGGATTTTTAGAGCCTATTTTAGGAACCTAAAAGCACACTTTTTAGAACCTAAAAATCCGAGGTCTACTTCTACTTATAACTGTTAGCATGTCGCAAAAGTGCGGCGTATGCAGTTTCTCACATCTCAGTGTTGCCAAGATGTGAACAAAGTATAGGGTATTTGGTTACAGTGACTTTTCAGGGTTGCCACGAGACAAATCAGATATATATAGCCGGGATTGGGGTATTTTTCTGTGGGTATTGACATCTATTGAGGTGAATTGTTGTTAAAGTCAAAATCTACAAAGCTTATCTCCATTTTATGATTAGCTTCATGTCCTATCAATAAATCGCAACTATTGAATGAGTAGGAAGTACTTAATCTCTACGCTCCAGGCCACCGGTGTACGCAGGATTTTTTTTCTGAGTGGGCTGGAATTGTAAAGGTGGATACTACATACCTGCGTTCCAGCGGGGGGTGCACTATAAAATATTTCATAATAAATACAATTTTTACCATCTTAAAAGTTGTTTAAATACAAAAAAATTGAAATAGTTCATTTTAAGGCGGGGGTTTCAGTTAACGCTTTGGTTTTCCGGAGTTCTTCACTACTTTCATTTGAAAATTTTGATCTTTCTCATAATTTCGGAAGGGACCGTGGCCCAATCAGCCCCCCTTCTGCGTCCAGACGACTGCACGAATTCTGAGAAATTGATTAAACAAAGCCTGAGGTAGGAACAACAATAAGAACATTAGTTACTGAAATACAGTAATATTAGTTGATATACAACCTTTGACAATAAAGTTCGGTGAATGATCCTGATATCGAAATTAGACGAATTCTTAATTAAACCTACCTTACTGTCCTTCGAAGTAGTCTCCTCCCATGGCTATGCACCGTTGAGAACGGCTGTACATGTCCTGGAAACTTTTAGAAAAGTCTTCTTTCGGGATTGTTTTCAAGACCCTCGTCACGTTCCGTTGGATGTCCGGAATATCCTCAAATCTCTGACCTTTCAAAGCGATTTTGAGGCGTGGGAATAGAAAGAAATCTGGAGGATTCAGATCCAAATTTCTTGCAATGCACTGCTACAGAGGATGAGAGCTGGTGTGTGAGGTACGACGCTGAAACGAAACGCCAAACCATGGAATGGCGTTCTTCTGCATCACCCCGTCGGAGGAAGGTCAAGGCGTAAAAATCACGTATCAAGACGATGTTCATCACTTTCTTTGACAGTGATGGCATGACCCACAAGGAATTCCTGCCGGAGGGAACAACAATTTTTCCGCCTTGCCCTTCTTCCGACGGGGTGATGCAGGAGACCGCCATTCCATGCTTTGGCGTTTCGTTTCAGGGTCGTACCTCACACACCTGCTCTCATCCTCTGTAGCAATGCATTGCAAGAAATTTGGATCTGAATCCTCCAGATTTCTTTCTCTTCCCACGCCTCAAAATCGCTTTGAAAGGTCAGAGATTTGAGGATATTCCGGACATCTAACGGAACGTGACGAGGGTCTTGAACACCATCCCGAAAGAAGACTTTTCTAAAAGTTTCCAGGACATGTACAGCCGTTCTCAACGGTGCATAGCCATGGGAGGGGACTGCTTAGAAGTTCAGTAAGACAGGTTTCATTAAGAGTTCGTCTACTTTCGATATTCAGGATCATTCACCGAACTTTATTGTCAGAGGTTGTATATAGTTTTTCTTAATTAGTAACTACGAAGGGACAATAAATTAGCAGTTTTAAAAATTTGCAAAATGGGTTGTAAAGGACATTTAAGACGGCTTATATGTGGCCAGGATCAGATTTTACAAATGAGTCTCTCCTATAATATATCTCATTCATCTCGGAAATTACGGTAAACCAATCATTTTCCATGTTCTATGAGTAGGATTTTATAGACAAATTTTGCCATTCTATATTTTATTCATATATAATCGCAGCTTATATATATTTGAGAAGTTTCCTTTGATATACCGTGCCTTAGAGTAAACCTACCGGGATATGAAATAATTCACGAAAGATTTAAGGAAGATTTTAAGTGATAGGTAGAATTCGTGAATTAGATATTGCGATCTAATATCTGCACACAAATTTCATACGAGAGTCCGAGTCAAAAATGTTGATCCCTCTCTTATCGCGTTTATGAAATTGTACCGGTGGGAGAAAGAAAATTATCTGAAAGTTATTCTTTATTCTCTTTTTTATTATAACGAAAATTGCACTAATTTCCTGTAGTTTTTCTTTCATTTTGCAAGAACGGGGAACTTAACATCGTATAGTTAATAATTAATAGTGTGAGGAAATGAATTTCGATGACAAATGCAAATATTGTACATTTAGATCTTTTGCAAAAGGCATTCTGAGCATAACAATATATACAAGTAATAACAAATTGTAGTATATAAGATACCAATACATTTTTTTCTGAATTCATGAACTAGCGAGAATAAAGTAGTGTTCTTATTAAAAACTGTTGGATCTAGTGATATATAAGTGAATTTGTATTTATCATCAGTCTACTCGTAGTACTTAAAGTTATAGTTGTTAAAATAAAATTTTAAACACATCTATATTTCTAAACAGTTTCTGATATTTTGTTTACGTATGAAGAACATTAGACAACAAACCTACATTTCTTAATGCACTCCCATCTGTATGTCAACTTTTCATTGTGATTTGTACGTTCGTATAAATTACTGCCCTTACCTGCAAACTAAATAAAATAAATATCGATGTAGCTACACACATTATTAAAAGCACTAATATGTCATTAAATCATAGGCTCAGTGAGAACGCAACATTTCTTGTCGTCACATGCTTCGTACCAAAAGGAAGCATTTGTCTTAATACCGTATTGTACTAGCTTGAAGAATTGTCCAATAATTGTCATCAATTCTTAAGTTATCTAAACACTGTCCCTGCTAACTGTGGAGCAGGACCGCGCATAGCGGCAGAGAAGGAGGGGGGATTGAGTGGGCAAAGCCAATGCGAAGGAGGAAAATCGAGTAACTCTAGTCGCCTCTCCCCACCATTACGCAATCCCGTTCCTCTCACTGTTCATTGGTGGAGCCGTCTCGCGTCACTTGTTCTCGTTCGTCTGCTCCACAGGTAGTTGGGACAGGCACGTTTACTTTGAACAAATTAAAGTGCTCAATCAATCAAAACAAACCAAATCAATCAATCAAACTAAACCAAATCAATCGATCAATCAAAATAAACCAAATCAATCGATCAATCAAAATAAACCAAATCAATCGATCAATCAAAATAATCCAAATCAATCAATCAAAACAAATCAAATCAATTATCAAAATAAACCAAATCAATCTATTAATGAATATGTACAGTACGTACACCTACGCACACACACGTGGTCAAGTCGATATAACGTAAGGGAGTGGTGTAAGGGATGACCTTGTTAGAAGGCACTCAAGAGTCAACCTCATTTCCAATCAGTACACCCTGGATTTCATCTTGAAGACTAGCGAGGACCTGGCGTCTGGACTCGCAGCCATCTCTGGGGCTGGAGGTGTCTCCTGTCCATGTGTGTTTATGAATGTCTCTTCATATAACCCTCACCTTCGCGTTTAGCCACAATTTGCAGAAATGCGACGTCAAATAACCTCATTCATTCGATGTGGCGTCTGACTGCCATACGGAAGACCCGGTTTCGATTCCATAGGTGCGAGATCTCAGGTGGCCATTTCTCCAGCAATTTACCTCCAAGGAGTGGATATGGGGTACAACTAGCCTCGAACCAAAGGGGTACTGGGAGTAACTCTAGGGTATAAAGGCGGCCGGAGCGTGGTGCTGATCCCATCACCTCCGCAAAATGGCCGAGATTGTGAATATGTGGAGACCTAACTCCACATATCTTCCATTGGCCTTGGCGGCATGTAACAATCTGCAGAGGGCCAACCCCTCTGAATTAGCACAGCGCGCTACGACGCCAGAGATCACGGTTTCGAATCACTGCTTGGACATGGGTCTTCGTTGTAAGTGTCCCTTCATATAATTGAGCATCCTCATCTTCGTGATTAGCCAAAAACTGGCAGAAAAGAGAAGTAAAATTAACGTAATCAATCAAAATAAACCAAATCAATCAATCAATCAAAATAAACCAAATCAATCAATCAAAATACACCAAATCAATCGATCAATCAAAATCAACCAAATCAATCAATCAAAATAAACCAAATCAATCTATCAATCAAAATAAACCAAATCAATTATCAAAATAAACCAAATCAATCTATTAATTAATATATACCAAATCAATACGCAATGCAGAGGGTAGCTTTAACCTTTAGTCGGCCAATGGTCCACTAGGGGACCATCGAAAGTATAAGCGTAGTCCGCCGATGGTCCACTAGTGGACCATCGTGCTGATTAAAAAGTTCAGGTGCTTTTAGGACCTTCATACTTGTATGTGAGGTTGTAAACGCTGACAGATGTTGAGATAAAACTTTGAAATGTCATTTGGAAGAAAACCCACCTACCCAGGAGCCCCCTCCCCCACCGACTCCAAAGTTACGTATGGAAGCTGGCGCGAATTTTAAATTTGTACACTTATTTGACAAAAAAATGTTATAACTTGTAGACTATATGACCAATCTACTTCGGGTAACTTTTGTTTTTCCGCTAAAATATCAGGGCATGCAGCCGTGGAGGAATCAAAACGCCAAAGCCAATAAGAGGGGTTGGGTGGGCCGCGGCCCCCAACTTTCAATGAAAAAATCATAAAAATGGGGAGTTTGCCCCTCTTTCCCCGCTATTTTGGGAAGGGGAGGCAAACTTTAGCCTTATTTTCAAAGAATGGTCCTTCTCAACTTAATGAAAGTCATTTCATGTTCCTGGGTGTATTACATTATCGAATATGTGGAAAAAAAACTCCCCCTTTTTACGATTTTTTTTCATTGAAAGTTGGGGCCGCGGCCCACCCAACTCCTCTTATTGGCTTTTGCGTTTTGATTCCAGCACGGTTGCATGCCCTGATGTTCTAGCTGCAAAACAAAAGTTACCCGAAGTAGATTTCTCAAATAGTCTCAGAGATATAACGTTTTTCTGAAATAAGTGTAAAATTTAAAAATCCCGTGCAAAGGCGGCGGCCAGAGAGAGGTTACTTTGGAAAACCCGCTCGGCGGTCTTAAGGTTAAGCTTTAAACACACACACACACACACACACACACACACACACAATTTTGGAGCTTAGAGAACGAAAGTCATAACAAATTTTAATGGCACCACTTGGGCTACATTTCGACAATAAAAAGTTTTGAAATACAGTGTGTTGTTTAGGAAAGGGTTGAAGAGTAAATCATATCCGCTTCCTTCCCTTTTCTGAAATTCCTGGTCACGCAACTGACAGCCTCTTTCTGCGCAAAGTAAGCAAACTGTGAAAATGAAATTTCAAAACTGGAACGTGCCGTTTATGTTTGTGGAGGAATGCAGACACACACGAGAATCTTTCAAAAGAGATGAATTGGGAAACAAGGTCAAGTTCCCCTCACGTTTCGAAATCTTTTAGTGCGTCATTCCAGCCCGGATAGAATTACCTCCGCTGTTTCGACCTAATGGTACGGAAGGAGACGAAATTAGCCGTCGTGAACAGAACTGCTTTATGCTAATCCTCGCCGCTAGGGGCTGCTTGTGTGAGGAGCAAACTGTCCCGGAGCGAGGATCATGAAAGCACAGATTGCAAAACACATGGTGGTCCCCACAGTGTGTTTATATGTTGTCTCAAGGAACTTTTGGAGGAAAGGTTAACGGGTGTTGCTGTGGGAAGAGCCTCTTCTGATCGAAATCGAAGATAGGGTGGGTGCAGAGGGTGTGGTAGCAATGGCCATCCGCTTGGACCAGCTAAATCTTTCTCGAAAATTCCTCTCCTGTAGAAGAACCTCTATGATATTCCAAAACCTTAAAAAAAATATTGTAATTCCATCTAGAGTATTCACGTGAATATTTAAATTTTAAAAAAAATATTTAACATATTTTTTAATATTTTTGAATTTCCACTGGTTACCTATTTCAGATGTTTCAATTTGATTTTGATTATTGATTTTATTTTGATTGATTAAGTTTATTTTACTTCGCGTTTTGTGCCTCTAGGCTAATTTGCGAAGATGGGGATGAGCGATGAAATTGATGAATGGACATTCACAAACAACCAAGCCCGACCGGGATTCGAACCCGGGACCCTTGGCGTAGCAGCGCGATGTGCTAACCACTTTTTTTTATTATTTAAAAGGAAATACCCCCTACACGGAGGTATCCCCCACCATTCACTCTTTTTTTATCACTTTTACACTTTTCAATTCTTACATTTTAATTCACAAACATTTTCGGCCATCTTATGTCTGCAAGAAAACAAATTATGAAGAAACTTATGGAATTGAGATAAAATTAGACAAAAAAACATTGAATCTCTAGGAAGAAAAACAATAATTGGCAATTGGTGTTATGACATTATAACTTTTATCACAGTATAAATGCCCATACATGTCAATTTTTTGGAGCATTAAACAAGGGCGCCATCTCGTGTTGGCATTTACGTGTTCACGCAGTCAGTTATCGTACACTGTAGCTTCTTGTCAAATTGAAAGTTAATTCCTTTCATTCCACGAGAATAGATAAATTAAACAGAAAAACCATGGAAGAACATAGAGGAAGCAAGTCTCAACGAATGTAAAACTAAGGAAGGAACAAAGCTGACCAGCTGAACGTGAAATACGCCGACAGAGCAAAGTGAGATCTCTCAGAAGAGTGTTCGTAGATGCAAAAAGTTTGGAGGTTGGGTCCTGCATCGTTTGTTCCGTCGCTCTGAGAGCAGGCTGGTTCCTACGAACAGCGGTGTGAGATGGAGATGACACGAATCTGGCCGTGGTCCAGTCTCGACTCGGATGCTGAGTCAAATGAGCTAGCTGTCTTGTTCAGATAATTCTTTTGGTGTGCAGTTTCATCCCTAAGTTGTGGAACTTTCATAGCATCTAAGAGTGCGGTGGTACAAAACACGGCATTCTTAACTGCGGACCTCATAGTGGGGTAATTTCTGTTTTACATGAACTAACTGAATTTCCAGCTCAATTCTATACATATTGTGGAAGAGATTTTTAATTTATTGCATATTACATGTCTTTTTAGAATTTCCACGATTCATTACATATTTTAGAGAATTCTTGAATTACCATACCTCAGCCTTGCTTTTCGTACTTAGGTTAATCCTGACACACAGTGAAACAACCTGCCTAAGCCAAGCGTCAGGTTAACCTTGCAGCAGGTTTTATGTATCAATCCGCGCGAGAACTGAGCTCAGAATCTTCCGTGCCAGTCTTTCATCAACCGCCGAGCTGCTTACATCGGAGACACTGAGAAAATCTACAGTATTGCCAACCGCACAACACATCAAAACCCGCATGCATGTCAAGTGGATTGTATTTTTGCTTCTCTTTGTCTCCTGAAACATAACATTTTAAAAGTACTTTCTGCGCATATATTATTTAATAAATGTGTCATTAATATAAGAGCGAAACAACTTCTAAACATGAGAGCATGTGTGTATATTTCGAGCACGCAAAAATAAAAATAAACAAAGATAAAAGTAAACAACGATAGGCCCCTCTTGAATTTAATGACAAATTATTGTTTTTGGTTTAGAAAGAAATAGATTTATGAAAAACTTGGTTGCTTCGTTCGCAATACATCCGTTACTGTAAGACACACGCACTTCAAGTTGTACCACCAAAAAAGCATGATTTGTTATTGGTGATATATACAATCAGGTGCATTGTCTGTCGCTATTACTCTGGTTTCAATTTATGAATCACTTCACTAAACCAGGATTCAAATCTTGGTCTGTCTATTTGTTGCTGATAATCACCCTTCCCTTTCTTTGCGCGGAACAGTAAATATTCGCCTTCAACAAAGCTTTCATTGCCGCCAGTGGGTGAAACAATAAGCCTCCCCCTTCCCCTCATCGTCGGTTTCTTCAGCCCTGGCGGTGGTTTTGCATGGTGGTATCCTTCCATGGTTTATTCCCCCTTCCCCCACTCACCGAGTTGAAGGACGTCTCGTCCAAATAATAAACATGTTTCTTCTCACTGCGATATATTTTAATACCGCGGAGATTCTTTTGTCGTCAAACAACAAACAATCGTTTCCTCTTGCTAAACTCAAACCGCAAATCATTCAACACCCGTGATACAATTCGTGTGCACATTGACGGCAAATCACCTCACGCCCTGTTTTACTTTGATCTTGTTGCCGCAAGGAGGATTATGCATTTAAAACAACTTGCTTGACTTTGAAGAACATTTCCTTTCGGATGAAGCCCAAAATAACATTCGGGTAAAACCACGCGCTGAACAGGAGATTCAGCCATTCTCGCCGCTCTACAATAAACATAGGGTTAAAATAGTGGGATGTGCAACACTGGTATCAGCGATTTCACGCGCTCTGCAACGCATTCAGTCTCGCTCGACTCGCTCTAAAGTTTCAATGTCTCTTCAACGCAATACAGATTCGAGTTGGCGAATCTGCGGTTCTAAGTTCGTCTGCACAGTGATTGCAACCAATTAAGTCCATACCTGCTAATCAATGTATTATTTTGTCTGTATATTACAAATTAAATAACTGTTTTCTTGCAAGTATGCAGTTGTGTCGGAATAGAACCCGTCTCAGTGGAACTATATTCTTGCGCGCACGTTTGGATCTACATATGCTAAAACCTGCTGCAAGGTTGACCTGACGCTTGGCTTAGACAACTAAGTAACCAGGTGTCAACCAACTAACTGTACACAAACAACTAGAGCTCTCCCTTTCTTTTTTTAAACAAGCAAATGCAGCTCTGCCAGTTTTAAACCAAGAAACTGTATTTCTACCCCTTTTGCAAACAAGCAACTGCATTTCAACCACCCAATTGTAGTTCGACCCTATTTAACATTGCACAGTAACCTTTCAGTTCCAACCAAGCATCTGTAACTCTGCTACTTTTTCAACCAAGCAACTATAGCTTTGCTGGTTTTTCGATCAAGCAACCATAGCTCTTCTGGTTTTTCAACAAAGCAACCACAGCCTTTCTGGTTTTTCAATCAAGCAACCATACCTTTCTGCTTTTTCAACCAAGTGACTGTAGCTTTTCTGCTTTTTCAACGAAGCAACTCTAGCTTGATTGCTTATTTAACCAAGCAACTGTAGCCCTGCTAGTTTTTCAACCAAGCTAACACAGCTTTTCTGCTTTTTCAACCAAGCTACCATAGCTTTGCTGCTTTTTCAACCAAGCAACTGTAGCTTTGCTGCCTTTTCAACCAAGTAACCACAGCTTTTCTGCATTTTCAACCAAGGAACTGTAGCTTTGTTGCTTATTCAACTAAGCAACTGTAGCCCTGCTACTTTTTCTACCAAGCTATCATACCTTTTCCGGTTTTTCAACCAAGCAACTGTAGCTTTGCTGCCTTTTCAACCAAGTAACCACAGCTTTTCTGCATTTTCAACCAAGCAACTGTAGCTTTGTTGCTTATTCAACTAAGCAACTGTAGCCCTGCTACTTTTTCTACCAAGCTATCATACCTTTTCCGGTTTTTCAACCAAGCAACTGTATTTTTGTTGCTTATTCAACCAAACAACTGTAACCCTGCTAGTATTTCAACCAATCTATCATAGCTTTTCTGCATTTTCAACCAAGGAACTGTAGCTTTGTTGCTTATTCAACTAAGCAACTGTAGCCCTGCTACTTTTTCTACCAAGCTATCATACCTTTTCCGGTTTTTCAACCAAGCAACTGTAGCTTTGCTGCCTTTTCAACCAAGTAACCACAGCTTTTCTGCATTTTCAACCAAGGAACTGTAGCTTTGTTGCTTATTCAACTAAGCAACTGTAGCCCTGCTACTTTTTCTACCAAGCTATCATACCTTTTCCGGTTTTTCAACCAAGCAACTGTAGCTTTGCTGCCTTTTCAACCAAGTAACCACACCTTTTCTGCATTTTCAACCAAGCAACTGTAGCTTTGTTGCTTATTCAACTAAGCAACTGTAGCCCTGCTACTTTTTCAACCAAGCTATCATACCTTTTCCGGTTTTTCAACCAAGCAACTGTATTTTTGTTGCTTATTCAACCAAACAACTGTAACCCTGCTAGTATTTCAACCAATCTATCATAGCTTTTCTGCTTTTTCAATCAAGCAACTGTAGCTTTGCTGCCTTTTCAACCAAGCTACTAAAGCCTTTCTGCTTTTTCAATCAAGCAACTGTAGCTTTGCTGCCTTTTCAACCAAGCAACTGTAGCTTTATTGCTTATTCAACTAAGCAACTGTAGCCCTGCTACTTTTTCAACCAAGCTACCATAGCTTTCTGCTTTTTCAACCAAGCAACTCCAGCTTTGTTGCTTATTCAACTAAACAACTTAAGCCCTGCTAGTTTTTCAACCAAGCTACTATAGCTTTCTGCTTTTTCAATCAAGCAACTGTAACTTTGCTGCGTTTTCAACCAAGTAACCATAATTTTCCTGCCATTTTAACCAAGTAACTGTAGCTTTTCTTCTTTTTCAACGAAGCAACTTTATCCCTGCTAGTTTTTCAACCAAGCTTCCTTTGCTTTCTGCTTTTTCAACCAAGCAACTCTAGCTTTGTTGCTTATTTAACCAAGCAACTCTAGCCCTGCTAGTTTTTCAACCAAGCTATCATAGCTTTTCCGCTTTTTCATCCAAGCAACTGTAGCTTCGCTGTCTTTTGAACCAAGCTACCATAGCTTCTCTGCTTTTTCATCCAAGCAACTGTAGCTTTGCTGTCTTTTCAATCAAGTAACCATAGTTTTCCTGCCTTTTTAACCAAGTAACTGTAGCTTTTATGCTTTTTCAACGAAGCAACTGTAGCCCTGCTACTTTTTCAACCAAGCTACCATAGCTTTCTGCTTTTTTAGCCAAGCAACTCTAGCTTTGTTGCTTATTCAACCAAGCTACCATAGCTTTCTGCTTCTTTAGCCAAGCTATCATAGCTTTCTGCTTTTTGAACCAAGCAACTGTAGCTCTGCTGCTTTTCCAACTAAGTATTTGTAGTACTGGTACTTTTTCCAACGAACAATTGTAGCTTTGCTGTTTATTCAACCAAACAATTGCAGCTTTGCCACTTTCTCCTAAGTAAGATTTCGATGAATGGATTTACTAAAACCATCCTCCCCGTCATCGACATTGGCTACCAACTTTACGAGGTCTCATACCCTCAAGCGCTTCTACCTAAAGAAATGACGACCCTATTCTTTGGCCCGTCACAGATTGACGTAGAAGAGAGGATAAGGCTGAATCGCTTCCTCCAGAGCGACGCAGCTGATAGATGGCACTAGCGACCATCACAATAAGATCACTGTCAGGTCAGTGCCTCAGAATAGACGCAGTGTCCAAACCCAACGCTCCGTCGCGAAGGAAGTATCTGGAAGCGACGTTAGAGTCAATAATCCTGGGCGAGCAGTCAGCCGCGAGATGTCATTCACACTGGCGGGTCGAAGCGAGCACATCGAGGCGGAAGAGGGGAAGCACGAACCAATATTGACAGAAGAAGATGCGTTCCCGTGTTTGTTTGTTTGTTTACTCCCTCTCCGCTTCTCGGACGTGGATGAGGAAAAGAAGTGACGAGTGTTTTTCCCGTCTTCACTTCAGTATGCTTCCGGTACAACACTCCGGGATATTTTTCCAAAAATATTATACTTTGTCTTCTTTTAGGAACGAATCGATTCTTTCGAACGGTTCGTCACGGTAATTCATATGAACTGATTCGTCGCAAAGTTCATGATTCATTTAACTGGATTTAATCATCTTAAAAGAACAAACGAATACGCACAAAACAGTGGCTCTGGACCTTTCTGATTTGGGGAGAGAACGAAATTCAGCCCAATCTAGAAATGGGTGTTTTGTACCCAAATGATCCGACTCAGGTAGGGTTTGAATCGTGGATGGATTCAATATCCGAATCCCTCTTCTGGGCTCGATACCCGACTCCCGAATCCTGGGTTTGGCATCCGAATCCCAAATTCAGGTTCGATCCTGAATCCTGGGTTCGATATCATATCCGAATCTAGAATCCAAGTTCCACATCATATCCGAATCCTAAGGTAGATATCCGTATTCAGAATAGTGGGTTCGATATGAGAATCCCGAATCTTGGGTTCGATATCAAATCCGGAACCCTGAGTTTGATATTCGAATCCAGGTTCCTAGGTTCCACATCATATCCGAATCATTGATTCCATATTATATCCAAATCCTGGATTCCGTATCATAAGTCGAATCCTGGAATCCATATCATATCCAAATTCTGGGTTTCATTCCATATCCGCATCCTGGGCTCTATATCATATTCGATTCTTTTATTTAAGTCCACTTTATGCACAGTAAGGTTAATCGGGACTGGACCTACAGTTTAAAGTGGGATCCGAACCACTTGTGCCTCCACCGGGTATCGAACCCGGGACCCCTTGATTACAAGGCTACGACTCTACCACTGCGCCATCGGGGAGGCCCTATAGCATATTCGAATGCTGTGCTCTATAGCATATTCAAATCCTGGGTTCCATATCATATCCACATCCCGAGTCGTGTATCTATCTATTTTTCAAATCTCGAATTCTAGATGAAATATTAAATTTCTGAATCTGGATCCGGTATCCGAAACTTAAAAGTTTGGTATCCGCTCATCACTACTTCCACCAACCAACGTGTAAGAACTTCTGTGCCTTCAAGCGACCTGGGCCTAACTCTTACAATGCTTAAACGCTGAATTTACGATTTAATAACGATGCAACTTTATCATATTCATCAGCATCCTTTGTAGTCGCAGGATAAAAGTTATCTAGCTTCTGGGGGGAAAAATATGAAGATTGAGCCACTGGATTCGTTCGATATCTTCTTCATTCCATGGAATTACTGAGATAATAAGCCATTTTCAGAAGCATTATCTCTTCTCCGATGATGGTCAAATTGGGGTCAATTTAAAAACGTCAACGTGCTGTGCTGCCATTTTAACTTCACTGCCTCAACCCACAA
The DNA here is from genome assembly GCF_977018435.1 of Lepisma saccharinum. Lineage (NCBI taxonomy): Eukaryota > Metazoa > Arthropoda > Insecta > Zygentoma > Lepismatidae > Lepisma > Lepisma saccharinum. The sequence goes on along the minus strand of NC_139248.1, from coordinate 13,681,491 downwards.
GCCGCTTATCTTTCAGGTATGGACCGTTAGGGGGTTAATGGTACTCCACAGACCCACCTCATTGGCCGATTCAGACTTTCGAAAGAAGGTGTTTGCGGCGAATCAGCAGATCAGACGAGCGAGACCATTTTCTTGAAAGAAACTCACGATAAGGACTTTGATAAGTGAGATAAAATGGGAACCTTGCCATCTCGAACTCATTCAATGCAGTTCGTATGCATTTGGCCTTTGCACAGTCCATTATCTGTCATCACCCACTGTAAATAAGGAGCTATGGGCAGAGTAAGATTGTAGGGAAAGGTTTTGAATGCCATTTCAGTACAGTGCTGCCACCTTTCGTTGTGTGGCGGAAGTGGGGATTAACGATCTTTTGTGCGGATTAGTTTTTGTAAGACATTACGTAAGCTGCAGGAATTTGAAATTCGTTGCAACAATAGAAGCTCATATTACACCACTCACCAGCTCTACACGTGTCCATTGTTGAGTTTCAATAAAATTCAATTTTATTGTGCACTAATAGTAGGTCTAAAAATAGGTCTAATAGGTCTAAAAATATGGCTCACCTTTTTATTTTGTCATTTTCGGAGGAAAAAATTAATATATCAAGCACCTGTCTTTAAAATGCATATCTATGAAATATATACTTAGCCTAAATGTAATAGCATGCTAAAGTATAGAATGTCTCCATTTTTTTTTAAAAAAAAAGCAATTTCCAAAAAATGGTAAAATTATATATTTCAAAATTGTGGTCTAAATATGGGCTACTGGGCTACTAGTGGCAATATGACAAAAATCAATTACAATTTAAAGAAAACAGTCATTTATCGCTAAAACATTTAAAAATTCATATTTATGAACAATCTGTTGTTTTGAAAATCACGCGGAATGAGTAAAATCGAAATTAAGAAAACATCCACATATTTGTTGAAAATGTGATCTCAGCATTAGACCTCATGTCATAGCCCATATTTAGACCATCACGCTATTTTTCTTCTTTAATTTATGTTCGCTCTGTGTGGTACATATTTCACAAACAAATCATGGAATTATAAAAGTCCACATTTGTTTTATGTACCTCTAATATCACAACCTCTTCAAAGCAGATGAGAATTCAGAAAACGCTGAGTTAAAACATATCTGCAAAAAGTTTTCGGATGTCGCAATTCTATAACAGCGTCCAAGGCCGAAACTAACCACCACTTTCTCTTGCGAATTGGCGCCGCAACCTTTGTCCTTGACAGATAACCAGTTCCAATAGCCTCTGCCAGGCTGCAGCACACGGGAGCGCTGATAACTCCAAATCCCATATTTAAACCTTCGCCCATATTTAGACCTTCTCCTCTAGCAGTTATCAAAACGGACGAGATCTAAATTCATTCATTATTTTCACCTTTAATTAAAAAAGAGGACGTAATCAGTGCTTGTTATTACTAAAGATTCAGGAATGTACGTACGTCCTACGTTAAAGCGAATTAAAGAAAGGTAAAGTATACATGGTTGCCAAATTTGTAAGTTATTTGAATGCTCTGCCCAGGTTATTGAAATTGGAGGGGAGCTTTTTAAATTTCGGAGGGATTCTACCCACACCCCTGGGCCACCATCGCCCTCCCTTCACACTTCTCTATTATTCTTCAGCATACGTTCTCATAGTCGTAACATATTGTCATTCATTTTTTGAAGGTCATGTCCTGCGGTCTGCGCTGACACTCCAAAGAAACAAATATGTCCTTTTTTTTAACAGCATCCTGCAAAACATCCAGACGAATTGTTTACCTCTGTGAAACTGTTAGTGCCTTGTATTTGCATGTTTGATACATTGGTGAGATAGGTGATTCCTTCAGCTGCGGCAAAACACAAATATATTCTCAGTATTGATTAATATTTTAATATTATTTCACAATGCATGGATGTTTTATGGCGAGCAAGTAAGGAAACACAAAAAAAAAAAAACAGTAGAGGAGAAGGTCTAAATATGGGCGAAGGTTTAAATATGGGTTTTGGAGTTATCAGCGCAACCTGGTGCTGCAGCCTGGCGGAGGCTACGGGAACTGGTTATCTGTCAAGGACAAAGGTTGCGGCGCCAATTCGCAAGAGATAGTGGTGGTTAGTTTCGGCATTGGACGCTGTTACAGAATTACGACATCCGAAAACTTTTTGCTGGTATGTTTTAACTCAGCGTTTTCTGAATTCTCATCTGCTTTGTATAGGTTATGGTACTAGCGGTACATAAAACAAATGTTGGCTTTTATAATACCATGATTTGTTTGTGAAATATGTACCACAGAGAGCGAAAATAAATCGAAGAAGAAAAATAGCTTGATGGTCTAAATATGGGCTTTGACATGAGGTCTAATGTTGAGATCACATTTTCAACAAATATGTGGATGCTCTTCTTAATTTCGGTTTTTCCCCTTCCGCGTCATTTTCAAAACAACAGATTATTCATAAATATGAATTTTATAATGTTTTAGCAGTAAATGACTGTCTCTTTGAATTTTAATTGCTATTTGTGATATTGCCACTAGTAGCCCATATTTAGACCACAATTTTGAAATACATAAATTTTGAAATACATTTTTTTTGGAAATTGCTTTTGGAGACCTTATATACTTTAGCATGTAAGTATAAGTACATATTTCATAGATATGCATTTTAAAGACAGGTGCTTGATATATTATAATTTCCTCCGAAAATGACAACATAAAAGGGGCGGCCCATATTTAGACCTTTTCCTCTTAGAACGAGAGAGATACGAAGGTCAGTCTTTAAAATTAAAAAGATAAGCAAAAGGAGGAACGAAAAATAAAGAAATGAAAAGGAAAATATATAAAATAAAAAGATCTCCGTGGCGGATTGGTTGAACGCTAGGAGTCCTGGGATCGAATCCGGCTTGGACATGGATGTTCTTTGCGAGTGTTCATCCATGAATTTAATCATATCGTCAATCATGTTCATTGTTGTAATTAGCCAAAAGTGACAAAGAAGACGTTAAATAACACAAGAAAAATAAAATCAACAAGATTGCATATTAGAGAGAATTGTGTAATATTTCAGGATACATGTATGCAATATGACTCTTTTTGTTTTGGCCAAAGAAAGAGCGTTTATTTAATAATAGCTGCAATGTGCGTTTACATCGACATTAATATCAAGATAAAATAAGTCATAAAGTTATACAAGTTCACCCTTGCGAATTTGTATTATTGAACAAGCAATCGTTTTGAAAATCCATTTACTTTATGTAGCCTATTTCAAGCTATATAAATTACATTGCTATAATAAATTTTAATTACTTGAACAAAATTCTTTCACTTTTTGCAAGCTGTACGATTTAATGAAATGAACAATTTCAGCGCCATCTTTCAACAATAATTTAAACTTACAGACAGCAAATTTTAACTCTTTGATTCTTGTTATTTTTGTAATTTAAATCATTCGTAACCAACAGATGATGGTTCTGAAGCTTAAAAAATCTCTTGCAGAAACGTGTTTAAACTAGAAACATGTCCCACGTGAGAAATAACTCAAATCAACAGGTATCGATCTTCTATCCCTAGGGAAAAGGATATATGTTTTCTGGGCACGAAATATCCTCGTTAAGCACTAGGGGTTCTGTTCTGAACCACTCAGCTGCGGCGAGAGGCGTGGGGGTCACTTGTAAGTGAAATTTACAGGGTGTTCAAAAAGTCCTGGACACAAATTGAAATCTCATTTTAATTGATTGGAGTTAAAGTAATGAAATATTAGTATAATGCTGACACTTAAGCTTTGCAGTTATTGCGAGTTTAAATACAAAATTCAGTTCTTGGTTATTTTGTTTTCAAAATGCTATCATAAAAGCAACTTAAAGATTGAAATTAAGTTTCATGCTTTAATAATACTGTGGACGTATATTTGCAAGAATGGATTGATTGGTTTATTTTACGTCGCTTTTCTGCAACTTTTGGCTATTCGCGACGATTGGGATGATGATATGATGAAATTGATGAAGGTGCACTAAAAAAAAACACCCATGACAAGGCTGGATTCAAACCCGAAACCTCTGGCATCGTAGAGCGCTGTGCTAACCACTCTGCCACGGAGGTCGGCCAGCCAGGATAAATTAGTTGTGAACACAAATTCTAACGCAAACGCAAAATATTTAAATTGATAACCATAAATAAATTAACAATTTTGTGTGCGCTCTGATAAGACGAAACTGTTGAATTCAATTCATTTCATTGTAAAATTTTCCCAATAGATGGCACTGCGAAACAAATTATCTATTCTGAGTAAATAACATAGGATGTATCAATTTAGGAACATTTGACTGTCTTTTTTAATTGTTCAGTAATTGTGTAACATTCCCTGCTTTCCTTGTTTTGTGAATATGGGAATATTCATTATTGGGATTGCTATGTTATTTATAGCTGAGTTTCTTGGATTTTTATAATACTATTATAAGAGACAGTCCTTTGTAATTAGTCTGATGCGACAGAAATATTGCCGTAGGGTTAGAAATTTAAATTTTTTGGCTCGATCTCGTACTTTTTGTAGTTCAGCCAATGATAAATATATAGTAGTACTGGACAAATTGTCCACCACTGTATTTATTCTTTTTTGTTGTACATCCTGTGTTGCTTTAAGGAGTGGAACTCCTTTGATGCGAAGCAGGTATTGTTACCTGTTTACTGAAGTTTTTATTTTAGTTCACGATCATCACATTGTGGAAAACATTAAAGAAGCTGGCGATGGACAATTCGCATACTATTAATTTTGCCGTTGACTACAAGGAGCCATGCTATTTTTTTTTTGCTTTATTTTACTTCGCTTTTGTGCCACTTTTGGCTAATTTTTCGAAGATGGGGATGAGTGATGATATGGTGAAATTGATGAATGGACAATCACAAACATCTATGCCCAAGCCTGGATTCGAACCCGGAACTTCTGGCGTCGTAGCACAATGTGCAAATCACTCCGCCACGGGGGGTGGGTGCGGGGGCGGCCAATGCTATTCTTTTATGGAGGATTAATCCACTGTGGTTGTATCGTTTAAAGTTTTTTGAAGTTTACTTAATGCTTGGCTAAGTTAATCGGGATTAGACCTAGTTCTAAAATCAATTTCACACTTTTGTAGGTTAGAAATCCAAAACTTCCATCTCGATACCATACGTTTGTAACTATTAGGGACGTTCAATATATAAGTTTCCCTGTGCTATAAAATATTGTATAAAGCAATGCCACTAAAAAGAAGCACATGGTTGACAAGCTCCATCCTTCGTCTACAAGGAACAACAATCGATTCGTTATCAGACGTGAAGGCGCATGCGCTCAAGGGCGAAAAGTAAATGCTTGTTCGGAAAACGCGGGCTCTCGTCATAATGAGTTCAGAAGCATGGATGCTAAGGGCGTTCTGCTTATGGACTTTTTGGAACGAGGAAGAACAATTAATGCTGACAGTTATTGTCAAACATTGGATAAACTGAAAAACACATAAGCGACCAGGTCTCCTGTCAGCTGGTGTCATCCTTCTAGACGATAACGCTCGCCCCCACTCAGCAGTGCAAACACAACACAAAATTGAAGAATTGGGGTGGGAACGGCTGCCCCACCCTCCATACAGCTCCGATTTAGCGCCGAGTGAGTTCCATCTTTTTCCGGTGTTAAAGTCTGGATTGCAAGGTTACCGCTTCGAAACAGATGAAGAAGTGAAGCGTAATGTGAGAATAGTGCTCAATAGCCAGAGCCCTGATTTTCTTGCAAAGGGGATGGACAAATTGGTGCGACGGTGGGACATGTAACTCTATTCCTCGCTCGCAAAGGAACATAAATTAGATTGTGTGCAATTCGATATTCATTTGTTTCCCTTGTTCGAAGAAGTAATACGTCACCAATCATGTGACTATGGAAAGGGAGGGCTCTCGCGTGGCTTGCGGAGCTCTCTCTCTCTATCTTACTCTGGCAGCGGTAGGGGTTACCTGTCGTAGCTCTACCTTGGACTGGTGGAATCGGTTAGCTGAGATTGTCATCTGTGTAATGGTGGTATAATTAATATATATTTAAGTTTATTTTAAGAATTATAATACTTCATTTAGTTAATTAGTTTCATTTGTGCACTATTTAGTTATTCCATGTTTAATACTACCATTGCGCAGATGGTCGTTTCAGATTGGCCGATACTTACTAGTCTTGTTCATTTGGTATCTAATTAGATTTACGATTTCTCCATCCAAAATTGCTGACTAATATATTATATACGGAACAATAATATAAAATATGGAACACAATCTAAGTCCGGTACATCTATTTGGCCTTGTATGAAATGGGTTGGTTGTATCATTAATTTAAATTAATGTAAATCGGACATGTGTATATTATACTAAATTTTGTTATTGGAAGATTTCTATTATTGACGTTACTGCTTTTACATATGACCAATTTCTAGTAGATAATTCATCAATAAATTTATTAAATTTACCTTTTAATTTTTGTACTTCCCACAAAGGCCTCTGAATTGGGCGAATGGTTCAATAATCAAGGTAGTCAAATTGTCAGCCATTAGTATATATAATTGTAGAGGGCTAATGACAGAATCCCAAATCTAAATTATATGTGAAAATACTAGGGTGGTGACAGACAAATGCCTGAATCTCTATGGCGATTATGTGGAGAAGTGAGGAAGGATCCTCCTACACATGTATGTATAGTTTTCTAATGTATCTTAAAAATAAATTTTTTTGCAGCATACGGAAACTTATATATTGAACGACCCACGTACATTGTTGAAGAATATTAATAATGGTTTCTGTTTACCTGGATAAATAGCTTCGAAAACGTGTCATTATGTAGGAAGAAAGCCGTTGACATAATTAAATAATTATAAGTTGCTTCCAATTCACGTAGTCTAAAATGATTTGATTAATTTTTGCTTGCTTGTTAACGACCACATACAGGAAAGTAAATTCGGTGTCTCTTTTAGAATAGGATCAATGGCTTGTCGGTTACGTATAATAATAGTAGTCTTTGTTTAATGCTCAGTATGACGACATAGTTATAATAAGTCATGACGCAATATGACACAGCAACAAAGACAGAACCTCCTTTGGCGGAATTGACAAAACACGCTTGGTTTTGGTGAGCTTATAAACTAAGTTTGGTAATTTTTACTAAATTCTTTCGTAACTATGATCAAACGTGAACGATTACTGATTGCTTTTTTCTACTTCATATTTTTGCCAATTTTTCCTAATCGCGAAGATGAGGATGATGGAATTGAAGAAATATTCACGAAAAACGCCCATGGCCATGCCGAGAATGGAACCTGGAAACCCTGGCGTCATTGCGCGATGTTCTAACCACTCCGCCACAGGGGCCGTCTGCACGATTACTAAGGATCATTTACTAGTGGTCAATAACAACTTGTTTGCTGTATATTTAAGCAAATGTATGGTTATCGGAAAGTACTATTGGCGGGGCGAAGGGGTTATTGCAAACTTTTTCATTCTCAGTGAAGAATAACAGTGTTTTCGATGCCAGCGTCCATGCCGGAGTGAATATCACATTCCGCTGTGATGTCAGATGTTCCGGGTTCGAATCCCGGCCTGGGCATGGATGTTCTTTGCATGTCCCTTCAATTTCATCACAATCGCTCATAAATGTACGTAATTGGAAGAATGTAACTCAAGACAGAACGAGGTGGTGGAAGATTGTTTCTGATGCCAGAGTCCACCAAGGGCTGTAGTGCAAGAGAAGAAGAATCACTCATTCTCATCTTCGCGATTAGCCAAAACAGGCAGAAATGCGAAGCAAAATAAACCAAATGAATCAATCAAAACAGTGTGTTCGGTTGAAAATCAGGTTTTGTAAAGGGGGCGCGGAAGAAAATTAAAGGGCGCTGAATGACCTGTTGCAATATTTTTGGCGCCGCCCCTGCTCAAATTTTATTTGAAGTTTGGGGCAGCTGTAAAGAACTATACCCTACCCTAACATCTAGACAGGTTTTTCAGCAAACATGTCCAATATAGCCGCAATCCCACCACTGACTCACTGACATAAATGTTCTCCATGAAGGAAGCCCCGGAGGCGAAAAATACCCGATTACGACCCCCCATGAAATCGTCCCAAAAGGCCGAGAAAATTAAGAAATCGCTCATTTGACCCTTTTCTAAGGGTGAAAATCCACTTTTTCATGTCCTTAGCAACAGTTTCCCCGTGCATTCTTTGCAGCACGCATTCTTTCCTATAATTCTCAATTGTCTAACTACATTATATTTCTCACAGATCACACACAGATGAATGAACCTCAAACAAGGGTGACATCTACATAAGAAGAAGGTTCAGTCCAGATACAATTACGTATATATTGGTATACTCAATGCGAAAATAACTACATCGTGATTTCTTCAACTAAATGTTTAGAGGCATAATGACAAACAATTCTTTAGAGCTTGCTGTGCTTGTTGTTGACCATGGAAACGGGCGTTGCTAGGAAACTTAAAGATAGTTTATTTTCACCCCGAAAACTACTGTATGCTAGACTTTTCGAATTTTAAAATATGAGCGTCAGAATATACTATATTTACCCAGTTTTACGAAAATAGACAATAATATGTTGAATATTTGTACAATATTAGAGCACGAACACACACAAGCGAACTTATACACTTGTTTCTCTTCATCCAATACAACATGCACGCATCTTCAAAACATTACAATTATTGAGATGTGACAGTCAGATTTACCGACGTCATTATTATTATTATTATTATTGTCCATAGCGGTAAAAAATGTGTTGATTCAAAGCGTTGAGAGTTTTAAGTTGTAAGAATACATATTTGATTTTTGCCAAGCCGACGGGAGGAACGAGACGTTCACGTGTCTTAAGGGTGAGCACCTGAAGGGTCACGTTATGCGTCTAAAGCTTAGGAAATTCGACCGTAATGACAAACATTTAAATAGCTCGGTTTCCAGCGGTCAGATTCACGTGAAACCTATACCAGCGCAGCGGCATGTGTGCAAGGACGGATGTGTGGAGTTTCGTCGCGATCAAGCAACAATTACGGACGCCAGATCAAATCGGTTGTAATTGATCAGTTTGTGGACACCGGTTGCAATTGAGCTATGGGCGACAGCGAGGCTGAGGCTTAATCCGCACAAACTCAACTTCGAGCACGGCTCGTCCCACTTGGGAGACAATAGAGCAAAGTGAAATGACCTCTTCGGAAGCGTCACTTCAACGAACGCCTAGCGTCTCTTTTCAAAATCTAAATAAAACGAAGGACATGGTTTTTCGACACACAGTCTTACCGCGATCCTTGTAGCGAGAGCAGCTCCGTGCTACCTCCCCGTGTACAGTTTTGCCGCGATTCTTGTAACGAGAGCACCTCCGAGCTACCTCTGCGTGTACAGTGGACTTTGTTGTGTTTTACGAACACCAGTGTGTGTGATAGACAGTAAGTAAGTCTACACGAGTGCGCCTACCTCAACCGCTGGGAGAAGTTGAAGCGAGACCGTGTTTTTGTGATTACCTTACGCCGTTTATAATTTTTTGAGAAACGAGGAACACCGGAAACTATGGCGGGCTAGAGGAAGAAGAGAGATGAGGGCGTTACGTCGATTCGCCCGATGTCAGAAGAGACTACGCCGATGATACCTATCCGCCGCCATGGAGAGAGAGAGAGACGTCGAACGCCGTCCTATTGATACGCCGATGATGCCTATCCGCCGCCATGGAGAGAGAGATAGACGTCGAACGCCGTCCTATTGATACGCCGATGATGCCTACCAGCCGCCACGTTGACGTCCCGACGCCCAGACCACCGATCCCGAGGGGAAGAGAAACCGAGGAACCAGAAGTATGAACACTTTTTGCATCTTCATCGTTGCGACCAAGGAAACCTTCCGTGTGAATACTATGTGTTTTTCAATCGCCCATAACGACGCCAGGATGCACCTCGGAAGCTGAGAGTTGGTAATGTATTCATCTGTGTGATTGTCAGCACGTGACGGCCCGATTGATTTAGAGAACGCCCTTAAAATTCGTAAACTTTTTGAAAACGCCCACTCAACTCGAAATTTTATATCAAACTCCCGTCGCGCTTGTCATTTGTAATTTATTCGTCTCAGGTCAATTTTTCTTATTCCTTGTGATATTTTTTTAATGGTCTTAAATTTATTGTTGTTTGTGCTCCTTTGTATTTGTTTAAAGTGCGTACTATTAGAGTAAAGCGCCGCCCACTTAATTGTTTAATCTACTTGAGGTTTGTCCATTTTTTATGTGTCAGTGCTAGCTATGTCAGGCCGCATGTGTGATTATTTGGTAAAAGTATTTGCCTGGTAATATGAATTGCTCGTCGCGGCGAAGTGTTTAAGTCCCGCCTGCTAGAGAGTTTATGTTTGCGTCACTCAACGGAGGTTATTTGTTATGTTTGGAACCACGTGAGGTCTTGTAAAGGAAAACGTCCGCCCACGTGAATGTAATTGCCGTTGAGACGCCTTTGTTTATGCTGATCAAATAATGTATTGTCACCGCGCCGACTAGTTTCTTTTTTAAAAAGGTGAACTTAAGTAAGGGCTGGCTAGGATTTGAGTAGCACTGGACCAAAATCACAAATTACCTGATTAGACAAAAAGTAAGGTAAAATTAATTGAGAATGCAATAATTAGGGCTTATCGTCATAACACTTGTACATGTCATGTATCATTCTTTGTGTCGATAACCCCGTGAGGATTGATTCTGTGAGTGAAAGTGAGAGTGAAAGAGGGGGAGATGTAGTAAACTGATCTTTTGTTGGTTATGAATAGAATATACTTTTTATTTTGATGTTAATTTTGGGCTATATCATTTCGTACGCATGTCGCTACCCGTGATTTTCAGGTATGCAGCTAGCCGCTTCCCGGCTACAGGTAAGGAGGTGGTTATTTGAAAGTACATATGTATTTGTTTTTATTCGATATGGCTAATCACTATGCACTGTCGGTCACCGGTTCCTACACACGAACTTAACCTGGACCGTAACGCTATTTCGCTTGTCCGAGGGAGATTTTGCCGCCTCTATCTAGGTAGTGGTAGCATTTGTTTTCCCGGGCAAGGGAGGGCGTTTCACAGAGAAACCACATAACGTGGCCGATGGTCACGCATGCGAGCGTACAAGACATGGCCAAAGGCCACGTCAAAAGTAGGGATGGCCAAATACGGATCCGGTTGGAATTTTTGGTTCCGGATCCGGATCAGTTTGGCCATCCCACATGAGCGCTTCTTTGGAAAGTAAGAATGTGTTTATAACATATTGTTACCTGCTAATATGCATATGCCGTATATATATAATATACATACATACATACATACATACATACATACATACATATATATATATATGTGTGTGTGTGTGTGTGTGTGTGGGCGCGCGCGCGCACGTGCGCGATTTGTAAGTAATACACTTACTGTTAGTCTTACACTTTGTAATTATATAACACTGCATATATTATAATGTTTTATTTTAATTTTTAAAAATGTAACTGTAGAACAATTGCATAATGTTTGTATAACATTTTTATTTTTTTAAATGGGTTATAGTTTCATCCTGGAATGGAATGTCTCACATTTATGTGTGTTTCCATTTCCAATACATTCGAATGAATACATACATATTCGTTTCAATGGCATTTATAAAATCATCTCTGACATTTTATGTTAAACAAGTAAGATTATTTTTGTGCACGAGTGTGTTAGCCGATGCATAGGAAAGTATTTTAGGAACAACACTTGAAAAACAAATCTTGTGGGACTAACTAATGAAAAATTTCTTTGTAACCGAAGATCATAATACCTTTTAAGGTGTGGTAATATTATAATGGGATTGAGATACGAAACTCTCGGATCCGGATCCAGATCCGGAACTTTAGGACCCGGACTCGGATCCGGATCCCGATTTGGAATTTTCGGATCCGGATCCAGATCTCGAACTTTTGGATATCGGATCCGGATCCAAACGGATACGGATTTTTCGGATACGGATCCGTTTGGCCATCCCAAGTCGAAAGTGTGCGAGTCAATTTATATAGAGTGCCAAGGATTTTCGAAAGGTGAGGGCGATTACGAATAACTTTTTTTTAGCAGTCAGCCCTAATTTTCCCGACTTTGACGTTATTTTCTTTAGGAATGATGGTTCAAAGGGGGTATGACCCCCCCATCCCCATTTGGGTACGTCACCGTATAGTCTCTTGTATAAAATATTTCTGTCCCTGTTACAACTTCGTGTATTCCAGAATTATAAGTTCAGTCCCAGCGACATTAACCCAGAGAGCAAACAAGCTGGCAAGAACAACCAGGACCTGGTAACTGTGACATCCGCTCTAACAATGAACCAATACGGTCGGCATTGTTGCAATAAAATTCAGCCTCTTCTTTCCCCCTTCTTTACGAATCTTATCTTAATTACTAACTGGGGGACACTTCACCCAGTTAACTTAAGTTTTCTAGCTCGGTGGGTTCATTTCAAATCCGACCAATCAAAAACTAGGAAGTGGAACAGAGTTTTCTCGCTTTGGCGAAAGAAAAAAAATTGTCTGTCTCACGTTCCGTTTCGTCTGAGCCCGATCGAACGCGAGGTGTATAGTAAATAGGATGCTGCTTGTGGCGGGGGAGGGCGGGGAGGAGCAGATCTGAGCGTGCGTACTATCGGCACTCGAAGCATCCCAGCTCAGTGTTGCCATACGTGTGACAGTTCCACTAGCGGCACGAAAATTTCCAGTCGGGGGAAGTTTCGGTGGTTTTCTCTGTCCGTATTTCCTGACCTTGCCGATGGGGTAGTGGTAATCGTCGTCGACTTGTAATCAATGGGTTCACGGATCAATTTCATTTTTGTTTTCTAGCTTCATTGGCTAATCGCGGCGATGAGGGTGAGTGATGATACGATAACACATATGCCCATGCCGGGATTCCCGGAACCCATGACTTCGTAGTACACTGTGCTAACCACTACGCCACGCGTGCCGTCTAGGTCCCTATCGCACTTTACGCTTAAGGTTCAGTTCCGATCAGTGGCGGCGATTAGATGGGGGACAGTTGCCCCCCTACGTTTTGCCACTTTTGCCCCCACACTATGCTAATTTTTTTTCTACACGGGGAAATGTACTGTCTTTGCCCCCCCATTTTGGCACCTTGCCCCCCCGGTTTTGGAACCCAATCGCCGCCACTGGCTTCCAATTATTCTATCTTCCTAATGGCGTAGTAGAATGTTGTCGCATTGTAAACAAGGGGTTCCGGGTTCAAAACCCGATGGAAGCACATAGTTGCTCAGATCGCACCTTAAACTGTAGGCCCAGTCCCAATCTCCCCGACAGGGTACTGGTAATATCGTCGCCTTGTAATGAAAGGGTTGAGGTTTCGATACCCGGTGAAGGCGCATACGTGTCTGGATCACTGGTCCAGTCCCGATTAGCCTATCTGTGCATAAAGTAGACTTAAAACAACAATTCAATTAATTCATTCTGAAAATCTTGACGATGAGAATGGGTTCAGGCATGGACGAGGGAGGCGGGGGGGTCTGGGGGTCAAAGCCCCCCAAAACCCTACATACATCTAATTTAAATAGGGCATAATTAATTTTACTTCCTTAGCAGAATTAAACATCTTGTATAATAAGTTGTAATGAACTGAGGAATACATCTTCACGGTTTCTAATCACTCATGTTTCCGCCTTTGGATGGCGGCTGCTGATAAGAGATAAGCTACGGGCATGGATGAGTGATGCATTACCAAGGATTTTAGCGCGTTAAGCTCGACTTTTTTTTTTTTACCCTACTAGAGCCACCAACGGTGTAATCGGGAACGTTCGGGGAAGAAAATGGGAAATTTTCCGTTTCAGGGGATGGCAACACTGCCCCCATAGCCGTAGTTTCGCGCTGCTGCCGCCGTAACATGCCTTTACGTTTGAATGCCGGGCGCGAGCGGGACAAGACACGGCTGGTAGAGTTCGACGCGTGAAGATCGCAAACACGTGACTTCTTCGATGAACAAGAGGCGCTATTGAGATGATACGAGAATCTGTCATCGCAGAAGTGTAGGTTAACATACAGGAGGCTTCGAAACCGGATTACGCAATCCGAAACCCGAAGAAAGTGCGTTAAGCTCACGATGTCAGTCAACGATTCGGTCTTAGCCGCCACGGCACTCATCAAAGCGTTAACGTCTAGCGTGGTGGACCCTAGTCTAGATCAGCTACCGGCGCCGTCACCTCTAGAAATGGCCTCGCTGAGGCTGCCAGAATCGGAATACCCCGGGTTGGACGCTCGGGGTAGTAACGACATACCCCAGAAGCAACCAGCAATCACCGACGACTATACCAGCACAGACGCCCCAACAATGCTGCCAACAATACTGGAAGGACTGTTCCAGAGAGTGCACACAATCGCGAGGCCCGACGACGACAATATCAACAATAAACACAGTGCTACTGGAATCTTGGAAACGGCTGGAGGCTCCATACTGGAGCTTGTCGTGAACAACCACAGCCTAACCTCCATTGATGATACTATGGATCTCGAAGCCGCAATGGACGGTGCTGGTAATGCGAGCGGTCCTGCGAACGGGTCCGATTACTTTCTAGCCCCTCCTGACCTTTTCTATAGACACTCTATGGTGATGACTGTGGTGTACTGTGTGGCGTACCTCATGGTGTTTCTTGTGGGTTTGATAGGGAACTGTTTCGTCATCGCGGTCGTGTACCGGTCTCCACGTATGCGAACTGTCACCAACTACTTCATTGTCAACCTGGCGGTTGCTGATATCCTTGTGGTTGTTTTCTGCCTGCCTGCAACCCTCATGTCCAACATCTTTGTCCGTAAGTACCAAGTTTCATCTTTCTTATACTCTTGGTGTATTTTCTTTTTCCTTTAGGGATTGTACCTATACAAAAATCGGGACAAGAGGCTGTGTACCGAGTCCTCATTTTGCCAGGAAAACTGCCTTTGTACGTTCTTTCTAGTTTTGGGCGATATATCGTCCAGACGAAATATCGCGACATTGAAAAAATATCGTCCAGGCGATATCAACTAGACGATATATAGTTACGACATGTTGGCGATATATATCGTGTCGGCGATATATCGTCACGATATTTCAGCGATATATATCGTGTCGACGATGTATCGTCACGATAGTTCAGCGATATACCGGTATATCCTGTCAGCGTTATATCGTCACGATATTTATCGATATATATCGTGTAAGCGATATATCGTCTCGATATTTCAGCGATATATATAGTGTCGGCGATATATCGTCACCATATTTTAGCGATATACCGGGATATCGTGTCAGCGATATATCGTCACGATATTTGGCGATAGCTATATATCGTGTAGGCGATATATCGTCTCGATATTTCAGCGATATACCGGTATATCCTGTCAGCGTTATACCGTCACGATATTTGCCGATATATATCGTGTGGGCGATATATCGTCTCGATATTTCAGCGATATCTATCGTGTCGGCGAAATATCGTCACGATGTTTGGCGGTATATATCGTGGAGACGATATATCGCCGATATCACGATACGGAAAAATATCGTATCGTACCGTCTGTAACGATATTTTCTTGACGATATATCGCGATATCATATTTCCAATATCGTCCATCCCTAGTTCTTTCTTAGGAATACTGGGCCAAACGGGGGCTTATGACTCCCACAACCTCCCGCCTCCCCTTTGGGCACGCCACTGATTGGAATCGCTCCAATGAATGAATGATTTTTGTTATTTATCGTGCCCAGGGGTCCCCGGGTTCGAATCCCGGCCTGGGCATGGGTGTTCAGTGTGAGTGACCCTTCATTAACTTCATCATTTCGTCGCCCATCCTCATCTTCGCGATTTGCCGAAAGAGGAAGAAAAACGAAGTTAAAAATAAATTGATGATACTTGAAACTACCGCTATCTATTTGAATATTTAAGGACAGGTATTTTCCTTTTTAAGAAGATTTCAAGACAGGTATTTTTTTTTGTTTATTGGTATTGCCAAGTTAGACTATTAGTGGCAACTGTGAACCTCTACAGCGCGATTGCATACATTCAGGATACAATTACGTTTTTAGGAGTGTTCGCGGCGTCATGACGTGGCGTCAAATAGGAAGACGTTATTAAGACAAGTTGCTTGCTTTAATGGCCTGTACACACTGTGATAGCTTTTGCAGTTACGCCCTATATGTCAGCTTTCAGACCGAAGCGACACATGCCGCTTGGGAACGAGCCAATCAAGAGCAACGTTTCACACCGTAGCGGCATGACAGGCCTCACAAGACTGCGTTCGGTTTGTGAAATCCTCACGCGATAGATGTCGCTTGTTGCTTCGGTGTGAAATCTACCTAAATGTTTCTTGTACTGTATATTACGAGACTGAGACGAGATTTATCTCGGTCTTATCTCGTCCTCGCGTCGTATGGAAAACATCGATCACTCTAGAAAAACTATTAGAACACATTTTATGCACAATCAATAACCTATTGCTGTAGGCTGAAATGCGACCATGAGCATGTAAGTCGCCAGAAATTTTTGTAGGGGGAGCAAGCTATTTATAAAAATAAAATAGTAGAAATTATAATAATAATAATTATTATAAGCATCTTTATGCTATTATTATTAAATAATAATTATTAAAAGTACTAAAATTTTAAAATATTATTGCAATATGATTATTATTATTATATACTTGGGATAATTTGTTACTGTATCCACTAGATGAGTCAATATCCAACACAATTGTTATTAACCTTACGTACATCGTTCAAAGAAAAGCTTTAGAGTTAGGGAGAAATTTTAGTCGTTCTCATGTAAACTAATTCTTTTGGAATTTTGAAACTGTGAAAACATTTATTTTCCATGTATCTAAATGGAAGAACATGAAAATATAAACTGGTTCCTGCATTTTACACTAATTTTTTTTTCGATTAATCTCATTTGACTTCTGTTCGAATACCAACTAACTGAACTTAATTTGTGTTGGTGAAAATGAAAATAACAAGCTTTCCGTTTCTTTGTAATGGTGGAAGCACATAGCTGTTTTGATCCCACTTTAAACTGTAGTTCCAGTCCCGATTAGCCATACTGTGCATAAAGTGGACTTAAAGCACCAATACAGTCAATTCAGTTTCTTTGCAACATGAAATGAACGATGCAAATGAAATGATCACAGGAAACTTGTGTAGGGACAATCTTTTGGAACCTCCGGGTTCGAATCCCCGCCTGGGTACGGGTGTCCTTTGTCAGTGTCCCTTCATCAATTTCATCATATCATCACTCATCCTCACCGTTGGTATTAGCCAAAAGTGTCAGAAAAGAGCCGTAAAATATCCTTATTTAATGAATCAATCGCAAAGGGACATCAGTGTCTCTAATTGATTGGCTTGCTTTATTTTACTTCGATTTTTTATGCCTCTTTTGGCTAATTTGCGAAAATGGGGATGAGTGATGATATGATGAAATTGATGAATGGACACTGACAAACACCCATGCCCAGGCCTGGACTCGAACCCGGGACCCCTGGCGTCGTAGCGCGATGTGCTAACCATCGGGGCAGGCTCACATCCAATATATATAAAGCCCCAATCCCACCACTGACTGACTCACTGACATAAATGTTCTCCATAAAGGAAGCCCAGGACGCGAAAAATGCCCGATTACGACCCCCATGAAATCGCCGAGAAAATTAAAGAAATCGCTCAATTCGCCCTTCCTTAAGGGTGAAAATGCCCTTTTTTCACGTCCTTAGCAACCGTTGCTACGGGTATTTTTTGCAGCACACATAGTTTCCTTCAATTCTTAATTGTCGAGATACATTGTATTTCTCACAGATCAATAGCACACAGATGAATGAACTCCTGGTTTTGAAAAGGTGCCTCAAACAAGGGTGACATCTACTTAAGAAGAAGATTCAGTCCAGATACAATTACGTATACATTGATATACTCAATGCAAAAATTTCTACATCGTGCATGTTTTAACTAAATGTTTAGAAGCATGATAACAAACAAGTCTTTAGAGCTTGCCGTGCTTGTTGTTGTCCATGGAAACGGACGTTGCTATGGAAATTAAAGTAAGTTTATTTTCACCCTTAAAACAACTGTAAGGGAATTATGCTAGACTTTTGGAATTTCAAAACATGAGCATCAGAATTTATTGCAGCGGAGAGGTAGGAATTTGAGGGGAATGACTAAAACAATTATTGTTCAATTAAGTTTACAAATGTGAAAATGACAAAAGACGTAAATATTGCTTTTTCAAAATAAAGTCGCTATTGAATTCGTTTATACAAGAAATCTAACTAACTACCTTGAAATGGTTATTGCTTACTCACTTTATTTTTAAGAAAATACCATATTAGAGCCCGTACACACACAAAGTTACGTTCAAAGCTTTCCAAATAAGCGAACCACGTCGGCGAGCGCACAAAATGACGGACAACATTTATTTTTAAATTACGTTTAAAAATGTGAAAATGAAAAAAAGACGTAAATACTCATTTTCCAATATAGTGTCGCTATTCAATTCGTTTATATGAAATATCTGACTTTTTTGAAACGGACAATATTTACCCTGTTTTTTATTACGAAAATAGACAATAATGTGTTGAATATGTGTACAATATTAGAGTACACACATAACGTTATTTTCTAAACTTTTCAAATTAGCAAACTTATACACTTGTTCCCCTTCATCCAATACAACATGCAGATATTTTCAAAGTCATTAAGATCATTGAGGAACCCCATCTATAACGTGATTGCGTTCACAACATGGCCAAGTTGTCGGTCACCAAGTTGACAATCCCCCCCCTCCCCGCAAAATTCTGGAAGGCATACTGTGGGATGTAGAGGTACGACACAACACATTCAAATTCGTCGAGGTGATGGGATCAGCACCATGCTCCGACCACCATTACCTTCCCTGTAGCCGTTTATTCAGAGGCTGGGTAAACCCCAGAGCCGCTCCCTTGCTGACAAAATGCTCACCTGAAATCACTCACCCAGGGAATCGAACCCGAGTCTCCGGTGTGGCAATCAAACCCAACCGACTCCAAAATTCACCAAGAGGAAGAGATATTACATGCATAGTTACAAATATAAAGTATTGTTTATATCAATCTTGCCCTCTCGAAACTTAATTGAAGTTGGCACTACTGACTGTCATTTTTCTTAACAGAGACACCGAGACTAGAGAGGATAATATTTGGCACAGTGTGGTCTCGTGAATGCAGAAATAAGTCTTGTTCTCGTCTCAGCTTCCAAATGTCTGCCACGTTCCCTCTCGACTCGTTAACTAAACAAAAAATGCAAAAAGTACACTCGCCGGCAATAAAAATGAGGACAGTTAAATCCTGAAATACTTGCTTCTCTGCTTTAAGTGTGTTGCCTAACTTTACGGCGAAAAAATGGATTTTAACAGCACATTTTCAATGGCAGCATCTCTCACCGCCGTAGAGTTAGGCAACACGCGAAACGCCTTGGAAGAATCTAGGTGTCCCATTTTTTTTGACGGTGACTGTA
Source organism: Lepisma saccharinum (assembly GCF_977018435.1). NCBI lineage: Eukaryota > Metazoa > Arthropoda > Insecta > Zygentoma > Lepismatidae > Lepisma > Lepisma saccharinum. Next base: position 13,661,969 of record NC_139248.1, on the reverse strand, counting down.
CATATAAAAAACAAAGCAAAAAAATAAGTTGCTCCACAAGAAGCATCAACCAGTGTTACGTACCCAATAGGACCAAGTAATGTGAATAGTTTGCCAAAGACGAATATAGATGGCAGCACCAGGCGTGCAAGGTTAAGAATTGGCATAATATATATGAATAACTATAAATAAGAACAAAGGAAATTGGAAAGATGAAAAACAATAGAATATATTATAAGAAGACAAAAAATAAATATGAAAGAAGTAAATTAATATACATATCTTATAAATCAAATCAATGATCACATGTAAGTTAATATGAAAATTAAGGAAGTCAAAGCACTGATACAAGTTTGTGTCTTTGAACAGATATTGCATCTGTTTGGTTGATTTACCATTCCCGTAGCGGAAATTTTGTTTACATCAGTGGCGAGCGCGTTCCGATCGACGCCCCACAGCACTTTTTGGTTGCGCAGTTTAACCGTAGCACCTACTTGGATGCGCATGTCAATCGGCTGCACCAAGTATACACTCTGTTGTACCTAGTTAGTGGTGGCGCGTTCCGATCGAAGCCCCAAGGGAGGATATTAGTATTATTCCCAAAGCTTGGAGGAAAAAGTTGGAAAAGGATAAAGGCATTCGTTAACCGTCCATTGAGAAGGAAGTTCCGATCCAGGCCGTCTATCAAGAAGGAAGTCCCGACCCAGAACGTCCATTAAGAGGGAAGTCCAGACCGCCCATTGAGAAGGAAGTCCCGATCCAGATCTGCCCACTACGAAGGAAGTACATATAGAAGAATATCCAAATAAAGAAAATAAATAATAAAAAGAATATTGAGATGAAAATTGACTGTAACGAGAAAATTATAGAAGAATGTAGCTTATCATGTAAAATTCTTACTCCATGTATCCTGTGTTTAAATAATATATTCGTTTAAACGTCTCCATTGGAAGGCATCCTGTCTGGTTTCGTTGTCTACAAAGAACCCTACCCTGTAGATAAGCTAGCTGAGTTTTAAGTTTAAGGTTTATGTACCTTTGCACCAAATGAAGGTAGCAATAAATAAATGGCGCCCAACGTGGGGCTAGAGAATTAGGAACCAGACAGCGAAGAGAGAAAGAATAATTGAAAATGGAGGAAAAGGATAAAGATGGAAATGAGAATGGAGAAGCTACAATGAAGGAAGACGGAGAAAAAAGGGAAACTTTCATTTGTTGCGGAGAGGAAGGAAACAAGGAAGAAATTATTTTCTGTGTCACATGTAAGGAAATGAAACATTGGACGTGCGAAGGAATAAGAACGGAGAAATACATAGCAATAAGTAAAAGGGAAGAAGATTATACATGTAAGGAATGCAAGAAGGAAAAGCTAAAAGAAAAGCAGAAGAAGACAGAAGAAATAAACTTGATGGAAATGTTCCGAATGCTGTCAATGCAGATAAATGAGAACAACAGAGAAGTAAAAGAAAAGTTAGAAGAAAATAACCAGGAAGTGAAAGAAAGGCTCGATGAAAATAGTAGAAAATTAGAAGGAGTAAGAAATGAAAGCAAGAAGATGTACGAGAAAATAACAGAGACATGTGAAGAAAATAGAAGATCATTGGAAAAGAAGATAGAAGAAACAACACTGCTAATCGAAAACAAAAGCGTGGATATAAATAGGAAGATCGAGGAAGAAGTTTCAAAACTTAGAGAGGAGAATATACATAGAACCAACAGTATGGAAAGAAAAATTGTTGAAAATAAATCGCAAATAGAAGCAGTATCTTCTAGAGCAGATGCAAATGAAAACAAGATAGAAGTAGTTGTTTCAAGAACAGAAGAAAATGAAAGCAAGACAAAAGTAGATGTTTCCAGAATAGCAGAAAACGAAGACAAGATAGAGGTAGCTATTTCCAGAATAGAAGAAAATGAAAGCAAGACTGGAGTAGCGAAGGTCCTTATAGAAGATAGAAGTTGGAAGATGAAAGAGGAAAGTTCCAATGACGAGCATGACAGGAAGGTAGAAGAAGTAGCTATAAAGTTACGAGAAGAAAACACTCAGGAACTTAAAGAGGTCAAAGAAGAGGAAGAGGAGAAACTAGAAGAAGAAGAAAGAGGAATAGAAAGGGATGAAAAATTTAGTTGTCAATGTAATGATGAAGAGATCAATGTCGAAATGAAGATGAAAGAAGAAAGTTCCAGTGACGAGTCTCTGACGGAGAAGACGTATAAGCCTAGTAGAAGATGTAAACAAAGAAGGAAGAAAAGTAAAATGATATTTAGATATATTCACTTAAAGACATGGAAGAAGAAGATAAAGGAATTAAAAATAGAAAAGAACCTGAAGAAAGTTAAAAATATGCTAAAAAGGGTCGGCATAGATCAAATGGATTCTGATGCTACTTTGCCAAAGAGAAGGAAGAAGAAGACGAAACGGAAAAGACAAGGAGAGAATGCATTTGATGAAAACGTAGAACATAAGAAGAAATCTTGGCAGAAACCAGATTGGAAGAAGAGACAAATGAAAATAATTTCTTTACTGGAAGAAAGTTGGAAGAGGAGGAAGAAGAATCTTGAGAAGAATAGAATTGAAAATAGAAGAAAGAGAAGAAAAGAAGAGGAAGGAAAAGAGAAACAAGATAATAACAAGCAACGACTATCTGAAAGAATCGGAAGGAACAAATAAGACCGAATAGTGCAAAGGAAAGAGATGTTATGATTTACAGACTGGCAAGCGTACGTCTCTAAAATCATTAAAGTTCTATGAAGAAGTTCCAGTTCATCAGAAGAAAAATTCGTGGAATTATTGGTTTGGGCAACTATTTGAAAGAAGAAAATTTTAGTTCTTTAATGTTAGTTCCTGTAAAAAGATATTTATATGATAGCCATCGTTGGAGAAAAATCTATTCTGCAAGTAATATCTTAGGAAAGAATAATATGTGCTAATTTATGTCACCACTCCATTGAACAATGAGACTGATAGTGAAAGATCAAACCTGTAAAAGAAGATATGCCAAAGAAAGTAATATGGAAAGTGGAAATCAACTTTTCAATTGTACGAACAGAAGAACGAAGAAGATAGAACAGTTAGGCATAGAAGGAAGTTAATTACGAAGAAAACTCTCAGGAAAAGGAGAAGAAAATATGAAAGAAGATCGAATAGTATCAGTAAAATATATTCTTTGTAAGCTTAGACGATTAAAAGTCATCATGTATTTAGAAAAGTGCAAATGAAACGGGTTGTAATCCCAGAAGTTAAAGAAGAATCGGTTGTATTCCGAGAATGGGTTGTAATTACAAAAAATAAATATATCTAGATACATGCTGATATGAAATCAAGGCTGAGGTGAAGAATTATTGTAGCTGATAAAAACACTTAGATGGTCAACTTAGAGAAGAGAGAGAGAGTTCTTTGAAACGGAAAAATCTGAGCTAACTGATAATCTGCAGAGAGATTGCAGAAAGAAGAAAAGGGTGAAATGAAAATTACTTTTTTGGCAGGACATCGTCCGGTAAAGACTATATTGGAGAAATAGTCAGACTGTTAAGAACATACTGCCAAGATAACCATACACGATGGTCAACTGTTGTTAATAAAATAACTAAATTGTTAAATAACGCATTGTCAGAAGAAACAGGAAGAAGCCCTGCTGAATTATTTCTCGGATACACGGAGGAACCATATGTGTTTGAAGAATTGGAGTAGCCAGATATGATGGAGCAAAAGAGCGAAATGAAGAAAGTGATATTAGAGCTGTATAAAAAGAGAAATAGAAGAAAGACAAAGGAAGAGAAGAAGGTTAAGAAAATAGATATCAAGAATGGAGATTTGGTGTTTTGTAAAACACATCCGGTGAGCAAAGCTTCAGAGAAAGCTATCAAAAAGCTATTTTTCATATATGAAGGCCCATATGAAGTGATAAGTACTTTTAGAAATACAGTTCTTCTAAAGCACATAAAAACAGATGGAGAAAGGAGAGAGAATTTAGATAACATTAGAAGATATAATTGTACAGAAGAGAAGAAAGAAAGCGTCAAGAAGAAATAATAGACTTGTACATATATAATTTGAAAAAAAAAATGTATCTGCATATATATTATATATTACGACAAATTTTTTTTATGGCCATCGGGGGGAATATTGTGTTACGTACCCAATAGGACCAAGTAATGTGAATAGTTTGCCAAAGACGAATATAGATGGCAGCACCAGGCGTGCAAGGTTAAGAATTGGCATAATATATATGAATAACTATAAATAAGAACAAAGGAAATTGGAAAGATGAAAAACAATAGAATATATTATAAGAAGACAAAAAATAAATATGAAAGAAGTAAATTAATATATATATCTTATAAATCAAATCAACGATCACATGTAAGTTAATATGAAAATTAAGGAAGTCAAAGCACTGATACCAGTTTGTGTCTTTGAACAGATATTGCATCTGTTTGGTTGATTTACCATTCCCGTAGCGGAAATTTTGTTTACATCAGTGGCGAGCGCGTTCTGATCGACGCCCCACAGCACTTTTTGGTTGCGCAGTTTAACTGTAGCACCTACTTGGATGCGCATGTCAATCGGCTGCACCAAGTATACACTCTGTTGTACCTAGTTAGTGGTGGCGCGTTCCAATTGCAGCCCCAAGGGAGGATATTAGTATTATTCCCAAAGCTTGAAGGAAAAAGTTAGAAAAGGATAAAGGAATTCGTAAAATAGTCAAAACCTAAATAAATTGAAATCCAGAGGGAAGTTCACAAAGAAGATAAGAAGGAAGTCCCGAACCAGAACGTCCATTAAGAGGGAAGTCCATATCCTTCATATTAAGAAGGAAGTCTAGATCCAGACCGTCCATTGAGAAGGAAGTTCCGATCCAGGCCGTCCATCAAGAAGGAAGTCCCAACCCAGAATGTCCATTAAGAGGGAAGTCCAGACCATCCATTAAGAAGGAAGTCCAGATCCAGATCTGTCCATAACGAAGGAAGTCAGGATAGAAGAATATTCAAATATAGAAAATAAATAATAAAAATCATATTGAGATGAAAATTGACTGTAAACAAGAAAATTATAGAAGAATGTAGCTTATCATGTAAAATTCTTACTCCATGTATCCTGTGTTTAAATAATATATTCGTTTAAACGTCTCCATTGGAAGGCATCCTGTCTGGTTTCGTTGTCTACAAAGAACCCTACCCTGTAGATAAGCTAGCTGAGTTTTAAGTTTAAGGTTTATGTACCTTTGCACCAAATGAAGGTAGCACCAGACATTCATCCTTTGAATATGCTTGAATTCTAATTACCAGAGTAAAGAAATTTTGATTTACGTTACCATGAGACGAATGCCTCCCCGATAGAGTAGTGGTAAACGTAGTCGCCTTGTAATCAAAGCATCCCGGGTTCGATACAAATAGTGGTTCAGATCGCACTTTTTATCTGTAAGTCCAGTCTCCATTAGACTATCTGTCTATAAGTGGCCTTAAAACGAATCTCAATCGATCGAACGAGACGAGATTATATGGTAGTAAGTATCGATATTATATAGATCGATCTCGTTCTTATCGACAAAAATCTCGAAGGGTTAGTCTCGTTTTGTCTCGACACCATCCTATTCTCCTTAGAGCTTATTAAGCTAAAACTAGATGGCATCTCCAATCTACACACAGAAATTTAGCCTTTTCGTACTATAGTTGTGCACATTTGACAAAAATGCACATAATATAATGTATTGCAAGAAAATCAAGTATTTTAGAGGGATATAAATGTAGGATGCAAATAAATACATAAATACCATACATTTCATTGTTAGTTTCTTTCCTCGTAAATAAATATATCATTATTTATGATAAATATATCCGAAATATACACTACAGATATAATTGTTTTCGTCGTTTTTAGTATTTAGATAAGCATTCTCAATAATAGTTGCTACCACAGATGCATATGCGCATGCGCTAGCTAACTGGACGAGTCCAGTGACAAAGTAGGGGAGACGGCTACATACTTGTGTGAAAATCGTCTTCTTCCACTTTGTTATGGTTGTTGTTACGTAGCCATGGAAGTTTTAAATATAATAACATCAGCATAGTAATAAAGAATGAGCTTTAATAAGCGAAATACTGATCTCAATCTCACAGCTTAGTTCATGCGTGTTGCTACCTAACACCCCTTTTCGTGTTTGGATTCGTCCGCACGAGGTGGACACGCCTTACGTGGTCGGACAGTACGTGAGAGAGAGATATTCTACGAAAGACACAGTGTTCAGTTCCTCTTCCGCAGTATTCGGAATCGTTGGTTTGTGAGCCTAACCTGCCAATGGGATAAACATAGCTAATATTATTTGTCAAAGTATTGCACAAAAGACAGAGTTGATAAACCCTTTTCGGTAATTTATTTTGCATAAGTCTAAAATTTTGTTGCAGAACAAGAAAATTTACTAACACGCGTGTTGCAATAAGAGCTCATAACAATGAGGGCAGATCAAGTAAAGCTAAAAATAACGACTTTCAGTAATATGATACTACTTGACACGCTTTCGTAACTAAATACTTAATGTGGATTATGACATGATATAAAGGGGGGGCGTGCCATTAGCCTTGAGGGGAATGGGCACACTGTATCTATAGTGTGTCTCAACCTTAAAAAGTCAGTATGAAAGTAAATGGAGTACTTCCCTCTCTCTCTAATACATGTGTTTTGCCAATAGCTCTGTCCTTCTCTACCACCGCTGCGTTGCCAGATGTTACAAAATTTACAAAATGTAAAAGTCATAAATTTCAAACAGTGAAATCATTATCCTGTAGAGATTTTTATGCTCTATTTACTGACGGCATTATATAACCTGTCATAAATTCATGTGATCTGAATTTTCATAATTATGCAATTTTGCAAAACGCTTAATATTTTTTTCTAGTAAATACTTCAAAAGCCATAAATATCAAACCGCTTGAACAACTTCGCCAGTTTTTTCTCTACGGGATCTATGATGTTTGTAGATATGATATTCTTCGCCAGAGTGAATTAATTTGCTTACGAGGAGAGTTATATATATATACACATTGGATATTTTGTATAAATCATCAGACCGAAACACGAAAAAGTTGGTTAGCGAGAAACTTTTCTGTTTGTCGCGATACACATGCAGACCAAGCGAGAAAAGTGTTCACCATTGTTTGAAGTTATTTTTAGAATGCATTGTTACTCCACAGCACCGTTATTTATTCCGCATCGTAGTTTGTTTATGCGGGCTGTCTCGCGTATCAAATTCATTGCGCGTCACCAAGTTTAGAATTCGGTTGCAGGCAGGTGGCCCAGTTTGTAGGAAGTGCAGTGTGCTTTATTTTCCGTAAAAAATGTATGTTTATGTTTGTTTTTGCATTTATTTAATTCTGTTTATGTAAAGGATACAATATTCAAGGATAGAAGTAACAATAGTTGCGTGTATTACACATATAATGCAAATGTAAAATGGTAAATAGTTACGTCGAAATATAAGCATTTACATGCATATCTTGAGATAACTATCTTTTCTGTTTCCAAAATGCATCAAATACATAGATTTTGATGATTTCCTATACGATATTAAGGAAGTAAATTTGTCGCAATCATTAGCGATTAACAGCGACTCCATGCGACTCCGTTGTTGATCTGGCAACGCCGCGCCCCATTTAATCCATACTGATTTTTAAGGTTGAGACGCTCTGTAGCTCTACTGAAATATATCCAAAAGGCCTTCTCACCGAGTTCAGAGACCATATCTGCTATACGTTCGAAAGAAAGACGAAGAATTTCTTTTCTCCGTGATATTTAAGCACTCGTGATTGGTTCAGACAAGGGGTAAACTTTTCACATAGTACTGGACTATGAGAGGCATTTACATTGATTAAAATGTTCACACGGCAGTCGCAAGGAACCACCTGGATTTCTTCTTTCGCTTTTTGTCAATTTCTTTTGAGGCACCCTGCAGAAGAACAAGACTTGGTTATGTCATCAGTGTTATGCGGTTGCAACACAAATCATCTGCAGAAGGTAAACAACATGCACGTGCCGACGTCATGTACTGTCAACAACTCGACTTTTCCTCTTGACGCAAACAGCGAAACGTTGCACTCTGAGAAATTATTCGAGACCTGCCCTCTGTTGACAGGCGGAGAGAGTGTCTCATTGACCAGTCAGCGTTCCAAGCGGACAGAGTGGAAAATCGGATTTATCCTCATTAATAAGGAAGATAGTTTTGAGATAAATTAAGCAGGGCCGGAGCAAAATTGTTGCGCCCTGTCAAATTTTCTAACCAGAGTCCAAATCGAATAACTCGTAAGCTTAATTGACGTTTTCTTTGTAAAGGAAGATTGTTGTAAGACTGTGAGGGGAAAGAAAAGAAGAATAACATTTGATTGTACTTTTCTTATTGAAAGGCCCCCCGGACGGAAAAGTGGAAACTCCGTCGCCTTCTTCAGGGTTCGAGGACCACACAGAAAACTAAATGCATCATATCCATTGATGCACCAGAATGCATCGATTGATGCACTAAAGTGTGTTTTATGGCTTCTTCAAAGAATCAGATTCATATTTGATGCATTTGGGTGCATTTTTGTATGTCGTGAAAGAAATACCAAAGTGCATCATTTGATTCAAGAGAGGATTTCTTTCAGTCGAGATGCACTTCAATACATCAGTTGATGTTCCTTGATGCAGCTTCCTGCATCTTTTTGGATGATGCACTTAAACGTTTGGTCCGAGCTACAGAGTTTATGTAGCTCAGACGAAATGTTTAAGTGCATCATCAAAAAAGATGCATTCTTGTGCATCAAAACGCATCAAGGTGCATCAAAACGCATCAACTGATGCATTGAAGTGCATCTCGACTGAAAGGAATCCTCACTTGAATCAAATGATGCACTTTGGTATTTCTTTCACGACATACAAACATTCACCCAATTAATCTGTTTTCTGAATAGCCTAGTGGTAAGACTGTCACCTTCGAATCAAAGGGTGCTGGGTTCGAATAAATAAACTTATAAACAGAAAATTCTCATTGATTGTGCACCCATATACTGATCGTGAGTATGATGATGATCAAATGGAATTCATGAAAAGACTGTTCGGAGCTCCAACCTTCAGCATCATCGTCGTGGTCAGTCGATTGATCCACGAACACGGATATGAAACAAACGATAGTGATTGATTTTGTGTTTTGTTTTGAGCCAATTTGTGCACAGTAAGGCTAGTCGGTACTTGCCCTACAGTTTAAAGTGGGATCCGAACAACTATGAGCTTCCACCGGGTTTCGAACCCGTGACCCCTTGATTACAAGCGGACGACGTTACCACTACGCCATCGGGGAGGCAATATAGTGATCGTGAAAATGAGTGGCTAGAGACAGCTATATCAACTTGGACATACATGGTAACACAGGCTGGCCACTCTTGGCCCATAATAAAATTCAAGTATAATTCCCCTTTTTCCAGGCGAACTTTCCAAAAAATCAAGGCTACAAGCAGATGCTTTCTCTATTTCAACCTTGAGTATTACCGCCTTTCACCACCGCCCCAACATAAATATATTAACATTGTGAGATTCCAATGTATCCAAAAATTCTAATTCTATTAAATTTTACTCGAAATACATCTAAAACACAAGTCACAAATGTTAGGGAATATACTAATTACGAAAAATTGTTAATTGTATAAAGATTTCAAACTAAAATTTACCTAATCAAATTCAAGATATCTTATTTTCCCTCTGTCAGATAGATTGTTCCGCAAAGGACATTAACAAAGTAAAAGGATTGAGAGATATCTGTTTTATTTTCCACGCAGCTTCCTTTTCTCTTCCTCGATAAACATAAAAGCTGAACTCTTAAAAACTTGCCTCGGGGGTGCAAAAATTCATTTGGATTAATAACATTTGTAATTTTTCACGTCAACGGAGAAACATTCACGTAGAATTCACGCATAATTCCCGGAGCCAATAATTCACGCATGATTCCCGGAATTCAAGGAATTCCCGATGAGTAGACACTCTGTACCAAACATGACCCGCCAACCCTACTCATGTATGCATAAGGTTTGGTGTGGGGCACTTCCAGCTGTTAACACTTCGCGAAAATCTGTTTCTCTCAAACATGTTTATTGCACGAAACTTAGCCCTCCTAATAAACTTACATGCATTATTTTCGCAATTGCAATTCTAATCATACTTACGTTCTTAGGATAGAATGCCTTGTTTAGGGGTGTCAACAACCTATTTTCGCGACGTGCTAGCAGTTGGATGTTTTCCGTACCCGAACCATACATCTAATAGCCGAAATAAACTCATGAATAGGTTAGGGTTGTTCATTTATGCTATTAGATGCATGCGTTAAGTAGGTTAGGCATGTCAGTTTCGCCCTGCATATGTACGAGTATTGTAGGCAAAGTGTAATGGCCCGAGATAATGGCTGTCAATAGCTCCGTGTGAAATAGGAAGAGGTATATAGAAGAACGATAAGGCAATTAGCTTAAGAGTATAAGAACACATAAATAGAGAAATATTTTTCACTATGTCAAGCACTGATGAACCTTACGATTCATTTTATTTAACTAATTTCAAATACATGATAACTTGTTATAATCAAAACAGTTGATTTCGTCAGAAACAAAATAAAACAGTCCTGCCATCTAGTAGTAGCAGTTGGAAATGCATTTAATTTCATGACGATGCGCAGCACTTGCTAAATATGACTTGATCATCTAGTATGCTTTTCTCTATCCCTCAGAGGCGCAACCACGATTTTTTGTCTGGGAGGGGGGGGGGAAGTACCAGGATAAACGTACCAATAATAATAATAAAAACGTTATTATCGTAAATTACGCAAAAAAGAGGTAGAAGTCGGTGCTAAAGCATTTGTGTTCGAACAAAGTATTTGAATTATTTTTTCAACATGTTCAATTTTACATTAAAAATGGAAAACAAGCACACAAACTATTTTTGAAGGACAGAAAGTGCTTGATAAATGCATCCCAAATATAATTTTTTTTATATTAACATGTATAACTTTCATGCACGATGTATGTTTCACACATAGGCAACATTCCAACACTAAATTATGTACGTATTCAAAGTTTTTTTTAATACACATACTGTATATTCAACATATATTATTTAAATACATTACACAATCAATTTATCCATCTCACAATAAACCAACAGCAATAATTACATAAATTGTCTCTGAAATGTGCACGCTCCTTTTCCTCAAAACAATTGTTCATGCATTGAAGACAAAATTAATAAAGATAAGTCTTATTTCTCTCTGTGGTAATTTACAATGCATTATTGAAAATAATAATAAATTGGGAGCGAAACGAGCAAGAAAATTTTTAGATCCATTTTTTTTTCAGATTGAAGTCAACATTGATTTAATAGGGCGCAAATGAATTCACGGGGCGCCATGACATTCTATCTTTTACAACGTTTTTCATTTCGATCGTTCGGCGCCCAGGGCCGACTCCCGCCGCCCCCTAGCTACTGCTCTGAACTTTATAATAGTAAGAAAAGCAGGTGTTGCGAGCGAAGCGAGCAATCAAATTTGACCAAATGTTGTTTTATTTGTATAAAATTTGAAATTGGGGGTGGTAATTGCCCCCTGTAGGTACCCTTGGCCGTCAATGTTTGTCCCCCTTGCAACCCTAGAGGGCAATTTCCTTCCCTCCCTTGTGGTTGCGCCACTGCTATCCCTACCGTCTTTCGGCATACACCGCGAATTTTCTCAGAGAGAAACAAGAGAACGAGAATTTTAGTTTTATGTTCACGATGCAACCGCACTCCCTCGTGCAAGAGATCGTTGTGACGTTCTCTGTCCACATCTGCATTTACCCAGCGAGATCACGAGACGCACACATCGGTAGGCATTTGCACCGGGAAAACCTCAAACAGAAGCAAAACGGCTTTTCCCACCTGCGACCCTACGAACACATTCTATGAAATACGCGATCGATGTTGCCAACTCTAGTTGTTGAATTATGGGAAGGTCTTGCCTTCTATATCTACCTACTTTTAACTGTGAACTATTGATTTTTTAGAAACTGCAAGAGTTACACAGTAGAAACAGACCCATATCCGAGAAGGAAAGGGGGGGCATACACCTGCCTGCTTTGGGCAATAATATTGCAACTGTACAATTGTACATCTAGTGCAATACTATCATAGCGTTGGTGGTCGCATCGAATGCTCCAACAGCATATAGGAAGCGAAAGTTGACGGAAAAAAATAGTTCAAATTTTCACCACCAGGTGAAAATGTGGCGTATACAGGGTGTTTCCGGGCTGATGATACAAACTTTCAGGGATGATGGAGAAGGTCACATGTATCAATTTGGGATAAGGAACCCTGGTCCCGAAACGACTCAGTCGAAAGTTATAAGCGAAAATCGGTGCATGAAGATGTAATACTTTTATTACCTGCACAAGTTTCACAAGCTGCTACATTCACAACTGTTGTTGCGTCCCCCAGCTTCGCTGCAGGCATGACACAAAGTTCTGGCGTACCCGTTGGAACAACCCCGGAGTCGTTCGAACAATGTCGCAGACAGCGAGAATTCTTGCCAGGAGATCCTCTTCAGTCTCGACAGGTGTCTCGTACACAAGACTTTCCACATGATCCCACAAGAAGAAATCAAGTGGGGTCAGATCAGGTGACCGAGCTGGCCACGGAACAGGCTCGCCCTTGCTATCCACCTTACACCGATTTTCGCTTATAACTTTCGACTAAGTTGTTTCCGGACCAGGGTTCCTTATCTCAAATAGATACATGTGCCCTTCTCCATCATCTCTGAAAGTTTGTATCATCAGCCCGGAAACACCCTGTATAACAACGAGACATGCAAAACTTTATATTTTCAGTTTATGGCAGTACAGAAGTGTTCAATGTGCGCGAGCGTCAACGTGAATAACTCTTTGGAAGTGCAGGACAACGTGATTCAACAGCAGGGTCTTGTTCACTGAACACCAGATTTCAGCGCCACATTTTCACCTGGTGCTGAAATTTTGAAGTATTGCTTTTTCGTCAGTTCTCGCTTCCCCATTCCTTCCATAGCCTCTATAACAAGTTTCACCGCAAACCGATGCTTGGAATTGGCTCCAGAGGGGGCCTCTGACTATGAGAGAGTTAATTATACCAACAGCCTGGTACATTCTTCGTAAAAAGACTTTGTTGAACTAACTTCTATCGTTGTTTTCTTTATCATCAAACTTGTGCTATTTTCTGGACGTGCGTGGTACATGAACGAAGACCTAACGTGTTTAGCTTCGTCACGGGCAGTCACGTGACTTGGTAATTTTAAATTCAAGCTAGCAACACTGATACAAGAAAATCGGGTCGCTGGCCAGCTGGTGTTGAGTTCTGATATTGAGTAAGGCGAGGAACCAATAATATTTCAATATTTCCTCCTTTCTTTTTTTTATTAGCACTTCCAGTCTTGGGCAGACCGTCAAAGGGGGTGGGGGGCGTTCAATAACGCCGATAGGATATTGGGATATTGATCCCCTTGCTGTTTACGGATCCCCGTTTCCAGCTCGTAAAATATGTCCTCAAGAAACTTCGCATTTTTTGCTTATTTTCCGTCGCTTCCCTTGAATACAACACGGCACATAAAATCCTCTCATTGTGTACCTCATAAAAGATGGCGCTTTAAATGCTTCCGGTGTTGTGAACCAATGTTTGTCCCCGATGGTATCTATATAGAATATTCTTTTACTGGAAAAACTATACAAATTTTCATAAACAGAGTGCAACGGTCGTAAAAATAATGTGCAATTTGTTCATAAAAGTTTCGGCTTCAAAGTAGGTGACAACGTGAAAGAAATATAATCCAAGCGTTTCATATTCGTCATGACAGGCCATCTCGTCGGAGTCTGCCTTACTGGCTCCCTTCAAGTGTGAAGAGTGAACTTTTAGCCAGTAGCAGAATGGTGGAGTGGTTGCCACAGCGCAGTGATGTGCCGTAGACTATAGGTTTACGTCTACATGCGTTGTCTACACGTAATCTAAGCGTAGATTACATTCGGTTGTAGTTTACATAGACAATCTAAAGTGCATTAAAATTAATTTTCAAGGCTTTCATGAAAGAAAAGTGACATTTTCAACTAACTGAAAAGAATCCTATTTACAAAAAAAAATCTCTTCTCTCATCAACTATGGAAGAAGATAACTAGTATGCAAAAAACAACAACAGGTGGCAGTCGTGAGGCAAGAGTGGTCTTTTCCCCATAAAACACTAGAATATTTCCTATGTTAGGTATTTTTCCTAGGTGAGAAATTGTTCAAATTTGGAAGAAGGATGTATGAACGAATGAAACACCCTCCCTTGCCCGGGAAGACTAATGCTACCACTACCTAGATAGAGGCGGCAAAATCTCCCTCGGACAAGCGAAATAGCGTTACGGTCCAGGTTAAGTTCGTGTGTAGGAACCGGTGACCAACAGTGCATAGTAATAAGCCATATCGAATAAAAACAAAAGACATATGTACTTTCAAATTACCACCTCTTTACCTGTAGCCGGGAAGCGGCTAGCTGCATACCTGAAAATCACGGGTAGCGACATGCATACGAAAATGATATAGCCCAAAATTAACATGAAAATAAAAAGTATATTCTATTCATAACCAACAAAAATGGAACTATTACAGGTCCCCACACTTGCACTCTCACATTCTCTCTCAGATTCAATCCTCATGGGGTTATCGACACTAGAAATTATACATGACATGTACAGGTTTTATGACGACAAGCCCTAATTATCGCATTCTCAATTAATTTTATCTTACTTTTTTGTCTAATCAGGTCATTTGTGATTTTGCTCCAGTGCTACTTAAATCCTAGCCAGCCCTTACTTAAGTTCACCCTTTTGTTTTTTAAAAAAGAAACTAGTCGGCGCGGTGACCATACATTACTTGACCAGTATAAACAAAGGCGTCTCAACGGCAATTACATTCACGTGGGCGGACGTTTTCCTTTTACAAGACCTCACGTGGTTCAAACATAACAAATAACCTCCGTTGAGTGACGCAAACATGTACTCTCTAGCAGGCGGGACTTAAACACTTCGCCGCGACGAGCAATTCACATTACCAGGCGAATACTTTAACAAATAATCACATATGCGACCGGACATAGCTAGCAGCGACACAGCGCTGACACATAAAAATGAACAAACCTCAAGTAGAATATGCAATTAAGCGGGCGGCGCTTTACTCTAATAGTACGCACTTTAAACAAATACAAAGGAGCACAAACAACAATGAATTTAAGATCATAAAAAAATATCACAAGGAATAAGAAAAATTGACCTGAGACGAATAGATTACAAATGACAAGCGCGACGGGAGTTGGATGTAAAATTTCGAGTTGAGTGGGCGTTTTCCAAATGTCGACGAATTTCAAGGGCGTTCTCTAAATCAATCGGGCCGTCACGTGTTAAGGTTCACACAGATGAATACTTTACCATCTCTCAGCTTCCGAGGTGCATCCCGGCGTCGTTATGAGCGATTGAAAAACACATAGTATTCACACGGAAGGTTTCCTTGGTCGCGACGATGGAGATGCGAAACGTGTTCAAACACCTAGTTCCCCGGCTCCTCTTCCTCTCAGGATCGGTGGATCTCCGTGGTATGGCGCGGTTCGGACGTCGCATCTGAGCGGTCGTCGTAGGCGTCGTCGGCGTCGTCGGGGCGTCAACATCTCTCTCTACGTCTCTCTGTCGCGGCTGGTAGGCGTCGTCGGCGTCGTCGGGGCGTCAACATCTCTCTCTACGTCTCTCTGTCGCGGCTGGTAAGCGTCGTCGGGACGTCAACATGGCGGATGGTAGGCATCGTCGGCGTATCAATAGGGCGGCGTTCGACGTTCTCTCTCTCTCCATGGCGGCGGATAGGCATCATCGGCGTAGCTTCTTCTGACGTCGGGCGAATCGACGTAACGCCCTCATCTCCTTTCTTCCTCTAGCCCGCCATAGTTTCCGGAGTTCCTTGTTTCTCAAAAATTATAAATGGCGTAAGGTAATCACGGAAACACGGTTTCGCTTCAACTTCCCCCAGCGGTTGAGGTAGGCGCACTCGTGTAGACTTACTGCCTATCACACACACTGGTGTTCGCACAACACAACAAAGTCCACTGTACACGAAAGGTAGCGCGAAGGTGCTCTCGTTCCAAGAATCGCGGCAAAACTGTATATGGAGAGTTAGCACGGAGCTGCTCTCACTACAAGGATCGCGGTAAGACTGTGTAACGAAAAACCATGTCCTTCGTTTTATTTGGATTTTGAAAAAGGACGCTATGCGCACGTTGGAGTAACCTTCCGAAGAGGTCAGTCCACTTTGCTCTATTGTCTCCCAAGTGGGACGAGCCGTGCTCGAAGCTGAGTTTGTGCGGATTAAGCTTCCGCCTGGCTGTCGCCCATAGCTCAATTGCAATCGCTGTCCACAAACTGATCAATTAGAACCGATTTGATCTGGCGTCCGTAATTGTCGCTTGATCGTGACGAAACTCCACATATCCGTCCTTGCACACATGCCGCTGCGCTGGTATAAGTTTCACATGAATCTGACCGTTGGAAACCGAGATATTTAAATGTTTGTCATTACGGTCGAATTTCCTAAGCTTTAGACGCATAGCGTGACCCTTCAGGTGCTCACCCTTAACACAAGCGGATGTCTCGTTCCTCCCGTCGGCTTGGCAAAAATCAAATATGTAATCTCACAAATTAAAACACTTAACACTTTGAATCAACACGTCTTTTTACCGCTACCTACATGAATAATAATGATAATAATAATGACGGTAAATCTGACTGTCACAACCTCGCCCCTCTCCTTCTTCCAAGGATTTCGTAAGCGTGAAAAATTCGCTCTACACAGGGACAGAATTTTTTTGTTACAAATCCTTGAACACTCTGTATAGAATCTTGACCAACAAATACATGAACACCCTGTATATAAATTGACAAACAAATACATTAACACCCTGTATATAAAAATTGACAAGCAAATACATGAACACCCTGTATATAAAAATTGACAAGCAAATACATGAACACCCTGTATATAAAAATTGACAAGCAAATACATGAACACCCTGTATATAAAAATTTACTCTCTGAACGGCACGGACACTGTGACCTTCCAGATACATAACATATATAATAATACCCTGAATATAAACATAATATGGAGAGTATATATCGTAACGCAACTCCCATGCTGCGTTTGGGATTGAACCAAGAACCTCTAGATTTAATTGGGTGATGTAGCTATTCCTCATTCATCTCTCAGATGGTTATCACTCGCGTGGCCTAAATGTGATAAATGCGAGAGGTTACCTTTTAAAGGAATGGCGATAGAAATTAGCTTAGATTAGATATGGGTTTCATACTCTCCATGACTGAACCGATATGGATTGGTTAAGGAAAGGATATTACTTGCCTTACAAATATATGGAGATTGTTCCTAGCTTTTCCTCTCAACTATCACTTGTCTCTTGTCACACACCATCGTCCAATAGTCGTTCCCCACTTTGCTCCTCTCTCACAATCCGTAGTCCTTACTCTCTCTCCTATTCTCGCCAACTGATCACACCTCCTGACAATTCCAACACGCATGCCACATACGACTTCCAAGTCAATCACCCGACCTTTGCCTGATTACTTATTCAGCATTCCTTTCTCTGATACCTGCTATGCTAAGACTTTATACATCCTACCCAATACCTTGGGTACGATACGCTCCTCTACCCCCTAAAGAAAATCCTTTGATTTTCACCTAAAGATGAAAGATTTAAAGTTGTATTCCATATCGATCCTTTCTATGGAGAGATTTTTTTTTTATTATAAAATATAGTGTACTAAAAATATTGTAATAACATACCATTACCCAGAATATATGTAAATGGAATAATATAGGTCCTGAAAATATAGATATATCACGAGTCCCGATAGAAACAAAGAGAAGAAAAAAATACATGTCTGCGTAAAGCATATAAAAGGTAAACACTGGCACGTAAGTTTGTTATGCTAACTTGACAATCTGCTCGTGCGCGTATTCATTGAGAGGCTTACGCTACACATCTGAGTTCCAATACTACATGATGACGTAGCGAAGTCCGTGCATAAGCATGCAACACTCTGACACCACGTGAGAAAATTATAAAAGCATTGTTCCACAAGAATGGATCTTGTCAAAATTTATATCTCAATGACACACTAGCGAAGTAGTGTAATCGATCCTGCAAGCACTGACACTGTACAACACTGTTGTGTATTTGGAAGTTAATAGTTACAAAATCAGCAACGTTTGTGATACTCATCCGAGTTGCACTTGCACACATATGTCATTATCGATGTAAATTTCACCGTCTCTTATTTTATTGTATCATTTAAATATCGCTGTCGTTTTTATTTATAATATATGTCAGCTATCACAATAAACATTTAGTTAGAAAATTTGAAGTTAATCAAAATATATACACTGTATCAATAACTGTCCTTGAATAATAATATATGTACATGAATTTATGTATTTGAAAATAAGAATATAATAGTGTTCGATAGATAAAATCACAGCACTAACATTTGTCCATAAAATAATCCTTGAGTTATCCTGATTCTCATAAAGAGTTCAAGTAAAATACCATAATTTTACTCGTGTTAACGTCACTTAATAGTCTCTGCGTATAGCAATGAAGTTTCTTCTTGAACCAAACCACGTATATATGTATATAGTAGTTCCTTGAGGCCGTGAAAAATGTTTTTCACTTTGATGCATTAACTTTGCAGCTACAAATATTGTCATTGATGAAAAACGCACAGTAGAGAACTGCATATCGTCGAATTGTGAATGTGAAATATTTAGTTGTATGTAAATATTCCTTCAAATCGATGTATGTATTATCAGCGTTGAATATCGGGTCTCACTACTAATTGACTTCAGTAGGAGTTAATTAAAATAGAATGAAGGAGATCCGTGTTAAACGATTTGGTGCTTATCAACTGATTTCGCTGAACTGCGTAATTAAAATTGATGAGAGGTCTAATTGTAATTCATGTTTCCACGTGTCGAAAAATTAAAAGAAAAATCTCAGAAATAAAAATCTTGAGAAGTTCTTAAGAAAGTTCGTAGATCAAAATAATTTATCTGCGTCCTTCAGGTGTAAATCGTGTTCATTTCTTATTTCTCCAAGGTTTTAGCTGGTGACCATCTCTAGACGTTGACATCTGTGAAAAAGTTGAACTGAGGACTGTTAACATGGTTTCATAATATTGTTAAAATGTTCATTTCACCGTTAAAATTTGAATTATCTGTGAGGCAATTCAGGTAGGTTTTGGAAAGGAAATTTGCATCATATACCGAACAGGCATTTCCTCCTGATCGTTGGTGTAATGTTGTATGTGTGAGAGAACTTAATATATCGGTATGTGTAGAGGTTTTGTTGAGACAAGGGCGCCTCTAAGTCACCCTTATTTTAAGAAAGTAGTTGAGGGTTGTTATGTTTGAGGAAATGGAATTTGAAAAGGAGTACCGATTCAGTCATAACATTTACTCTTACTATAAATTACCCAAATTCTAATTAATGCCATCCTTTACACACCAAATATAATTAGAATCTTGAAAAGAGAAAAATAAATAAATAAATATAACTACTAATAATTACTAAAAGCAATTAAACTTTATATATGAATTGAACGTAATGCTGTAAATACTCTTGAAGATTTTGTGAGTGTATACTGTATACTACTGCAAAATTTAAATTACGTATAATTGATTTCTGAAAATATATGAATACTTAAATTGACTGAAAATATCTATAAATAACAATTGAATGAAATGAAATACTTCAAATATTACCTAAAAAAATAATGTGTCGAATGATCGTCCTTCTGTTAGTATGATATTGTTAAAAATAACGTCATTAATAAAGATTAATTGTAAAATATCCTGTGCACTTGCTAATATTGTCCACATAAATTGAAATACGTAAAATAATATTCTAAGAATTCGAAATCTCGTTGTCCATTATTGACTCTTTCTCCCTTAATGATATTGCAATTAGCCTAAGAATATTCAAGGAAAATAATATACAATTGTGTATACAAAAAAAAAATATGGAGAGAAAAAAAAAGAAAGTTGACAATTGGTGGTGTTTAACTAGATATATAATCACCTAAAATTAAATGACATAAAAATGAAAACGTAATTGCAATTTATATTCCAAATGTTGCCAGATGAAGAAATATCGTTCTGAACAGACATAAAATTCCATGTTCACTCGTATCTTTCGAGCTGATAACCTGAGTTGAAAGAATGCTCTGCCGGCAGTTTATTCAGTTCCCCGGCTAATGTGGAATGTGAGATATCTGCGGTTTAATTTGCAACGTGTTGGTTACTTCATGTCAAGAGAGAATGTTGCTCCTGCCGATGTAGGTAGATATCGTTGCCGCAAGAAACGAATAGAATGCCTAACTTGCATATTTCGTTAGTTGTTCTGTCTTTCTGAATGTAACTCAAGTTTCCCCATTGCTTAAAGAGGAAGGACATTTCCGTTGCACCCTGGTTGAACTTTATCCTTTTGCTGACGACAGATAATTTACCATGAAGACGTTCGAAGCTGATTTGCGATATCGTTTTCAGAATGTGAAATACATGTGAGGGAAATTTTATGGTAGTGGGATTTTACAATACGGGAAAATATCTTAGGAAGTACTCTAAGCAACTTGATTATAACATTCAATAATTGTAGAGTGATATTTGGAATGAAATATCCCAAATTAGATGGATCAATGTAATGTACGTGTTTAATGAAAGATACTTTACTTCTTCAAGACTGTCGTAATTCATCTCATGACTGTGTCGTTAAATTGTTAATAAAATGTGACAAGTGGCTGCTGATAACTCACGATCGTAGCTGTAACTTCTCCTATGCTCTTAATTGACTTATTACTCTTCATAGATTTCAAATCTAGCTTTTATGTAAAGTTATATAAGAAAGATATACAAAAAATTTAATCTCAATGTAAAATGCGTATAATTATAAAGGTAATCTTAATATTTATATTATTTCCATGTGATACATTTTATTTAAGCTTTATAATTATCCAAGAACCAAAATATTCACTATTCTCTTCGTATTATTATTATCTATATTATAATTCTTATTCTCGCAATTCTTATTTAGTTATTATTGATCTGTAACTCGTTTTATTGAATAATTTACTGGCTGTACGCATTCTCAGCTCCTATTATAACTGCTCTCTTTATTTTAACGTTATTTAAATCTTATAAATTCATATTTCTGTCATTTATTTAGTTATTAAAATTATAATTGTAATTATTACTTAAATTCAACAATTGAAATATTAAAATGTATACTTGTTTAAACCCTATTTTGACTAACCACGCTAAATCATAGAGAATTTTAATTCTCATTTTCCTTACCGAATGTGTTTAACACATTTTATTCATAAAAAATACTAAAGTCTATTATTGACTTACACTATTTATCTTTTGTAGTTCACAAAAGATTATTTCCATCAGTTCTCTGCAGGCCTACAGAAATCTGAGGAAAATTCCTTGCGCGCAATTTATATTCATCACCATTCCCTTTGTTCACTATCCGTGAATACAATAATATTAATTATTATTATTTTGCGCGTTACTGTACTTGTTGTTCATTATTATGAAACCTCGAAGTCTACGTGTTATAACTAATGATTTTAGTGTGGTAATAACTAGTTTTACACTTCCGTGCAATTATTAAGGGCTAAACAATAATATTTCACATAATTTTAGTGTTTGTTAGTTTAAAAATATATTTGCAAGATGTAAAATTTATTTAGTGCATCAGAGTACTGAAAAGGAAGTTACGTACAGGGTAGAAGGTATGTTCTCACTCATTCACTCCTGACTGTTCCTGTTCTTCAGTCTCATCCTCACCATTTACATTCTCATCGCCGCTACCGTGTTCCGAAGCGTAGTATTTCTTCAATCTCTGGATCGAAATTGAGTCTACGATTGTCTGTCCTCGTTTTGTCTTATATTCCACTTTGTACACATTGGGATTTTCCTTTGCTATAATTTTACAAGGTCCTTTAAATACTCCCGAAAAGCATTTAGCGGTGTGTACACGATGACTGCCATCGTATACTAGAACCAATTCTCCTGGTGTAAATTCAATGGACTGATGACGTTTATCGTAGTACTTCTTTGCTTGTCGGTGGCGTTTCTGTAAAGACTCATAAGCTGCTGCACGTGCTTTTTCAAGAATCTTGAATCTCATCTCGTTGTTTACATTCACACTGGGCGTTAAATGTAGTCCGCTCTCCCAGACTAATCTAGGCGTAAATCCATGAAGAAGAAAAAATGGACTGTTCTTCAAATTCTCCTGGTAATTAACATTGTATGACCACACGGCCGATTGCAAGTATAAAAGCCAGTCTGTGTGTTTTGAGTTCACGAAGTTTTTCATAAGTCCCTGTAAAATAGCATGTGATCGTTCCAATAATCCAATTAAATTGTGATTAGCTGCTGGAGCGAATTTAAGATGGATTCCACATTTCTCCGATAGTTCTTTAAATAAACTAGCTGTGAATGAAGTACCTCTGTCTGTATCTAAATGAGAAGGACATCCGTAGCGCAAAATTACATTTTCAAAAAGGAAGTTAGCTGCTGTCTCACTTGAAGTATCTGCTACTGATTGAGCAATTAAAAATCGAGTACCATGATCGATTGCACTTAGTATATATTTATGGCCGAGCAAACCACTTGGTGGATACGGTCCGCTAAAATCTAAAGCGATTCTATCGAATGGTTTCTGTGAGTTGAACGTTAAAAGTTCTCCATATGGCGCTCCTTTTATGCGCTTATTCTGCTGACAAATTACACACTCTTTGACCATTTTCTGAATATGGTTCTTCATAAATGGAAAGTAAATCCTATCTAGTGCATTTTTGTATGTTTTAGTGAAGCCGTAATGCGCTCCTCCAGCTGGTAAACTATGCAATGTCTCAATGACAGTGTTGCGAAGTGACTTCGGTATGCATAATAATTTCTTAGTCGTAGCTCCCAGTTTATGTTGTCTATAAAGAAGTCCATTGTCCATAATATAATAATAACAAGCTTGCCTCTGCAGGGAGGGGTTGGGTGGGTTGTTGCCCCCCTCGTCTTCTTTTCCTTCCAAAATATTGATGATATTTCCAAAAAAGGAATCCTCTCGTTGGTGCATATCAACATCAATTGTCTCATCTAACAATAACAATGTACGTGGCTCTGGAAGCTCCTCGTCTTCTCCCTGTGGATCATGTTCTGTTTCTCTGCTGATAGCATCCGCCATATTTTGTGTAGTTTTGCAGTGAATTGGCGTAAAATCGAACTCGGCCATCAACGTGTACCATCTAAATAATTTGTTTGAAAGTTGCGTTGAGGATCGAATGAATGTGATTGCTTGGTTGTCGGTAAATAATTCGAAATGTCTCCCAAGTAAAAAGAATCTGAATGACTTAAATGCGTATATGATTGCCAACAATTCTTGCTCGATGGTTGAAAGTCGAGTTTCATGGTCTTTTAAAACTCTACTGCAATAGGAAATAGGCTGAAAATCACCGTTCGCATTCGGTTGTAAAATCACTGCGCCAATAGCCTTACTGCTTGCATCCGTGTATACCCTTACTTCTTTTGATGGATCATATGCCATTAATACAGGAGCTGTAAGTAAAGCCTCTTTCAACCTCTCAAACGCAGTTTGCTGTTCTTCCCCCCAGAGAAATTTCTTCTTTTTTCCTATCAATTTTTGCAAGGGAAGTGCCATCTCGGAATATGATTTTAAAAACTTCCTGACATAAGATGTTAATCCGAGAAATGTGCGAACTTGTTTCACAGTTGTCGGTGTCTTATATTTCTTGATAGAATCAATGATTTTGTCATTGATCCGATAGCCAAATTTTGAAATTTTATGTCCTAAAGCAATAATCTCAGTGTATCCTAAGTGACATTTTTCTATTGTAATCTTCAATCCCGCGGCCTGTAAACATTGTAACATTTTCTCCAGAGTTACGAGCATTTCTTCAAAGGTATTTCCGAAGCAAAATAAATCGTCCACATAATGCGCAAAGTGATTGGGATCTAAATTTGAGCAAGCAAGGTGAATGCAACGAGTCATCCCACTTGATGAACTGACGTGGCCCTGTGGCACGACGTTCATTTGATACTGTGACATTCCTGGTATTGTAAATGCTGTATATTTCTTGCTGTCCTCGGTGAGAGGAATATTAAAGAATCCGCTCTTCAAGTCTGCCGTACAGTAGTATTTCTTGCCCCCCATATTGTATAATATTTCATTGATGTTATTCACACCCAGAGCGTCAAATACAGACGATACATTCAATCTGCGATAATCCTGGCATAATCTATAACCCCCCTTTGCCTTCTTTACAAGGATAACTGGAGAGTTAAAGGGTGATTTTATAGGAGAAATAACACCTTGCTTTAATAAAGTCTCAATCTGATCTTTAATTTCATCACGAAGGTGAACTGGAATCGGGTAGGATTTTAAGTGAAATTCTGTGTCATCTTTTAGTTGAATTCTATGTTTATAATTCGTCGCTCTACCTATATCATCCTTTGACCACGCAAAAACATGTGGATATTTCATTAAAACAGCCAAAAGTTGCTCCTTTTGCTGGGGTTCTAAATTTGGATTCACATCAAACCGACTAGGGTCCGCCCGTGCGTCACTGACGTTCCCTGACTCTTCCGTCGCAAAAACCTGTGCATGTTCACCAATCTCATCCTTATTCTCATCATTAGTGTTACTCATGATTGGCCTATCCCATGTTTCAGCTTTCCCGATAATAGTGCCTTTCTTAATTGTAACATTATAATTTAAAGGATTAGTGATCCAAATAAGATTCGAATCCGGATTAATAATTGCTCTGGCAACCATCAATCCCGTTTTCTCTTGAAACTGTAGGTCCGGTTCCAAGAGTGTTCTATCTTTGTCATATGAATTAGTCAATTTCAGTGGAATGCACAAATGTGTCCTGGGTTTTACTTTTATCTTTTTAGCAGCTACAAATTCTGGTTGCAAAACATGCTGTAATAAATGGGAAACTTTGATTGACACGTCAAAAGCTTTCTTATTCTCATTTTTAATTTGGTTTCTAGGAGGTGTACCGAATCTATGCAATGTAAGCTTATTTTCCTCAAAATCTAACTTAGCCTTTTGTCCCTTCAAGAAATCATTTCCTAATATGGTAATTTGATTAAAATCCTTAACAATTCTAAATGGATGAACAAATGTTTGGTTATGTATAGAAAATGGTAGTAACACAATTTCCTTAACCGTCAGTTGACTATTAGTGACCCCTCTAATCGCAGTATTTATATTAAATCGCTTGGCATTGACTGGTATGTTCTTATCTCCAGTTACCGAAATTTGACTTCCACTATCCAGGATAAACTGTCGAATTTCCCCATCTACTTTCACATTGATGTAGATCAGATCTTCAGAAGGAAAAGTAGACACCGTTAGAGTTTTCCCCGTAGGTCCTACACCTAGGTCCCCGTCATATGCAGGTCTTACTCGTTTGAAATTGCTTCTGTTCTGACGAAAATGAGAATGATTTGTATTTACAACCTGATTAGTATGGTTATTTGGATCATCGCGCCCCTGTTGTTGCTCCAAAAATGTTCGCGGCGATGAAGATGAAAAATGCGAACGCTGAAATCGAGGGTTACCGCCATTACGCCATCGCCCCCTATGCGAGCTTTGCGACTGTGTGTCGAGATTATTATTGTGGTTGTTATGCCAAGTATTTCTATTCTGAGCTCTATGATTACTATTATGATAATAGGTTCTCCTATTGTTTCTATCTCTATGTTCATTTTCTCTAACTGTATATGAGAATGATGACTCAGTGAATGAATGTTTTTTCCGATGTTCTGCAAGTGCATTTACTTTAGCCTCAAGATTCTGAAATTGCGAAACTAAATCTGACTCATGAGACTGGAGTCCCGCGTTCGACTGTAATTGATCAAGGTCTTGTTGCAGTGCATTTAATCTTTCCTCGATCTCCCGATTAGCCTGAGAATAACTTATGTCAACATGACCATTGACCGTGCGCTGCAACCTGATAGCTTGCTGAGTCGGCATGTAGGCTCGACTCGATTCAGAACACGACAGAGCTTTCATTGTCTCACATTCAGTTTCTAGAATTTTACGTTTTTGCACGAGATATTTGAATTGTTCAACATGTTTCAGGTCTCGTAACATTTCATGCACTGAATCATATTCCCTGTTATAAACTTCTTTCATAAAGTTAGGTTGTAAACCCCCGCTTATTTGCTTAATTTGTTCACTAATGTCCATGGCAGGATCTAATTTTAATAACAATAACTGTTTTTCTCTCACATATTTTGAAACAGGTTCATTTTCCTGATGGAAGCGTAATCTGATTTGTTCTTCTAATTGAAAAGTATCCCCCGGTTCCGTAAATTTTTCCACAATTTTAGTTTTTAAAGTTACAAAATCTATATCCTGTGCTTCCTGAGTTCGACTCCAAGTATTGAACCATTCCAATGCTGAATCAGCCAAAAATGCCGGTAGCAATTGCCTTTTCTTTAAGTCATTCCACTCATTAAGAATAGCTAAACTTTCAAATTTGTCAATGAATTTTAATACATCCTCGTGAATGTTACCTTGAAACTGGATAGTTTCGAGAATGTTGGGGTGGATAAATCTAGATTGCGCCATGATTCTATGATTAGCCTATGCGCAGGAAAAATGCTTGATTAGCTTAAAATTAGCACTAAGTTGCTTGTTTTCTTTTCTCATCCCCCCGTGGCTTTGACAGGACATTATTAGCAATAATTTACTCTCCCGGAAATTTGATAAGTTAGGTTCAACAATCGCGTAACAGAGTGACGACAGTACCGAACACATCTTTAAAATATTTAACCAACCTTTATGTAATATCCTAATGTCAATTCTCATGTTTTCACAAGCCAATCGCCGAATAACCTAGTTAAAACTCTACTCTTATTTATTTGCGCCTTACCGCGTAGCATATTGCTAGGCCTACGTTTTGCTTTCTTTTCTTGATCTTTGGTAACAATTGATAATTAACATAACGTGAAGCGCTAACAAGTGAAAATTCCGGCGCCATATCTCCCGTACTTAATTTGAAAAGCTAGAAGGCTCTATTATTTTCATCATATTTCGGGATGAAATAGATGAAAATCGCGGTATTTCACGTACTGCAGTTTTTTCGCATCGCATTTGCAAAAAAATGGATGAGAAGCCCTAAGCAGACTCCAACACGTAACGCAACTCCCATGCTGCGTTTGGGATCGAACCAAGAACCTCTAGATTTAATTGGGTGATGTAGCTATTCCTCATTCATCTCTCAGATGGTTATCACTCGCGTGGCCTAAATGTGATAAATGCGAGAGGTTACCTTTTAAAGGAATGGCGATAGAAATTAGCTTAGATTAGATATGGGTTTCATACTCTCCATGACTGAACCGATATGGATTGGTTAAGGAAAGGATATTACTTGCCTTACAAATATATGGAGATTGTTCCTAGCTTGTCCTCTCAACTATCACTTGTCTCTTGTCACACACCATCGTCCAATAGTCGTTCCCCACTTTGCTCCTCTCTCACAATCCGTAGTCCTTACTCTCTCTCCTATTCTCGCCAACTGATCACACCTCCTGACAATTCCAACACGCATGCCACATACGACTTCCAAGTCAATCACCCGACCTTTGCCTGATAACTTATTCAGCATTCCTTTCTCTGATACCTGCTATGCTAAGACTTTATACATCCTACCCAATACCTTGGGTACGATACGATATACAAAACAAGAACAAGATGTGAGCATTTACGTGTCAGCTTGCATTCCTACGTCGCTCTCTCTCTCGTACCTGGGCGAACCGTGTCTCGAATTTGGCCTGTTCAGGTCTCTCGCTGGGCTCCATGGTATTCTTGCTCCACGGCGTCCTGCATCTCCCCGATCTGACTCCGGGCTGACCGACCTGCTATCCGCGTGGCGCTGATAAAAGCCATCTCGGACTTGGCCGTTCTGAAAAAAGTCGTCATTTCTCCTTGGCGACGCACGAGTCGGACCTCCACGCCGTCTCCTGCCTCTGAACGGGCGTCTTCGTTGCGGTGAAGGTGGATCTTGCAGCTGGCGGTTCCTTTCAGCCCCGGGAGCGTGGTGCTGTCCTCTCCATCCACGCTGGACTAGATGAACGCGCGGGTGTTTATTCCGGTGCGACGAATCATCTTCCGGTCGGCGCCGCTTGCTAAACTTCTCACCCCTGGTTCTCTGCCTCTCCTCCTCGCACTGAAACAGATTTTCCAGTGTGAGGGACATCGCGTCGGCGTCAAACACGCATGCTCCATTGAGATGACGACGAATCTCGTGTGGAAAATGGTACACCAGAGCGGCTATTATCTCCGCCGTGGTCATTTGGGGTTGCAGAGACTTGAACTCATTGTACCGTTTCCAAAAGTACTGGGCATACGTGAGTCCTCCGCCCCTGTCGTATCGTTCGTTTCGCACCTGCATTAGCATCCTCTCGACCTGCAGGGGACGTTGAAAATAAGTGAGAAACGCTTCCTTGAACTCCTCATATGAATTGAAGTTCCCCTCGTTCCTGTCCATCCAGTTCTTGGCCCGGTCCTGCATTAAACCTTTCAGAATCAGAAGCCTATCCTCGTCTGTCAGACCTAACTCACGGGCGGTAGAATTAAATTCCTCGAGGTACGTGGAAGGAAGGATTCTGTCAGCACCCGAAAATTTTTTGAAGTGCTTCCGGTATTCGGGCGGAAACAGAGCTCTCCTGGCGGACGGTTATAGTAACTGTAAATCCTCGTCCCTCTGCTCGCGGCGCGGACTCAACCGTGGTGACGCAGCGTCTTCTCTTCGAAGGGGGCGGGGCGTTTCTGGAGCTCGCTGGTCGCTTTCCCCGTTCGAACAAGTGGCGACGTCGGCTGCCGGTGGTGACGTCAATCTGGGCTGCCGCGACGATTGTGAAGTCCCGCTGCTAGTCATGCTCAGTTGACGCACTTTCATCTCGAGGTCCTCAATCCGTTCGGAATTCCCTTCGGCTTTAACTGAAATTTCTCTCACTTGTCGCCCCAGGGTGCCTATGCCACGGTCACATGTCGCTTCCAGCTGCACGCATTGTCGGGCCATCTGCTGCATACCTTCCTCCTGGTCGCGCACGCTCTGAGACAGTGTTGCCATCTGGTTCTCTTGCCGCTCGACTCGCACGTTGATTCCGGCGATCTTGGCTTCGACCCTGGATTCGCATTCCTGTACCCGAGTGACGAGTTCTTGCGTTATCACCTCACCGGAAGTACGGATGGTCTCCTGGAGGCGGTCTTCCGTCACTCGCATCTGGGTGCTGATGGCCTCCATCTTGGCTTCGATTCCGCTTCGCGTAGCTTCCATCTTTGATTCTAGCGAGGCTTCGATTCCGCTTCTCGTAGCCTCCATCTTGGCTTCCATCCGCAGTAGCATCTCGATGATCTGTCGGGAGCTGGTACCACTGAGGCTAGCTGCTTCGTCGACCCGTTCTGCACCTCCCGGAGAAACCTGTTGCGCGCTGGTCTCATTGGCTTGCCCCCCGCTGTTCGGTAGACTGGTTTCTTCACGTGGACTTAACGGGAGATCGCACCGGGAGCAAACCTGGCTAGCTGTGCCGACGTTTTCACTTTCTGGGAACTCCTCGCTGCAGACATCGCAAATCACCCTTACGTCACTCATGTTTAAGTTCTCGATGCGGCGGTTGCGCAATTTCATGAAATCAAATATTCAACCCTCGGTCGATTCTCAATGCTCGCTGACAAGCGTAAACGTGAGCGCTCACAATATATACCAATATATATTTAAACAATTCACAAACGAAAAAAGATAAGGGCGGTCGATTCCCCCTTTGCCAGAACTCAACTTAACGCCTAATGCCATATGCCAAACAAAAAAATTTTAAAATGCCTAACGCCTTAAGTAGCTGCCCTATTACCTTAACAAAATAAACGCCTAATATCTCAATTACCACCTCACGTCAAAATAAAACAATAAAATCTCACAATGAAACACAGTTACATGACACCAAAATACGCCTGACGTAGCCCTTACAAAAACGACATATACCTCTGCACTGAGGGTGCTTTCGATTTAAAATATACCGGTCCCTGTGTTCGCGGCGCCAAAATGTATGAACACCTGCACTGATGATGCTTTTGATTTAAAAAAACCGGTCCCTGTTCGGGCGCCAAAAATGTATGAACGAATGAAACACCCTCCCTTGCCCGGGAAGACTAATGCTACCACTACCTAGATAGAGGCGGCAAAATCTCCCTCGGACAAGCGAAATAGCGTTACGGTCCAGGTTAAGTTCGTGTGTAGGAACCGGTGACCAACAGTGCATAGTAATAAGCCATATCGAATAAAAACAAAAGACATATGTACTTTCAAATTACCACCTCTTTACCTGTAGCCGGGAAGCGGCTAGCTGCATACCTGAAAATCACGGGTAGCGACATGCATACGAAAATGATATAGCCCAAAATTAACATGAAAATAAAAAGTATATTCTATTCATAACCAACAAAAATGGAACTATTACAGGTCCCCACACTTGCACTCTCACATTCTCTCTCAGATTCAATCCTCATGGGGTTATCGACACTAGAAATTATACATGACATGTACAGGTTTTATGACGACAAGCCCTAATTATCGCATTCTCAATTAATTTTATCTTACTTTTTTGTCTAATCAGGTCATTTGTGATTTTGCTCCAGTGCTACTTAAATCCTAGCCAGCCCTTACTTAAGTTCACCCTTTTGTTTTTTAAAAAAGAAACTAGTCGGCGCGGTGACCATACATTACTTGACCAGTATAAACAAAGGCGTCTCAACGGCAATTACATTCACGTGGGCGGACGTTTTCCTTTTACAAGACCTCACGTGGTTCAAACATAACAAATAACCTCCGTTGAGTGACGCAAACATGTACTCTCTAGCAGGCGGGACTTAAACACTTCGCCGCGACGAGCAATTCACATTACCAGGCGAATACTTTAACAAATAATCACATATGCGACCGGACATAGCTAGCAGCGACACAGCGCTGACACATAAAAATGAACAAACCTCAAGTAGAATATGCAATTAAGCGGGCGGCGCTTTACTCTAATAGTACGCACTTTAAACAAATACAAAGGAGCACAAACAACAATGAATTTAAGATCATAAAAAAATATCACAAGGAATAAGAAAAATTGACCTGAGACGAATAGATTACAAATGACAAGCGCGACGGGAGTTGGATGTAAAATTTCGAGTTGAGTGGGCGTTTTCCAAATGTCGACGAATTTCAAGGGCGTTCTCTAAATCAATCGGGCCGTCACGTGTTAAGGTTCACACAGATGAATACTTTACCATCTCTCAGCTTCCGAGGTGCATCCCGGCGTCGTTATGAGCGATTGAAAAACACATAGTATTCACACGGAAGGTTTCCTTGGTCGCGACGATGGAGATGCGAAACGTGTTCAAACACCTAGTTCCCCGGCTCCTCTTCCTCTCAGGATCGGTGGATCTCCGTGGTATGGCGCGGTTCGGACGTCGCATCTGAGCGGTCGTCGTAGGCGTCGTCGGCGTCGTCGGGGCGTCAACATCTCTCTCTACGTCTCTCTGTCGCGGCTGGTAGGCGTCGTCGGCGTCGTCGGGGCGTCAACATCTCTCTCTACGTCTCTCTGTCGCGGCTGGTAAGCGTCGTCGGGACGTCAACATGGCGGATGGTAGGCATCGTCGGCGTATCAATAGGGCGGCGTTCGACGTTCTCTCTCTCTCCATGGCGGCGGATAGGCATCATCGGCGTAGCTTCTTCTGACGTCGGGCGAATCGACGTAACGCCCTCATCTCCTTTCTTCCTCTAGCCCGCCATAGTTTCCGGAGTTCCTTGTTTCTCAAAAATTATAAATGGCGTAAGGTAATCACGGAAACACGGTTTCGCTTCAACTTCCCCCAGCGGTTGAGGTAGGCGCACTCGTGTAGACTTACTGCCTATCACACACACTGGTGTTCGCACAACACAACAAAGTCCACTGTACACGAAAGGTAGCGCGAAGGTGCTCTCGTTCCAAGAATCGCGGCAAAACTGTATATGGAGAGTTAGCACGGAGCTGCTCTCACTACAAGGATCGCGGTAAGACTGTGTAACGAAAAACCATGTCCTTCGTTTTATTTGGATTTTGAAAAAGGACGCTATGCGCACGTTGGAGTAACCTTCCGAAGAGGTCAGTCCACTTTGCTCTATTGTCTCCCAAGTGGGACGAGCCGTGCTCGAAGCTGAGTTTGTGCGGATTAAGCTTCCGCCTGGCTGTCGCCCATAGCTCAATTGCAATCGCTGTCCACAAACTGATCAATTAGAACCGATTTGATCTGGCGTCCGTAATTGTCGCTTGATCGTGACGAAACTCCACATATCCGTCCTTGCACACATGCCGCTGCGCTGGTATAAGTTTCACATGAATCTGACCGTTGGAAACCGAGATATTTAAATGTTTGTCATTACGGTCGAATTTCCTAAGCTTTAGACGCATAGCGTGACCCTTCAGGTGCTCACCCTTAACACAAGCGGATGTCTCGTTCCTCCCGTCGGCTTGGCAAAAATCAAATATGTAATCTCACAAATTAAAACACTTAACACTTTGAATCAACACGTCTTTTTACCGCTACCTACATGAATAATAATGATAATAATAATGACGGTAAATCTGACTGTCACAAGGAGTAAGAAAAGTTCTCCTCACACATCAGCAACTGATATGCAGTATAATATTCTATTTATTCCACGGCGCGCCTTGCTAAGTTATCACCTTTCGCCATGTTGTTTACATAGATTACGTCATATACGTGTATAAAATAGTCTACGTGTAGAATGTAGACTATCGTTGTTTATGCGTAGACGCACATCACTGCCACAGCGCGTTACGATGACAGGGATCCCGGGTTTGAATCCAGTCCTGGGCATGTTCTTTGTGAGGGAGTGTCCTTTCATTAATTTCATCATATCATCGCTAATCCTCATTTTCGCGATTAGTCAAAAGTGCCACACTTGATTGAATTAAAAGTGTTTGGTGCGTCGCCACTTTAGGACATTTTGCCCCCTAATAAGTGCCAGAAGGAAGTAAAATAAAAAAAATAATCAAAAGCTAAGCACTTTGTGATTGATTGCTGTGACGTGTTATACGTATTAAAGAGCTAACAGGTGCTTAATACTGACGTTCTTCTACTAGTACTTAAAAGTATACACAAATGAAAAACACACAACAGAATTTTTCAACGCCACACTAAAAAAACTATAATATCCTGCCCACAATACAGCCGAGTGCATATGTTTAAGCTAAATATTATAATTTTAAACCTCTGGATGATATATATCCACACGGAAGAATATCCTTTTTATAGTCTGTCCCAGGAATCTCTGAAGTACATATCGGCAGAGAAAGTGAGTGGGCAGAGCGAAGCAGTACAAGCTACTGCAAAGGCTGGTAACTGTAATCGCTTTTCTCCCCTCCATGCAACCCCGTTCCCTTTACACTCTTTTATTAGTAGATCCCTCTCAAGTCACTACTAAATCGTGATCTGTACAACGACGAAGATTTTTATACTTAGTATAATTTCATAGCAGTTGGCAACTCTGGTATCACGAAAGACTAAAAGAAAAAAGCTATTGATAATTAGGAAGCAAAGCAAACTTTCTTCTCCTTTCTTTCATCCACAGGTATGCGGTAAAATTTCGTGAAAACTTAGAATGTATTGGTAACAATGGCAAAGCTATCATCAGGTTGAAAAGATAGTGGTCACTGTTTTATTATGGACTAAAGAATCTCCTTTTCAACTTGATGATTATTTCGTAAGGCAGTGAGTTGTCTTTTATGATGAGAAAGAGCTTCTGCTTGCGCTGCTAGTGCCATCTGCATTTATGTGTGAGAGTCGACCATAGACATCCAATCCAGAGCATTAAAATGCAATCGTTCCGGCTCGACCGGGCATGTAATTCGAGAATGGGATCAATAAACGTCACGCAGAAGAGAAGACAAGTTGAAGATTTGGTCTTTGGCCAACAATGGCTGTCAGGAATCAAGGAATAGCATAAATGTTCAACAATGTACCCAGTAACTCCTGACCCGTTCAGGATAGTCAAAAGTTTGGTGGTAGTTTAAACCGGAACGGACTAGGTCGAAAATTCAATATTTTTCTTTTCACGATATTGCTTCCGCCACCAATCAGAGCGCAACCTGCATTTACGGCTAATGGTGGCCATGCTTTCATTCCAATACATTACCACGACGCACGTGACATCCTGTAATGTCCATCTTGATTGATCAATTTGCTTTATTTTACTTCGCTTTTCTACCATTTTTGGCTAATCACAAGGATGAGGATGATGCGATGATGACACACTGACAAAGTACAAGCTGGGATTCAAACCCGGGACCTCTGGCGTCATGCTGCGCTGTACTAACCACTCCGCCTCGGAGGTCGGCTAGTGTCCATATTGTGAATTCTGAGAAAATCTTAATAAACATAGAAAATTGCCCAGTGTTCATATTAACAAGTTTGAGGATTTGAAGTTTTACTTTTCTATTCACAGATGGCAGCAGAAAATTATTTTGATTTTAGAATCACAATTTACATGAAAACATTGAACAGAGAACAGTTATATGCATGATCTTAAAGATAGTTATTGAATACTAAAATAATCCATAGGGAATTGAGCTTTTATTAAATCTGTTAATGAAAAAAACTTAAACAG
This sequence comes from Lepisma saccharinum, assembly GCF_977018435.1. Lineage (NCBI taxonomy): Eukaryota > Metazoa > Arthropoda > Insecta > Zygentoma > Lepismatidae > Lepisma > Lepisma saccharinum. Next base: position 13,627,152 of record NC_139248.1, on the reverse strand, counting down.
AAGCAGAAATAGCGAATGAAGTTTCCCAATACTCGCACTCATATTCCTTTCATTTTACCGGCTCATTTGAGTAGGAATGAGGCAAAGGAGTTGACATACATACACCTTCCTACTTCCCAAGTAGCTAGTAAGCTGTTGTTGCTAATCTCTAGTACCAATAGCTTACTACTTGCCATTTTGAGGAGCAGAAAGTTGTATGTATGGTTTAAGTCAACTTCTGTGCCACGTTTTTACCTAACGGGTCGCATGGTGTGTTGGTTTGTTGGCTTTCTGGGCAGAGTTCTCCTCTGAGGTTTCAGTGGGGATTTTGTGGTACTACAAGGAACTTGTTCCATTAATATACTGCTCCTTTATTCTCTTCGTTTCTGTTTCGTGCCTTCAAGGCGACCCATGTTCGCTTTTAGTGCACTAACATATTACACTACAATTATTCTATTATGAATTCACATGCTTATGCCTGAAAAAACGACTTTCAAGCTGAACTACAAAAGCAGCTTCCTGTTTGCACGAAGAAATTTTATCTAAGAGCCAGCAATATGCCCAATTATTTCGTCTGCGGATTTCCTCACAAAAATTCTGCCTCCGTTGAAGAAACTACTTGGAATTTTCCGGCGCAAGAAACGACCAACAACTGAGAAGGGCAGCGTTAAGGAAGCAACAATGGAATCATCGTTGCCAAGTAAAGCGTTAGGGAAAAACGCCATCCTTCTTTGCCGTTCGTTTTTCTCAATATCTCCCCTTTCGAATTTGTTCTTGTTCTTTTCGGGAGAGGGGAAAAGATGCGCCAGCGGTGACTTGGACAGTGACGGATGATTCCGGTGACGCAGATTGAAAAGGGTTTTCAAAAGGGCGTCTTGCACCGAAGATGAGAAAGGGCAAAATATGAGTGCAAAAACATTCTCTCTCCTCCAGAAACTTCTAATGTCGTCGGAGACCCGTGGAATATCTCGAGAGCTTATTAAGAGGGACCCAGAGAGGAGAAAAAGTGAGTGACCTAATATGTTTTTTGGCCTGACTCAAGTTGGCTTTCGGTGAGCTACTATCGAGGTAATATTTTAAGTGCAGCTTCTTGTAGAAATCACTTCTGCCTCCCACTGATTAGATGTTAAAGAAGATTTTGGCAACTTTACTATAATACACTATTGTGTAGATCTCATTGGGCTATTTGAGTTCTGAACTATATTAAATGAGTCGAGCTCGATGTCTAGAAAAACAATGTGTGTGTGTTTTGTTTGATGCAGGGCCGTATATAGACTGAAAGTTTAGCGGGTCCAAACCTATTTCCTTCGTTTAGTAAAAATTAATTACAGGATCGAAAGACACGACAGTGAAATTAAAAATGACAAAGTTAACAAGGATTTTGAGAAGATATTGTAGTGATTTGCCCACATTTTAATATCCAGCTCCTTATTTTCGTTACCTCCCTAATATGTTGTATATCGAACAACATTTTCCATTGCTATTTTCATTCATTCTTTTTTCTATATCGTGTGTTGCAGCTCTTCTTATTGAGGTTTTTATTTCAATTCACGATCACCAGATGGCGGAAACAGACTGAATAAAAGTGGTGATGGACAATTCTCCTACTATTACTTTTGCTGTTGGGTGTACAAAGGCAAATCATGAATTTGCTCTGTGCACTTAAGAACTTGCCCTGTGTGTGAACAATCATGGATGTGCTAAAATCGTATAGCTTAAAACCGTACACAGGAATAAATAGTAAATATGCGATATCGCCCGAACGGATTTCTTCAAATTTAGAGGAGAAACTATTTACTGAAATCAGTTTCTGTAGCATTGTCGAAGTTCTTCGAGTTATTTTCTTTCGCGGAAACTGAAAACTTCACCATGGAATGCTGCAGAACAAGAAATAATCACTTTTATGTAAGGAACTTGCATTTGCTGTAAAGCTACAACATTATGCTGTTGTTTCCATTATGTACCTGCAGATGGTGCGAGCGTCGAAAGACACGCGGTCTCGCCAGTGTTTCCAAACGTACCTTTTATTACGAGAATTTTTAAAAATTATGCTTACCTAACCTAACCTTGCCGGAAATGGTCCGTGGGGCTATCGTGAATGGTTTTTGGGGCTATCCGTCAATGGTTTGTGGGGCTATCGTGAATAATTTTTAGGGGGCTATCCGTCAATGGTTTGTGGGGCTATCGTGAATGGTTTTTTTTGGCGCTATCCGCCAATGGTTTGTGATTACATAATGAACACGAAAGTAGGTATTTTTCTGTTAAGAAGGTTGAAACACTGCATACCCACTCCAAATCGACAAAACACAAGCACGATGCGCGATGATCCATGACGAGTGCACGCCATGTTGTCTGTTATCCAAGCGGAACAAGGAAGACAAATAATGACTCGTAATATGAAAAGTTGGCACTATTGTATGGAAAAAGGCATAACTTCACCTTAAAGAATCTTCCGCAATGCAGAATAGGTAAGCATCAATGCTAAAATGAACGAAATAAACGAGTGAGAGGTGTTCGGGCCTTATCGGATAATTACCGAATTAATTTCGTGGACTATAATCGAAATGAGCTTGGAAGTTATTTTCCTTTGGCATTCAACTCGGGTTCAGAGTTTAGGGTGAACAACCGCTAAGAACCATATTTCTGACTTCCTCCAAGAATTCTTCCGCTCATTGTTTTGCGCGCTCACATCTTGCGGCTGCTCGCATAAATCAGGATGCGCGGCTTGGCTTGTTGCGAACAGAACATTTCGCAAGTTCCACAACTTGCGTCTTCGGCGTGGGAGGGAATTGTGGGACAAGGGGAGGGAGGTTTCAAAACCTCTCGGGCGTTGCGGCATTCTCGAATGTTGATCGTCCTTATGCTTGATGCTAATGCATTGACTTGGCACCCTGTCAAGAAGCGAGATAAGGTAGCAACTAAAAGTTTCAGAAGTTTGGGAAGACAAAGCATCAAGATGGCTGGCGTTTATACAATGATGAAGATGGCTACCTTAACTGTCTGTGCGTGACGCATCTAATGAGATTGTGAACAAGTACAGACGACGGCAAAAGCAACAGTAGGCGAATTGATGTTGTTTTGTTTTCAAAGTTCACTTTATGCACAGAACGGGACTGGACATGCAGTTTAAAGTGAAACCCGATTCACTATATGCCCTTCTGGATGTCGAAGCCAGTAGTACTGTAGTCCTAGGGTATGCGCTAAATTTCGTAAAACGTTAAGTGAAGACCATGTTTTCAATAGCTTTGCATTATGCTTCCATTAAATACCTTGTATGAATAATATCATCTATTTTTTTTAACAAACACAATCATTGATTTTAGGATGCTGCTGTTCATGATGGTCTCGTACACTCCTGTTTACATAAAGTAGCCCACTTTATAGGGTTGAACAGTTTAAGAATGTGCCACTTTATCTGAACAGAAGTGTACCAATAAATTGTCATAAATGAGGCACATTACAACACAGAAGGCATTTTTAAACTAAAATAAAATGAAGTGAGATTTTAACAATTGCATATTACCTTAAAGACTACAGTACGACATGTTATTGTATTTTATTGTCTTGTTGATTTGCTTTCGTGAATTATCATATTTCTACTCATAACATATTTAATAATTTTGGGAAAAGTACTTGTATATAAAGGCAGAAAATGGACAGAAATAGTAACAATTCTCTTGTGTCGTTCTCACCATGTTTAAAACTGAAATACTACAGACCTCAATCACGTTTAACGATAACAGTCTTTGTAGTCCTCTGTTAATTGTTGCGGGAAAAAGAACATTATTGAGACTTTCGCACGGGCTTACTTCATACTTTGAAATCTCAAGTCAAGTCAAACTTCTGCATTGGTTTTGATAAGAAAAGGTAGATTTTATATCACTCGAGACGTGCAGAAACCAACGAGATATGAAATATTTACAGTACAAATGGAGATGTGAAAGAAATGAAGTCATGTCGTCGAGCCAACAAAAATACGACACATATATCACAGAATAAATACATAAAAATCTAACGTTTATCTAATTTAATTTTTTCGCCAGGGTCTCGATTTCAAGACAGCCCTCACTAGGCAAGCCCAGGCATCTGACAATTCGTTGGGTGAGAATCAGTGTTTCTTTCAGGCATCTACCGCCCCTCCCGGACAAAATTGTACAAAAAAACCAAAGTATAAAATTTTTTCGCTGCCGTTGTATCCCTCGCATCGGGCCGCATTACTTAGTGTGGCGAATATTTTAGCCTTTATACTTCCCTCCGTAAATAACAACGCCCACACTTGTCCAATCTTACAGAAGAAGCAGAATAAAACTGACAACCGCACTAGCACTATATCCTCTCTCCCATCTCGAATGTGCAGCAGTGCTTTCCACGTTGTCATCAAAGTATTTTCCTTGTAATTGATACACAACAGTATATTTCTAATCGATAAGAAAATCGATTGTTGAGTCAAAGGTGGACTGACTGAAAAGTGTTGAGTTTAAAAAAGAACCTTCTTGCTGACCTCAAGTCCTACAATTCTTTTGTCAAGTCGATGCTTGATAATGGAATATATACAGAAGCTGACAACCCATTGTTGTTAATCTTAGAAGCTGACGTGGCATATTACGAGTTTAAAAACTCTGTGAAGTCCTTCTAACCATTCCCGTAACGACAGCCGGCGTAGAAAGGTCTTTCAGTGCTATGAATAGGGTACTAACTAAGACAAGAAGTAGAATGCTACAAGGAACTTTAATGCATTGCATGATAATAAGCATTGAAGGACCTAAGATTCCAACTGATGATTTTCTGGAGAAAACAGTAGATTTATATGCCACGAAGAAAGCTCGCAGGATAAGATTGCTGTAAAGTGTTCAAGCCATCTTAAGCTTTGCATGATGTGTTCTATCGAGTTTAATAATTGTAATATTTTTCCTGGTTCACCATCGAGGAATTTGTTCTGAATGATAAAATGCAAAAGTATGTCATGTTTTGTAATTTACTATTTACTATTGTATTGCTAATTGCTCAAGATAATATTTGTAAATGTTAGACAACAGACTTATAAAAAGAAACAGAGAGAAATAAAAAGAAAAATCTATGTCTTTCCACATTGAATTACTAAGTATACTTAGGTCTCCGTATCCTACTTTATTTTTGTTACTGTACGTCCTTCCCCACCTGTAACGCTCAGCGTCAAGTTCCTTGACGAACCACGAACGACCACTGGAAATTCTCAATGTTAAACGCACATATGTTGTATTTTGCAGATGAGATTCACAACGCCCTCCCTCCCTCACACTGGTGAGAATGAGAACTGGAGATAACTTAATTCTTTGCTGCTCCCCACAAAATCGACAAAATCTAACGTGTCTACTATTTCTCGCAGTGGATATGTGCTTGTCTATGACTATGTGTTGTGTTGGCTATGACGCTAACATTAAACCAATTCTAGGCGTGAACATGTGCTGCCCTCTGCCACCTACTTTCTCAGAACTGGGGCAGCGTGTCATCTATAGTCTTGCCTGCATTTTCAGCACTTCTATTCCCGTTTAAGGAAGAAGAAGATAAATATTTACGTGCTTTTAGAAATTCTACAAGGGACAAAGGACTACATTTGCAATGCAATGTATGCTTTTCACAATGACGTTGATGAGAAATACAAAAAAAGTTTAAAATTTAAGGTTTTTATTTCCTTTTCGTTCTTGCTTCAAATTTTGGACGACGTGTTCTAATTAATAGCACCAGAATCTAAGATAACCTGCGGATTGGGTTTGCAGTGTGGCATTACTACGAAAAACATTAAACTAATTCTAGGCGTGAACATGTGCTGCCATCTACCAACCGCTTTCTCAGAACTGGGGCAGCGTGTCGTCTACAGTCTTGCCTGCATTTTCCGCACTTCTATTCCTCTTAATGGAAGAAAAAGCTAAATATTTACGTGCTTTTAGAAATTCTACAAGGGACAAAGAACTAGATTTGCATTCAAAAACCGTTCAGAGGAAATGTAACGTTGGGTCAAAGAACTAATAAAGTAAGCAAATCTCTTGGTGTTTCCCTTTTCTCGGAAGGACAAAAAAGGGAGGATGGTTCTGCTAATCTTGTACGATGGTCCAACTTCCTCAGCCAGAGTCCTCTAGCTGCAGTAGCGCAAACTACGCTCCTCGGATTTCCCGTGCAATTTGTACAGAGGAGTTCTTATCCCTTAAAATGCGCTCTTCTCTCCTACAGCTGTAGCTAATCGTCCAAAGAGTAAGAAGTGTTGCCAACTCTGTACTGGAAATTGTGCGGAAAAGCCATAACAGGAATGTATTCTGCGATCTTGTTAAGTTAAAGTTAGTTTTAAGTCGGATCAGGACTAGAACTAAAGTTTAAAGTGCGATGTGAATCATTGAAGTGGGATTCCCCTGCGGGATTTGAACCCATAAAGATTACAAGGCGTTAGAGAAAGCCCGACACTATTGGGAAAATCCTTATGAACTTTAGTTGTATACAACTGGTTATTTGAACATCAAGCGATAAACGTGAAATGCAATAATAAATATCACGTCTAAGGTGGGATGGATCGGTGGAGGTGGGGGTCCATGGATGGATGAAATATTGGTGGTTGTGGTAATATATTCTCTCTACATACATACTTCCCCCCTCCCTTCACCCCTTGTTTTTCTGTTTTATTCTTCTTCTGTTTCTCTGACTTCAAAATTTTCTTCTTTCTCTTTCTATGTTCACATGCTTCTATATTTTCCACCTCTCTCTTTTCTTCCTTTGTTTCTGTTTCTTTCTCTATTCTTCTCTCTCTTTTCTCTCTCAATCTCTCACGCCTCTTTACCCTTTCTTCCTTTGCTTTTATTTCTCTGTACAATTCTTCCCATGTTCCTCTGGTTTTCAATCTTTCTTCTTCTCCCTCCTTTCCTCGTTTCTTCAATTCCTTTTCAATTTCTCCCTCCCTTACTCAGTTTTCATTCCTGATTCTTTTGTATCTTTACCTTTGTCTGCCTTTCTTCCTTTCTCTCTTAACCTCTCATACCCATTCAATTTCTATCTATCTTTTTCTCTTTTCGCTTTGTCCTTCATTTCTATCTTTCTGTCTTATTCTGTTTGTTTTCAATATTTTTTATACTCTTTCTAATTCTTCCTTCCAACGCTTCTTTATTCCTTTTCTACCTATTTTTCTTTCTCAGTTTATCATTCTTTCTTCCTTTCTCTCTGTCTCTAATACTGTTACTCTATTTTAGTTCTATCACTTCTTCGCTCTTTCTTCCTCTGCTCTCTTCGCCTTTCCCATTGGAAGTGTTTCAAATGCCACACTGGGTGTGTAAACTGCTCTTCGGGCTCGTTCCGAAAGTCGCAAGTGTTTATTACGTTCAATGGAGTTATGGCCATGGCCGTTCCTTAAGTCCTCGCGTGAAGATTGCGAAATCTGTTATGGCGTTCCAACAAGTAGATTTGCGTGATGCGTGAAGTTCGTTCTCGAACGAAATGCACGGACAGGGAGGCTGGTTTGTTAAGTGCGAATCTTCTGCTACTTGCAGGCAATGTGTGCACGTAATGGCTTCAAACTAGATTAGTTTGGAAAATACAATATAATTTGAACAGGGAGCGATTTGAAGCAATATGCACAAGATGAGCTTGCTTTAACTGTGGTTAAAATGTGGTAAAAATGAACATGAATGTCTGCAATGGAGTTTATTTCTGTCTTCCGTTGTACGTCATGTGAAAACTGTCCATTAAACAAAACGGTACGACTGACACTTCCGTCTATGCTCTGTTCCGCCAATCTCTGGAGCAAGTGAACGAAAACAAATCTTTGCACAAGTACTGAGAGGGGAAGTGTAGGTGAAACCGGGGTTACAGCTACCAGTCCTTGGCTCCACCGATTACATAGGCAGGTTGTAAAAACCTTCCCTGGTTTTACCAGGACAGATATTTTTATTCGATTCGTGCGTCTCACTACGGCTTATGGAGCACACTTCAAAGCCACCACTGCTGTTCAGGTAAAAAGAAACATCACCTAGCACGGTAGAAAGTATAGCACTGGCAACACTTCTTTGAAAAACTCAACACGTTACAGACTCTTGAACCCAGGAGGACCGAACGACCTTCCGCAAACTGTCGAATGTTTCGCCTACAAAGCACACACTTACTCTCTCCAAGACCCGCTCATCCGAGCCGCCGATTTAATTAACAACGCTTCCAAGAAACCCGCTGCGTCAGCGAAACCTGCAACTGATAACGCACAGCTTCCGGTTTTAGGTCCAAATAAAGCGTCCTGTCAGAACCGCCTTAACGGCTTACTAGCCGAAGGAGAGAGTTTACCTCGAATTAGCTTGATTAATCAGGGTTTCCCGTCGTTTAGCTTAACTACTCGCGCGAAACAATAAGTTTTGGCTGAAGTCTTTGAAAGAGGCTCCAAGAGACGACGTCACAAGCAAAATGGGGGGGGGTTAGGAATTATAATATCGCCAGGCGGGTTTTGTATGTAATTACATATTTTAATACACTAGTCGAACTCTCGTATTAACTATAACATACTTTTGCATCAATTGGATTTACATATAAATACATATTTTAGAGCTTTCTTATGAATTTCTGCCATAACATGTGTCTGATAAGCTTAAGACTTATAAGTTTTATGGAATATGTATTGTAACGTATACACTAGTTCAGTACCAGCAGAGGGAAATAAAATATGTGTAAAAATGTGGGAATTAGAGAAGAAATGAAACTTAGCCTGATACTGTTCCCATGATTCAAACCTAGAAATCGGTTCTTGCACACATACGTCGTATGTGTCAACGAGGATTCCAGCTACTCTTTCAGAGCACCCATTATAATATATAAAGCATTTCTCTAGTAAATTTTGTTCCTATGAAATTAATAGATTTGTGATACTAATACCTGACTTGGACAGACAGATCAAACGAAATACTATATGTAGAAGTGAAAAGATTTTTTATCTCTACATCTACTTTAACATCTGTAACTTGTGTACACCTTCTAATGAGAATAAACATTTCCCTGCCAACCCGTTGGGTGAGAATGAGACAAGAGATTATTATTGTTATTTACCTGCTCCCCAAAATAAGCAATTGCTATGTACGGTAGTGTAACAAACTATTAATATTCTCTAACTATGTACTTCCAGTTAAACGTTATCGAGTTGGACTCATTCTCGATCACTGAGCAGTTTTAAGCACACTTTATGCACAGATAGGCTAACGGAGACTTGGGCTATAGTTAAAATAGGAGATCGGAACTGCAATATGTCTCCACCGGGTATCGAACCCAAGCCCCCTCTGATTTCAGGGTGACGACGTTACCAGTACGTCATCGTGTAGACCGACAAGACTACTGGCAACCCATGAGGGAGAGGGATATAACTTTAACCTTTCCCACCTGCTCCTAAAAATGAACAAATAGGTAGCCTGGCCAGTTCTACCTATTTGCTTCTCTAGGAGGAGCATGTAAGCTTAACGTTCACAGATTCATAAATAATATTTTTACACATCTGGTATAGGGATTTGAAGATTATTGTAATATGTGTTATTAAATCTTTAGAGATTGAAACAAAAGTACTGCTGCTCCAAAATACATTTTAGGGATGCAAAAATTACAACAGGGACAATCTTTCTTGATACTGTGTCTGAACAGCATTGCTATTAATATAGGTAACGCTACTTCTCTGCCATCTAGCGTTAAGAAACGAAGCACTCTTCACATCCATCTCGACTCAAATTGGTTAACATTACAGCTACAGGAGGGGGACCAGATCTCTAACTTTACATAATACAGATATGGAGTGTCTCATCCAGCACAGACCGTTCCTGCAAGAGCCATATTAATCCAGACTTTCCGCAGTTTGGTCTTGACTTTTATGCCGCATACTTGACATTGTTGTTCTTGAATATGCAAATATTTCTGCATCCAATTTCCGTTGCGCTGGCCTGCCATCTAGCGTCGTTCTTTGGCGACATTGTGAGACGCCCGCTTGACATCAGGCAGCCATATTAATAGGCCATCTGCGTACGCTCCCAGGGTAAAAACCCCCATTTCCATGGAACCAGAATGACATGATATATCCTCTTCCATATTTCTTCACGGGTAGGGAGAGAAGCAGACCAAATCTGCTCTCAGCCTACATTTTCACGGCTTTGGTAATGGTAATACTTCAGGCTTTTAGCCAGAGTGTCGAGCGAGTTAACGTTCCCCTGGTGCTGCAAAAGGGGGTGATGTGTCATCGGGAGGTAATGGATTCGAAACCAGTATCGTCCGATTCGCATGACTTATATCCGTTGAACTGAAGTGTTTTTTGGGACGGCTTTCCTAAACTGCTGTAAAATTTCCACTATCACAGGTAGATTTCACACCAAAGTGGCGTTTCGAGGATTCTAGTGGCGCGTCACTTTTATGCCCGTAACTGTACATGTGTCACTTTCGTGAAGGTGAACTAAAACACTAACCCACTAGTCTTTGAAATAAACAGTGTGAGAAATACTGTACTAAAGAAATATAACAATTAGAGGCGTACCCAAGTGGGTTCATTGGGGTTAACCCCCTTTCTGCCCTTTCCTAAAAGGAAGAACGCCAAATACGTGAAAATATGATAAAATATAGCCTTAACTACTAGAAAAAGTAGGCATAATACCCTAAGTCATATTCCCCACTATAAAATTCATAAGGACGCCACTAAGGACTTTAAAGGAGGGTGGTAATATTTACTTACTGATTGATTTGGTGTTTTAAGTCCACTTTATGCACAGTAAGGCTAATCGGGACTGGACCTACAGTTTAAAGTGGGATCCGAACCACTATGTACCTCCACCGGGAATCGAACCCGGGACCCCTTGATTACAAGGCAACGACGCCAGCACTGCGCCATCGGGGCAGTGTTGCCACATGAAGGGAAATTTCCCTTTTGGAGGGAAATTCGGACCGAAATTTTAGCCAAAAGGGAAAAGGGAATTTCGATGAAAAATACCACAATTGCAGGGAAATTTTAAGACATCTGACTACATTATTACAGTTTATGTTAACTTCCAGTTTCATATTCACATTTTCATTTTTTCTGTTCTTTTTTCTGCTCTCTTGAATATAGCCTGCATCTATTTATATTTGTGTTAAGTACATCGCTTTTCTGCACCTTATGATAATAGTAACGATGAGGATTAACGATTAAATGGATTCCTGATCCAAACCTGGGACATCTGGTCAGGAAGCGATGAAAGTGACATATATGTGAAAAATTTAACATTTTTTATTCACACGGACATGTACCAACGGAAATAATACTACTACCACCAACACCATTAATAATAATAGTTACAGCTACTGCTACTACCACTACTAATACATATTATTATTATTGTATGGTTTGCTTAGGTGAAGGGAAAAATTGGTCCAAAAAGGGATATTTTGCCCCTTGGAAAGGGAAATTGTGCCCTCATATTGTGGCAACACTGCATCGGGGAGGCCAATGGTGGTAATATGAATTAAATACGACGTACATGAGCGAAGAAATATGTTTCACAAGAGCAATAAATATATACTAAAGGAGTTAAAAATATATATACTAGAGAGGCAGGGAAATTATGATAGAAAATTCGGGAGATATATTGCGGAAGAGAAGTGAAGTATGTAATAGAAGAGCCGAAAACATATACTACAAAAGCGGAAAATTAAAAACCAGTAAACCAGAGACATGTATTCTAGAACAGCAGGGAGATATCCTAGAAGAACGGATAGAGAAAAGGGGAAATATATTTTAGAACATCATGAAAATATATGCTAAGAAATGGAGACATGTGTACTAGAAAATCAATGAAGTATATTCTAGAAGAGTGGCAAATACATATTAAAAGAGGGAAACCGAATGCTAGAAAAGCAGGGCAATATATTCTAGACGAGCGGCGAAATATAAGTATATATACACACACAGACAAGAACTGGGAAATGAATAATATAGGAGAGGAAAAAGATAATACTGTAAACAATATGCGAAATATAAATATCAAAGAAGGATGGAAACTAGGTAGGAATTTATGGGGTTGTGGGGTTTCAGCCCTTGGTCTACACTGGGAGAGGGAAAATAACTTAGAAAAGCTCCACGAAATTAAAAAGAAAATTGAGATACAAACTTGAATGTGAACAAAAGTATAAAATTTTACAATTTCAATTCTTATATCTGACGCAATTTCATTGGGGGGGGACACGATGTTGAAATCCAGATAAGTATTAATACTGGTGTGATTGAAATAGTAAACAGAACAGAAATGTGAGTAATAGGAGAACAGAAGAAACGACGAAGCACCTAGAACAGAGAATATCGTGTTCAAAGACTATAACTTAATAAAATAAGTGAAATACAGCATTTCACGACAAGTAGACAGGTAATAGACAACAACAGAGTAGGTTAGTGGAGACTACTTGAGCATCTAACTGCCCCACATCCTCCCGAGAAGTGTCACAGGAATTTCCTCTTGACATCGGCTCTTGTCTTTCCCCTCTGATACTTCCTTACTCCTAATTGGGTTAAGTACCTAACGTAATCGGACGAAACGTCTTATCTCCCAGAAATTTGGCACAGTCCGACACTCACTTCCTTTATTTCTTATTCAAAAGCTAGAAAATCGATATCATTTGTCTTCTGTAGATGGCTCTACATTCTCATTGAGTCGATCTCCAACATTGCCTTGAGAAGGAACTCGCACACTGTTATCTCGGTCATTAATTTACGATCAGAATTAAATTGTTTATTATATTCTCTGAAGAAAGATGTCAGATCCGCTTAAAAAAGTATTGAAAAGGATCCACAGCATATTATTTCTTAAGAAGAGTGTGCAAGGAAGTCTTGTAAAGATGAGCCCAGTGAGTTCTCTGACATGGAGAAGTGAAGTGCACACCGAAATAGAAACTGAAGCAGAAGGACAAAGTATTCATCTTGGCAGATGGTTGAAGTAGGATTGGAACACTGGAAGCAGAGGATTAAAGAAGGTTGAAGCAGGATTGTAAGTGGAGGTAAAATTCTAAGCAAACACACGAGTAATGAATTAAGCACCAAAACTGAGAAGTGAAGTAAACGCCGGAACTGAATGTGAAGTAAGCACCGAAACAGAAATGTGAAATAGATACCAAAACAGAGAAGTGAAGTAGACACAGGAACAGAATAGTAAAGTAGGCGCCAAAACAAAGGAGTGAAATACGTAGAGAAAACGAGAAGTGAAGTAGGTAGAGGAACAGAGGAGTGAAGTAAGCACCCAAACATAAGAGTGAAGTAAGCACCGAAACAGAAATGTGAAATAGCCACCGAAACAGAGGAGTTAAGTAGATACCAAAACAGAGAAGTGAAGTAGACAGAGGAACAGAATAGTAAAGTAGACGCCAAAACAAAGGAGTGAAGTAGGTAGAGGTAAAGAGGAGTGAAGTAGGTAGAGGAACAGAGGAGTGAAGTAAGCACCCAAACAGAAGAGTGAAGTAGACATCCAAAGAGAATAGTGAAGTAATCACCCGAAAAGAATAGTGAAGTAGGCACCGAAACAGAGGAGTGAATTAGCCACCGAACCAGGGGAGTGAAGTAAGCAATGAAGCATAGGAGTGAAGTAGATACTAAAATAGAGGATTGAAGTAGAGAAAAAAGGAGTGAAGTAGGCACCAAAAGAGAAGACGAAGGTAAGATCCGATACAGAAGAGTGAAGGAAGCACCCAAGTAGAAGGGTGAAAGAGACACGAATACAAAGGAGTGAAATAGCCACCAGCGCAGAGAGGTCAAGTAGATAGCGAAGCAGAGGTGGCGAAATATGAACTGTAGCAGAGGATGAAATACACGAGAGCAGAGCAGTTTAAATGGAGTCAGAAGCGAAAACTGAAAAGTGAAAATATAATAAAAGAAAAATGAAAGTAGAAAGGAAGCAGAAGATGAATTAATCACCGAAATATGGTGTAAATAGACGTTCAAATAAAAGTATAGTATACACTATTCCAGCTGAAGCCATTATCGGTGGCTCAGATTCCACTTTAAGCAATAGGTTCAACAAAATGGATTCTTGAGGAATATAAGCTTTTAGAAGCTTTGACTGAGAAAATACTAGATAAACATCGAGTTTCACCGGGGCGGGGGGAGTGGGGGTGGAAGACATACTCCTAGGCTTCTGATTTAAAAATAAAATGCTATTTTCCGTTTATAATTAAGAAATCATCGAAACTGCATTTAAAGAGTTAGTAGTGAGGGGAAACTTGTAACATTTCTTCCTGGTAAAACAACCTTGAATTTTTTTAATATCTCGAGTGTAGGATGGGGTTGCAGCTGTTACAGGAGATATTTTCCAGCCAGATTATACCGGCCGAATGTGACGCCGAGAGCTGCTTGTAATATCTTACGGGCTGTTCGTGAAGTTTTTTCCTATCCTTTTCTTCGTGGGAATTATTCTTCCTCGTTCAATAATCGTTTCCGTACAGCTTACGCCATCGTTCCTTCTTCAGGGAACAGGCTGAAGGAAAATAAGCATGAAAGCAGATTGCGAAGGAACGAGTGTTAGGGAAAATATTAGGAAGAACTTGCTTGTGAATATAATATTAAAACATACTAACATGTACGCAGACATACTGCCTACAGATATGATGAAAGGGTCACTGTTTTCATTATGAGAGATGAACGCGGCCGGAGCGTGGTGCTGGTCACATCACCTTCACAAATGACCGACATTGTATATGTGGAGGGGGTAGTTTCATCATAACCCTTTTTAATATGCTGATTGTTCCGTTAATAATAAATCTGATATTTATTTAATCAGGGTGTGTGTGTGTGTATTTTATCTAATTGTGAGGGCAAGTTATGCCTGGCAAATTATACCTAATACTTTTTTACCACACTTCAAATAGGCCTTCTAAAAATCGTAATTGTTGCACTGTCATTTTGTAATCAAGTGTTTTGTAATCAAGTCCACTTTGTACACAGTAAGGCTGATTGGGAATGGACCTACAGTTCAAAGTTCATCCAGCGGTTATCGAACCCGCGACATCTTAATATAAGGCGACGGCGTTAGTAATAAATTCAATTCCGGTCCAGGAGAGAAAATCAGCAAGCGTAAATGGGTCCTGGACCGTAAAGAACCTTTTCATGTGTAAAGTATTTCAATTCGGTCCAGGAACCATTCTTCCCGATCAATTTAAATACGGTCCAGGGACCTTTTTTCAATGTAACAATAAGCAACTTGGACCGAATTTAAATTTTGCGAGAAAAAACATTCCGGTCCTGCAGCGAAACCCAATAGAATCCATTAGAATATATGTGTTCCTGGACCATCAACAACACTGATTGGGAGCCGGCATTAAAACTGTAGGTCCAGTCCCGATTAGCCTACTTCAACATAGATCGGACTTAAACAAGGCAGATTTGAAATGTCCCTTTACAAAGCATTCTTTAAATCCCCAGTGGAGACCACTTTGCGGGGGTGGATTCAGAGTTGCAGCCCCTCCTTTCTAAATCCGGGCCTGTTTTGCCGTAAGTGATAATGATTATCACTGTACTAAGTTGAATAGGGGAGCTTACTCAAAGTAGGATTCTTTTCAACTCCTTTTTTTTTTCACTTCCTATCTCGCATCCTATACAATTAAGACTGGCCCTGAAAAAGGCTATTGTCTTCCTCTTTGCCGATGATTTAAAAAAAAGAAGCTATTCCTTAATTTCGGTAAAACGCCGGTCCCATGGTGCATTGCGCTTTGTCTCAAGACAATTTTTAAAGAAGCAACTCCGAAAGTGAGTTGTGGGTAGGGGAGCAAAGAGAGTTTGAGAGAGGAGGGGGGCAAATAGGGAAGAGAATAAAAACAAAAGAAATTAGTATTCCGCAGTCCGGCGGTCAAGGCTTTGCTTCTGTTATCTAGCTTTTGTAAATCTCAGTTCTATGTCGCCACTGTTCCTTTTCTTGTCACGTTTGGTTTTTTCGCCATTCCTTCTCTCTCTCTCTCTCCCCGCCGTTTTCGTAGTTCCAAGAGAAATAGATTACGAGACGAGGAAAAGAGGAAGACCCGGGAACACGCTCGCTGGGTTGTTGGGTACGGTCCCAGAAAGCAGGAGGGGAAGGAAAAAACCGTTCCAGAACTACGACGATACCGGAAAAATGCTTCTGGAACCGCCGCAGAGGACAGTGACTCCTGGAGCCAACGCTGGAAAACTCCAGATTGAAAGTTACAGAGAGTTATTCCGGACTTTCCTTTTCAAGATGGTCACATGGAGGTTCTTGTTAAATAAATTGTATCTCCTTTAAGATTTTCCTTCGTATCTTTCTCCTGGAAGGAGCCTCGGTGATTTTGACTGGTTCCGGCGGCGTGAAAGCGATTCTTGCTGAACAGATAGTTCTTACACAGCCTCCAGATGGCGTAGTTGTAGTGCTGTAGCATTGTAATCAAAGGTACCCGTGTTCGTTCCCCGGTGGAGGTGCATTGTGGTTCAGTTATGATTAACCTGTGTATCCACACAGTAAACTTAAACTTTAAGAGAGTTTACAAATATTTCTAAATCAGAATCAAATTATCGAACTATCTTCCATGGGTTGTCACGGTTATTTTGCATTCAAGACAAGAATATTCGAAACTGCAATAGGTCTCAGATATTTACCAATGTTATGATCCCGAATTGAAAATATCCGTAAGGACAATTGCAGTTCTGGAATGTTCTGATCCACAATGGAAAATATCCGTAAGAACTATTGCAGTTCTGATCCCGAATTGAAATTATCCGTAAGGACTATTGAAGTTGTGATCCCGAGATTCCAGAACTACAATAGCTCTTATGGATATTTTCCATTCGGGATCAGAACATTCCAGAACTGCAATAGTTCCTACAGATATTTTCCATTCGGGTTCAGAACATTCAAGAACTGCAATAGTCCTTACGGATATTTTCCATTCGGGATCACAACATCCCAGAACTGCAATTGTCCTTACGGATATTTTCCGTTCGGGATGAGAACATCCCAGAACTGCAATAGTTCGTTACGGATATTTCAGATACTGGATCAGTGAAACTGACTAACTTCCACCGTTTATGGCGGTTTATATCCGTAAGAACCATTGGAAGTCTGTGAATTTCACAGGTCCCGCAACTGAAATATCCGTAAGAACTATTGCACTTTTTGGATATTCTGATCTTGAGTATGATTTAAAAAACTAGTACGTTACAACAATCATTGAAGTAACTCGCTCAGGATATTGATGCAATTGTTTGAGTGAGTTTTGTAGTCATTAAGGTAATTCACCACGACGGCAATAAATGAACAGAGACAAAGGAGACGAACCCCAATCAATGAATTCGAACAGACAACCTTCGGTTGCGAGTCCATCACAGATGTGGCTGGGTACATTATTTGGGCAATGATGATGATGATAACTAAATTACAACGTCGTGATGCAATGGCCTTTTGAAGGCCAGTGCCTGCCAAGCGTCAGTTTCATTGGTCAGCGCTTCAAGTTTCATCGCCGCTGATAACTGAATTTCTAAACCGGAGTTCGCCACTTCTTAAAATTGGAGTGGGGGTCACTGGGGATTGAACTCAGACCACTTGAATCAAAAGCTAGAGTAGTAACTCTTCCTCTACGTAGAATCCCCAATAATAATAATAAAGAAAATTCCATAAAATTGTCAACTTTGACGGTCAATATTATATATCAGCAAAGATATATCGTGATTTACATTTTTTTTACAGCAGAACACCTTTAGATTGGAATATTGTATAGCCCAACACATATATTTCTGCCGTGCGATGCGCGACACAACTCAAGAAGCAGTGTTGCTAATGGAGAAGATAGAAAAATCGCTGCAGTGCGCCGATGCACAGCTGTTACGTAGAACAAGAAAATTAGATAATTCAGTTCTATTTAACGTTGAGTTTGTTTAAGTTGAGTTGTTTTTTCTACAATACATGTGTATCGAACTCTAATATTATTACCCCATCAAGTATCATTCCACTAACTTTGATTCAGAAAATTCAGATTCATTGGATGCCAATAGTGTAAGTCTGTTACCTTAGAATTTACTTTTGTATAGTCCTAGCAAAGTGCATTTGAAGAAATGTTGCTATGGAAGAAGAAATATTGCTACTTGTATATTTCCCAGTTCATATTTTTCATTATAAAAAAAGAAAAGGTAAAGTGCTCCCCTGTGCTTAGCACAACGCCATGAAGGCGTATAGGGGGTGTGGGGGTAACGCCCCACACTTTCTTGATCCGGTCGTGAGTGGGGGGGATGTGATCAGCATCACGCCCCTGACCGCCTTTACCCCCCAGGGTTTCCCCCAGGTACCCATGTTATTCGACGCTGGGTGGGCGCCGGGGCCGCTTCTATTGTTAGAAAAGTTCCCGGATTTGAACCGGCCGGGGATCGAACCCGGGACCTTGAGCATGGTAGTCAGACGCGTTACCGACTGAGCCACCGTTTCATAAATCATGTACAAAAAAAAATACAAAAAAATAGAAATGCTTCTAAAGTGTCAGTCTGTTACCTCCTAAATTGCTCAAAATAATAATAATAGTAATAATACTCTTACAGTCAGTGGCACTATGCTAAACCCCGTACCAGCTAACTGTAGACCGGGCGAACGAGAACAAGTCTCTGCGCAAGTAGTGACGCGAGACGGCTCCACCAATGAACAGTGAGAGAAAGGGTATTGCGTAATGGGCGACGGGAGTTACCCGATTTCCTCCTTCGCTATGCAGCGTTGCAAACTTTTGAAAATGGGCAAACAGACCGTATTTTTGTCTCCAGGTCCGTACGCTTGGTTTAAGAATTTCTTAGGGAAATGTTAGGGATAAAACAGCAAGAGCAAATTTTGACAAGCCGTGTATTTAGCTTACGGACTAAGATCTGGGCCGTACGGTTGGCAACACTGCGCTTTCACCACTCAATTTTCCTCCTCCTCTGCAGATATGCGCGGCCCTGCTCTACAGTTAGCTGGGACAGGGTATAGAAGGGGAAATATACTGTTTTTACCCCCAGTTTTGGAACCTAATCGCCGCCACTGGTTACACTTACAAGGGATGTCATCTAAGTGTCCCCCTCCGATTTCCATGAAACGTGGCAGGTGTATAGAGGGGCCGAAAGGAAGAAATACGTGTTTTTTTGTTTCGGCTAAAAAAACTGTTTTAGGGGGCAAAACCCCCTCAAATGTCAAGATGAGGACAAATTGAAGTGGGTGTCTGACCCCTGTGTCCCCCTCCGATTTCCATGAAACATGGGAGGTGTATACAGGGGCCCAAAGAAAGAAATACGTGTTTTTTGTTTCGGCTAACAACTGTTTTAGGGGGCAAAACCCTCCCTCAAATGTCAAGATGAGGACAAATTGAAGTGGGGATCTGTCCCCTGTGTCCCCCGCCGATTTCGATGAAACCTGGCAGGTGTATAGAGGGACCCAAAGGAAGAAATACGTGTTTTTTTGTTTCGGCTAAAAAAACTGTTTTAGGGGGCAAAACCCCCTCAAATGTCAAGATGAGGACAAATTGAAGTGGGTGTCTGACCCCTGTGTCCCCCTCCGATTTCCATGAAACATGGGAGGTGTATACAGGGGCCCAAAGAAAGAAATACGTGTTTTTTGTTTCGGCTAACAACTGTTTTAGGGGGCAAAACCCTCCCTCAAATGTCAAGATGAGGACAAATTGAAGTGGGGATCTGTCCCCTGTGTCCCCCGCCGATTTCCATGAAACTTGGCAGGTTTATAGAGGGGCTCAAAGGAAGAAATACATGTTTTTTGTTACGGCTAAAAAAAACCGTTTTAGGGAGCAAGGGGGGGGACACAGGGGTGAGATCTCCACTTCAATTTGTCATCATCTTGACATTTGAGGGGGGGGATTTGCCCCCTAAAACAGTTTTTTTAGCTGAAACAAGAAACAAGTATTTCTTCCCTTGGGCCCCTCTATACACCTGTCAAGTTTTATGGAAATCGGAGGGGGACACAGGGGTGAGATCCTCACTTCAATTTGTCATCATCTTGACATTTGAGGGGGGGGGTTGCCCCCTAAACCAGTTTTTTAGCCGAAACAAACAAACACGAATTTCTTCCTTTGGGTCCCTCTATACAGCTGCCAAGTTTTATGGAAATCGGAGGGGGACACAGGGGTGAGATATCCACTTCAATTTGCCATCATCTTGACATTTGAGGGGGGGGGGGTTGCCTCATGAAACAGTTTTTTAGCCGAAACAAACAAACACGTATTTCTTCCTTTTGGCCCCTCTATACACCTGCCAAGTTTCGTGGAAATTGGAGGGGGACACTTATATAACCTTCCTTGCTAGAACAATCTCTCAATTGCACTGTCTATTTTAGGTATATCAGCCAACAAATGTGGTCAAATGTTCACGGAATTGTATTTATAAGCAACCACACGGCAGGAAAATCTCTAGTGAGACAGAAACTCATCAGAACTTCTCTGCTTTGGGAAACGTCCACAGCTCATTTGTCCATTAGCAGAAATTACACAGACAACTTCCAATTTCCCCTCGACCGCAAAGATCTTTTGTAATTTCCCAAAGTGATGTGTATATTTAGAGCAGGCATGCGTAATCCTCCATGCGCGCGCATTCCATCAAAGGCACGATATAAAAATCCGGCTCTTTCGTTTATTGCCCACGCATAAAGCCACAGTTTACGGCGAGGAACTCAGAAGGAAATGGATGGAGCTTCTTGGAGACAGAGAGAAAACCAAGATTCTAGCGTTGGGTACACATGCAAAGGAATGGCAAAATCCGGATCAAAATTTTATCCGAAATATCCAAATTTGTTCATTATCCGGATAGTTTTTATCCTTTATCCGTTTTGGAACCTCTCTGCGTACTCACTCATCGTATATTCTCCACAAATCCGTCGCCGACCTCCGTGGCTTAGTGGTTAGCACAGTGCTCTACGACCCCAGGTGGCCCGAGTTCGAATCGCGACCTGGGCATGGGTGTCCCTTCTGACTGTCACTTCATCAACTTCATCACTCATCCTCATCTTCGCGATTAGCCAAAAGTGGCAGAAAAGTCAAGTAAAATAAACTAAATGTATATTCGACGGGCTAGCTACGTTAACGACCGGCTGGCTTTGAAGTCCACTGAGCGCGCCCACCAGCTGCAACGATCACATTCAACGCACAGTGTTGCCACACATCTACTCTACGCCCCCTCCGCGCACAAGCACCTTCCCACGCTCTCCACATTGAAGTTGCAAAGTACGGCAACAGCGTATCCGCAGTCATGTGACTGAGACTCCACGTGGAGTAGACGAGCAGAATGACAGCTGCGCGCATTGGCTGAAGGTTGGGTGTGATTGGACGAAAACAACTCGCCCGCTGTTTTTCCCCAACCACGTTCGTGGCGGCGGCTTTCTTCAGTTCTTCGACGTTAACGAAATAAGCCCGTGGAGTACACAATAACAAATCCGTCATCCAAGATGTTCGTGTATCCGTTTACGGATGCTCGGCATATTCTTCAAATGTCTACCTTTTCTCTAAAACAAACCTCTGCATTCTGTGTTTAATACGTTTGTTGCCTGTTCTTCAATGTTTCAATGTATGTCATTTTTTGCAAAGATAATCTCGAACCTTTATTTGGTAATGATTTTCTTCATTTCAGAAACGGCACTAGTTCCGTATAGTGGAGACACCTAGAAATCATTTAATGAATATCTAACGGAAATAATGTCTATTTCTTACATTTACGAGTACTTACTGTTCTTCCTTTTCTCGGTTCTCTAACACGCAATATGGCGACAGCGTACTGGTTCATCGCGCGATGTGGCAGTGTTTTGTCGATTTGGAGTGTGCATGCAGTGTTTCAACCTTATTCACCGAAAAATACCTAATTTCGTGGCCGGATTGGAAATTATGCTAATACCTCGTTAGTCCGGATCACGTGGCCATGCACACATGCATGAGCACATGATATCTTCGGTGGCTGAGAATATTGAGTGTTCCAGGTTTGAATCCTTTCCTGGACATGCGCATTACTCTACGTTGCTCCGTCGTAAATTTAATCTAATAGTCATTCCTCATCGTCGTCGCGATTAACCTAAATAGGCAGGTAGCAACGCAAAAT
Organism: Lepisma saccharinum; assembly: GCF_977018435.1. Taxonomy (NCBI): domain Eukaryota; kingdom Metazoa; phylum Arthropoda; class Insecta; order Zygentoma; family Lepismatidae; genus Lepisma; species Lepisma saccharinum. The sequence goes on along the minus strand of NC_139248.1, from coordinate 13,605,140 downwards.
GAGGGATAACTGTAAAGAAAATTAAAATAAATTCATTTGAAGTTACAATTACATTATAGATTTGTTCATTTCAAATTAAACTTCGCGGCATAACGAGTTACTAAAATAGAAACACATTATTGAAAAGGTCAAACCTTTTATGAAACTGCAAGGCCTAAAGCTATCCGTACACGACCCTCGTAATTGCATTGGACTGTACACTTGAAGCAAGAGACATCAGATCACACATCATCCTTTCTCCTTGAGTTCAAGGTTAACGTTGAAGAATTCTTACTAAGCGACTGCTCTAAATAAAGCCTTTGATCACAGACTGTCGACAAATCAGAACACATGATACTGAAATCGAAGATTTCCCTTTTTGAAAAGGAGTCCAGGCCCAATTTTAACCAAAAATGGAAATTTTATGAAAAATATAGAAATTGGCGGAAAATTTGGTGTGTCAGACTTCGGTTTTTGTTTTACTTACATCCGTGCATTTGTGCTTTATTTCTATTAATTTAATAAATCTAGATGAGGTGTCTAATATATATATATAACTAGCTGATTGCCTGGCGTTGCCCGGGTATTTATTTATCTCAATCTTCTATTAGACAGGAAAATAATTAATTCTAACTATAGTGTAAAATGATCTTAGAGTTGAACGGCATTGGGAGTGTCACAATTCATGTTAGCGACCCCGAAAACTATGGATTCCTCACTAATATAGGTCGTTCTCGATTATTTTTACATGTCACCCCCTTCCCAACCCCACCCCTGTGGGTGCCAGGGGTGTCTTACCTCCACAGTATTTATTTCCAGGTTGCAAGTGATATGGGTACCAAGTTTGGTTGAAATCGCTTCAGGTGTTCGAGAGTTATTCCGGAACAAACATACACACACACATACATCCAGTTTTATATACATAGAAATATAGAAGATCCAGAAGAATTGCTGCGGTTAGACTGGTCGAATTTTCAGAATACGCCTCTTAATTGTAACAAATTGGACTTTATATATCTTCATTGAACATACAACAGTTCAGTAATGTAGTAAAATATTTTTGTCCTTGATCTTTAGATTGCATATTAAATTAACAAAATGAAAGAGGTATCCCTAATCTGTGAAAACATTATTCAGTGTATCTTTTATGAAAATATTTTACAACATTATAATTATGAACAGGAAGAAAATTATCATATTTCTTACGGCTGGTCTATATCTATTTTTCTTGTCGTATGCACTGCCATCTCTTGGTAAAATAAGTAATACGTAGTTGTCAAATATTTATTTGATCGTGTGCGAGTGCAATTTGAGACCTTTGAAGACTTTCAATAAGTACATTGTTCAAGGTCTATCAATTGCCGAATTGTTTTGAATGCTCTGTTTCAGTGACAATTAAATTGTGTTCGAACTGATGAACGTAGACAAATACTTTTGTTCAATTCCACTTTATGCTCAGATAGATTAATCGGGTCTGGACCTACAGTTTAATGTCTACCCTGAACCACTGTGTAATGTGCATCCACCAGGAGGCAAACCCGTGGACTCTGGATTCAACAAAACTGATTACCAGACAACAACGGAAGCCACTACGATAGTGGGGAGGCATGAGATTTATTTTTTCAAAAAGAGTAAAAGTTGGCTGAGGTTTTATGCCAATTGATAGTTTGATTTTTTCAAGTTCATTAGTTTTACCCATTAATATTTCGACAAAAATACATTTATCACTTTAGTTTTTCCTGAATTCCTTACTGCTTTCATTTGAAATTTTTAATTATCTCAAAATTTCGGGACATTCTGTAGCCCCATCGGCTTCCCCGCAGCGTACGCTAGTTCATCCACATTGCGGTATCCGTGTGGTGAGGTCGTTAACACCGAATGACTGATGAGCCGGGAGAAGACCAGTTACTGGCAAAAAATGTCGGATGAGGTTCCCAAGCTTAACTCATGCAAAAACCAAGACAAGGAAGAAAATCTGAAAGCCTTAACGTGATAAATCCATGCCATCAGGTTCGTATCATTCCAATGGTCTAGCCGTATGCAAAGGCATTGATTTCAAGCGATTTGTCGACATTTGACGCTAGATGGGGACAGTGTGCCATTTTCTAGAAATGGCATTTTTGACTGACATCATATGTTAGAGTTGTAATATATATGATGAATATAAGTCGCGCTAATCTTTTTACTGTACTGGTTAGAGTGGCTTACTTTTAGACTGATACGGTCAACATAATGCGTTAAAAAATGTAGATCTCGCCTCCAGAGTTGAGATCCTTTGAGACTTATTTAGGCGTAATGGATAACTGGGTTATGAGCATGGGTTAGCCTTACCACGGAGCGCATTGGATAATAAAGGTTTATAATTATTATCCAACACGCTGGCTTAAAGAGGTAAGGCTAATCCATGCTCATTGTAACATATAGTGAAGACATGTAGGGGCTTGTGCAGCAAGGGTTCATACGGTCACAATCTCTGCAGTTTGTGGAGGTGATGAGCACTACGATCCGACCGACATTACAGGTACAAGTTTCTTAGAGGCTGGGTGAACCCTACAGCCCCTTCATGCAGGCATTGCTGGGAAAATTCGCACCTGTAAGCACGTGCCTTGGGAATCGAACCCGGATCTCCGAAGCGTTGTGCTGATAACATCCGCTCCAAAAATGGCCGAGATTGTGAATATGTGGAGTCCTACCACTACATCCCGGTATGCCTTCACAACATGTTGCAATGTGCTAGTTTGAACTTCTATTCATTACTTCAATGTCCAACACAGTATCTTTGCCATACCCCTCCCCCCAAACAAATGTTCATCCAATAATAACAATGCAATATTTACGGGCATTTCTTTCCAATCTTTCAATTTCAGTTATTTACGTCGCTTTTCTACCTATTAGGTTTAATCGCGACGATGAAGATGGCTGATGGAAACTCCGACATCACAGAGCGTTACACCAACCTCGACGCTTTGGAGGCCAGCGAGATACGGACAAAGTACACAGGGAAAGACCACATGATACATGTATTTTCAATCGTACAGAAAGCAATCCGGACTTAATTCCCCCATTCGAAAAGTATTTGGGAATTCTATCTCTCGACTCCATTCGTTCGTGAGATAATCTTCCGGATTCCCGCTGCCGTTGTAGCAGGAAATAATTACCAGAAGACTTAGTAAACTCGGATTTGGGAAAGAGGGTGATGGTGGATGGGGGAGAGGTGAAAAAAAAAACTCGTTTGACTCGGAGTCAATCGATCCGAGTTGATGGCTTGTGAAATCTAAATCCGAAAGCCAACTCTCCCCTTTCCCAAAGTGCCCAGGGTCAAAGTTCACGGATTAGCTAAGTTCTGGCCACAGTTGAAAGTTTCCTTAAATTTTCTCCCATTCCGTACATTCTCTAGAGTGAAAAGTAGCTTTTCTTTAGTTTTATGAGACCATGTGGAATACTCGGTCATCAGTGTGAAGCAAAGTGGAAGAAACAGAACGAGAATTGCTCTGTGGAAAGGTTGTAAACTGAATTACGATTCTTCTATAGCCCTACACGTTCAGTAAAGAAATCAATCTAGCAATAGCGGAAATGGGAACATCAAAACCTCTTACTTAATATCGAGATCCTTTCTTTTCTAATCATCTTCGCCCAGTCTCGTCTGACATCTAAAACCACAGTTTTGTTCTCTTCTAGAAGAAAAGGGCTAAATCTCGCCTCAATATACTATGTACAGAAATGTATAACAAAATATTCTCATTAAAATAAATTACACACACAAGCATTAATAATCAGTATTTTTTTTCTCCTTTGCAATTTCTGTTTTCTCATTCACAGTTTTGTGCTCTCTTTTCTAGTTTCTGCTTTCCCTTCCTCACATTCGTTTCCTTATTCGCAATTTCTTTATTTTTTCCAGACTTTGTTTCTTACTCATTTTCCGTTTCCTATTTCACATTGTCTGCTCTCTTTTCCAATCTTCGTTTTCCCTTACTCATTTTCCGTTTCCTGTTTCCCATTTTTTGCTCTCTCTTCCAATCTTGATTGATTGAGATGATTGATCTTACTTCGCTTTTCTGCCACTTTTGGCTAATCCCAAAGATGAGGATGAATGAAGATATGATGAAGAGATACACACACACGAGAACACCCATGTCCAGGCGGGGATTCGAACCCGGGACACCTGCGTCGTAGCGTCTTCCAATCTTGTGATTTCCCTTATTCACTTTACATTTACAATTAATTTCCCAATTTCTGCTCTCTCTCTCTCTCTCTCTCTCTCTTCCAAATCTTTGTTTTCCCTTACTCACTTTCAGTTTCCTGTTGCCCAATATTTGCTACAGTATCTCTTCCTATCTTCGTTTTCTTCCACTCACTTTTCATTTCCTGTTTCTCAGTTCCTGCTTTCTTTTTCAAATTTACATTTCCTCTTACCAACTTTATTATTTCTCTTTCCGATTCGTTTCTTTATCCCTGGCCACCCGATGGCGCGGTTGTGACGTCGTGACATTGTACCTACTTCCATAGCGGTGAAGGTGCATTGCACAAGGGTTCCAATCTCACTTTAAACTGTAGGACCAGTCCCGATTAACCCATGGAAACACAAATTAAACTTCAACTGTTACCCATTCTTGCATATGGGAAAATGCATGATGGTTCTCCTCTTTTCATGTAATACATTTATTTTTTTTTACTTTTATGAGATATTGTATTTCATGACTTCATTTTGCCGTTTGTGTTTTTATTGTGGAATAGAAGGCACTTGTCTATGACTTCTTACTTTTGTTTCATAACCTTGAATAATGGCGACTACAGTTAAACTAGTTCTTAATGTAACTGACATGTTATTTGCAATAGGTTTACATCTGCCATCTCGCGGAAAATAACGCAACCATTGAAACCAAACGTGTTTTCTACATTAGAGATCGACCTTGATCTAATGCACTTTATGGTGACCAAGTGAGAAGACGTATATCGTCTATTACTCTCCTTTCCTTAAAAGATATCTTAGAAACTTGCAATTTTGCATCATAAAGCGGCTCTTTCCGGGAGTCTGATATACACAATTCCATTCCAGGCTGATTTATGTCTCAGCATGAAGTCCTTGGCTCTCACACCGATCACAGCGCCGCTAGACGTACTGGCGGAGTTGATGGTACGATTCTTGTATGCCAATAGGATTCTCTATCGAAGGTCAAAGATCCATTTGTTATTCTCCATGGTCAAGGGTGGTTGGTGCCTGTCGATACGCCATGCTGTTATATGGCAGTCGATTCAGTGTTGCCAACCCCTAAGCTCAGAAAAGAGCTAAAATCTGAAATTCGCATCTTGTTACATATTCATTGGTACATGAACCTTACTGATGTAGAAGAGGGAAGAAAATATACTTTGACAATACTTTACATTAAATATATTTAAATCCGAGTTTTGAGTCCGCACACATAGTCTAACCGGGGTCAGAACCACTATCCGGACCAGGGTCCCCTTTATTTCAAGGCAATGACGTCATCACTACGTTATCAGGAACCTGCATTGTTTAAGAGTTATTTTAGTAACTTCTTGGGACCTGAGGTTCATGGTTTGCTCCACCAATGTTACGCTCCAAGTTAAGCTAGTGTGTCTTGGAATTTAAGAAGAATCACAAAAAATACATTTTCCGCCTAATTTTTAAAGATTCAGTTTGACTTAAATGGGTAAACATTGTAACAAACTTGAGATTGATTTCAGTGCTTTAATAGTTCGAAATGTGACAAAATTATGAAACACACTGATAATAATAATAATCTTACTAATAATTTCAAATGGTAATTATTACTGATCTTATTATGACGTAATCAATTTCATATTAGCGAATCTTATCTTGCTCCTACAAAAATTCCTTTCGATGGTTGATCCCGGGCCAACTACATGACAAGACGATACAGATCAGAAGTAGATAAAAAATTTCGTGAATTTGATTAACTTGATAATAATAGCTCAGTGGATCGACGTTTTGTCACTGTAGCCACTCAATAGTTACGTCAAATGAAACTAGATCTTGCTCAAGCCTAGAAAAGTTCCTATGTGATCTCTAACTTCCAGCTTACATGACAAAAGATTTAGCTCCAAAGCAAGTGGGTCTGCAACACTACCTGGGACCTCGTGTACATCATCTTGCCCAGACAAGAGACGAACGTAAGAGAAGCATTGTAGTGACTCGGTGTGCGATAAAAATTGTTCTTCCGTCCATTGTTGGAGCTCTTTTCGTTGAGCGGTAGCCAAGAATATGACTTCATAAGTTCTCAAAGTAAGTCAAGGTGGATTGAAATGGGAGGATATATTTTCAAATAAAACAACGTTGAGCATTAGAGCATGAGAATGCGTTAAGCTTCAAAATTCACACTAGATGGCAGCAGTGTTTCAGAAATCAGTCACGTTCATATTAGTTCATGATTCCAAAACAACAACAACAATTTCTTCTTTGCAGTCTTTTTAACGCATTTAAACGAAATATCACAATTTCCTTTCCAGGTTTTTGGTCTCGTTAATAAAACTATAAATACATACATTTATTAATATATCACTGAAAGTTACATGAAAATAATAAACAATAATAGACGAAGTGTCAAAATCTGACCCTAGTGAAAAATTTCACCATGAGATGGCTCTGTATTCTACATGTTAAAAACACACATGACATGCATTGGCTTAGGTTGAATAGCGTTAAAATCAAAAGCGAAAATCTTTGATTAAATATCTGCAATCGTATCAAACCTGTTTGTGTAAATATAAATACATATGACAAATGTTATAGGTAAAATATTAGGTCTTCTTGTAGGAAATTTTTTGATTTTTCTTTACTCAATTAAAAGTTGAGTTTTACGTGTGTATAGAATGTCCTTTTCTGCATAAACTGTAGTTTCTAAATAGCTTACCTTTTACGGCTGTTCTTGATCCGACTTCGTCACATTGTAATAGTAGGCGTAACTTAAAATATACGCAGAATAACAATTAAACACACACACACTACCAACATAAATGCACACAGGTGCACAAGTCCGCTCTGCGCTGGTCGGGGTTGAGCGCCTCTAGCGGAGGAAATTTCAGTTTTAGCCAGCACAGAAATCGTACCAAAGCGCCCAGGGTGAAAGGATTGTAGCGAGCTATGGTTAAACGCCCAAATGACATTTTCCTCAAAATACATAAGATTTAATATAAGAACACTTGAGAGAGGGACACGCCGAAGCGACACAGTCTCTAAGCAAACATTAACTACGCATGCGCAACCACCAGACATAGGGGACACGGTATTGAGGAAACTGTCCAGTCGGAGCGACAAGCTTTAGGTGTCGCTTCGGTATGAAAGGCTGCATTTGTTTCTGAAGGTTCATTTCCACGTGACACTTGTCGTCTATCACGTGTCGCCCCGATCTGAAAGCTCGTTACCACGAAAATGCAACGTAAACTTCTATCGTGAAATTTCTGGAGGCATTTTTGCTGTCAGAAATACTACAGATAACGATATCCTGACGGTGAATCCAGATTTTTTCCGGCCTGTTCTATAGACACACAATGCAAATTTTTGCGAATACGTATTAAACAGTTCAAAAGGGTAATAACTACAACAGCCGATACCCTTACCGATTCCCACCGATCGAAACCAATACTTAAAAATTGCAATAATTTAAATTTGTTCAAAATATTGATCCGATATTGGTGTGTGAATATTCTTATCAGGGTGTCTCATAAGTAGGGCTATGATTTTGATGACCTTAAAATTGCCAAAAAAAATGACCTTCAAAAAATGCATTTATGACGTAATACATGCAAGAAAATGCCCTATAAACTTAGAAAAATGACCTAAAAATTCTGAAAGATTTGTTAAACTAATTTATAAACTACCAAGAGAAATTCAAATTACAAATTAATGTTGCAGTATCTATCACATGTTCATTGCGTATGGTAGTACAAGTAAGAAAGTTCACTTTTTGTCATCTTTTACACTTTAAGTACTGCGTTGCAGTACACAATGAAAATCATATGAAAATTTTCAAAACTTAATGATTGTCGTTTTTTGGACAAGAGAGACTTGTACACGAAAACATTTCTCTCGACTTCCACCGACACAAGAGGAGCATACTTGAAATGAACAATATCACTTGCTGTTAAGTCACTTTCAATTCCACAGAGTGCAAATTGCTTCCCTGACAAAATGTCCGATACATATTACAAAACTTTGTACCCCTTGTTTTCTTAACAACAATCCATCTGGCGACAATGTATTTACTGATAGAGGGGGAAATCACATTGTTTGAGCTGAATTGTTACACAACAGCTTGTATCAACAATACTGCACAGAATTCCTTTGTTTCTTCAGACACAGTCGTTCTGAACTGCACTGAAGGCAGTTCCTTCAAAGGGTTACATTTGCATGTAAAATGCCCCTCTTTCACCAAAATGTAGAAAAATTCATAAGATGACTTTTAAAAGGCCGAAAAATGACTTAAACGGTTTAAAAACTTTAAAAAATGCCCTTTACTCCAAAAAGGGTCAAAAATTTAAAAAAATGCCCTAACAAAGGCATCCCAATTAATTCACTTACGTGCAAAACACGTTTCTATTTACTTATGCAATGTTTCTGCCTTACCAAAAAAAGATGCATTTGCATCAAAATTCTAGCCCTACTCATGAGTAATAGCGAAAACTAACTCAGGTGAAAGTACACGATAATAGAAGCAAAAAAGTCTCGGTAAACATGTGTCTGCAAACGAGCCGTTTTCGAGATAATCGCGAATGTGTGATTACAAGCCGCCACTAACTTCACTGTTTGTAAACGTCGTTCTAGTTGGTAAAATGCTAATAATGTGTGTGAATGTGTGGTTAGAAGCCGTCACTGACTGCATTTTGTAAACACCGAGTGCTTTCTTTACTCTTTGCGCGGTCCGAAGTTTGCAATTTCTTTACGAAACAGAACATATCCGAGAGGTGGCGTTGGAATCAAAAAGGATGTAAGTAGAATGTTCAATAAAAGTAATGAGATCTTCAATAACTTTGTTACTGTATTATTAACATTTTACCAACTAGGGCGACGTTTACAAACAATGAAGTCAGTGGCGGCTTGTACTCACACATTCGCGATTATCTCGAAAACGGCTCGTTTGCAGACCCATGTTAACTGAGGCTTTTTTGCTTCTATTATCGTGCACTTTCACCTGTTCTGTTTCAGTTTGCGATATTACTTTTGAGACACCCTGTATGCATTAATTTGCGAAGACATTTGTTTTAGAATATTTCAGAATTACATCGGAATATTAAAAATAGATGTTATGTAATCACAAAATACAGTTTTTTTGTGCAAAATTGGTGCAAAGTTAAAATGAAGGTTTGAATTTTGCTTAATTTCCTGGATGATTAGGCTCAAAGAAAGTGTTGTGCAGCTTTCTTGCAGACCCTGTGAAAGACCAAAAATGCCGGGAAAGTATCGGTGGGTATCGGTAGACGAATTCCGGCAGATACCGATACATCGGTATCGACTCAGCCCTAGTAAAATCTGTAAGAAAATTAAGACTGAAGCTCTTGAAAAACTGTGGGACTTTCCTAAAAAGATCTCTCAAAACAAATTCTGCCTCAGTAAATGCCCAGCTTTCCTCCAGAACGGTGAGGGAATGAATCTTCACGATTCTCCAATTTTCAGCCTGAGCATTATCACCCCGGTTCCACACTCTCTCATTGGACTCCCACCACTTGCACCGTCCGAGAGGAACAAAAAAGGAATCTTATTTGAAGAAACGAGACTTGAGGCGGCAAAGGAATTACCGCCGCCCTTTTACGCTTCCACAAATTCCACTTAGCAGACTTCAGCGCCAACGAGGCTTGATCCCGCAAAATGTCCCACGGGAGATTCTCTTATCCTTAGCGTTATGTGCGGCAGTTTTTCTTTCGGCACGATGGAGTCCGGCGCATACTGGGCTGAACTTAAGAGTTCCAGTGCAAAATAAAATGTTGGTAATCCCCTCTCACTTTAAAAGGAGTGATCGTCCAAGGTGAACTTGGAAAGGAAATCGTTGGAGCAATGTTCACGATACTGCCAAAACATTACTCTAAGATTTTCCGTGGACAAAATTATATGTCCACAAACACCTACCATTTGAACACAAATACGAATTAAAATTTGATACTAAAGGCACCAAAGGGGTGAAAAAATTGACCCAATTCCGTTTTGTGCATTACACAATGTAAAGAAATTGTGTTAACTCTAGCTTATCCGGTCGTACACTCAACAGCAAAGATAATCACTATTTTCAATCCTTTCTACTCTACATCCTGTGTTGTCTTAAGGAATAGAAATCTATTGGTGCAAAACATATGTTGGCTTCTCCTACTGTCATGATCATCACATTGTGGAAAGCAGACTGAATTAAAATGCTGGGAATTTACTGAAGCAGAATTTGTTTTGAGAGATCTATTTAGGAAAGTCCCATAGTTTTCAAGAGGAAATTTTCTTTTTCCGTTGAGTGTACAAGAAACGTACTTACCTGAGAGATTCACACCTTTCCTTATCAGCTATATTCAAGAAAACATTTTGTTACTGATTGACTGCTTCCTTTGTTGTTTATACAGGCCCAGTTGTAATATAATAATTTTTAAAAATTACTATCATTTATAAAATTTAAGAACCAATAAATTGCACGAATGTCGCACTCATTTTTTATCATTCACTGAAACTCAAAAATACATTAATTTTGCATCAATACTTTTTGTTTATATAGGCACAGTTATATAGCAACTCGTATAATAATTACAAAATAAAATGACAATTTTCAACATAACCTCTCGCTGCCTGATATTATTTTAACTATTACCCATTCTTGTTTTAGTTCCAAGTAAGGTTTATATTAGAAAATTCATGTAATGGTTGGATAATAAACAGTTTGGATTAAAAAAAAACTTTTCATGTAATGGTTCACATCTTTTCATGTGCTACAGTCATTTATTTATCTTTACTTTTACGAGATATCGTATTTCATGACTTCATTTTACTGTTTATGTTTTTATTGTGGAATAGAAGGCACCTGTCTATGATTTCTTACGTTTGTTTCATAACTTTGAATAATGGCGACTACAGTGAAACTAGTTCTTAATGTAACTGACATGTTTTTTGCAATAGCTTTACAACTGCCATCTTGCGGGAAATAACGCAACCATTGAAGGCAAAAGTGTTTTCTACATTAGAGACCGACCTTGATCTAATGCACTTTATGGTGGCCAAGTGAGAAGACGTGTATTCTCCTTTAAAAGATATATAGAAATTCTAGACAGGCGTGATTCTTTTTTTACAATTTAGCACATCGTAATGATTTATTGAAACGATTCATTTGATTTATTGTCTTCTCTCAAGACACTCTAATGTCAACCTCCCTTCCACGTAGTACACCCTGGAATGCATTTTGAAGACAAACGAGGCTCTGGCGTCTGAACCCATGGTAAGTATTATCTTCCAGGAGACTTTCGTTATGTCCCGTCAATATGTTTTGTGATTGTCCCTCCATCCATTTCATCTTCTCATCTTCACAGCTTTGTTTTTCCCCTACTTTTGGCTAATTGCGAAAATAAGGATGAGTGATATTAAAATTGATGAAAAGAAAATTACAAGGAACACCCACGCGCAGGTAGGGATTCGAACCCGGGACCATTGACGCCGTAGCGCACAGAGTTAACCACTCTGCCACGGAAGTGAGCGAGAATTTTCGTCTACCATACCGTTCTGATCACAAGGACAAATAACGGTATTTTTCCTCCACACTGCATACTAATAATACGGAAAATGGACATAAAATCTATAAAACTATAATTACACCACCCTGTATTTTTGAAAAAAAAATCGGATGATTTCAAATTAATAGCTGATTCTGGAAGTATTTTGAATGCTGATGACGGATATGACATAAAATTAATCCCATCAGGTCAGGACTTTCCCCTAGATCAGGATTTTGCTCCACGTCATTTTCAACCTATTTCATTATACCATTGAGTTTTGGACATTTTGTAAAGGAAATTTTTAGGAGAGATTTCGAAAATGGAATTTACCTAATCAAAGTTTACAATCTTCATGGTAATGTGTCTTGCGAAGATAGATGGTGGATTAAATGCTTACTACTCTATGTGCATTTATTGTTAAAAATTGGAGGATTTGTATTCTAGAAAACCAATATTTTAGCATCATCTAAAGAGAGCCATCTACTGAGGAAATCATGGAACTACACATTTTATTGTGAAATAAAGGCACTTAATATATTGCTTTTTTCTGAAAGAAAAACTACACGTGATGGGCAAAAATGGATTTCATTTTTGGAATAAGCATACTGAAATTATTCAGGGACACAGAATCGAATGCGTAAATCTGTTACTAAATCTCTAAAATCGTATCAAACCTGTGCATTCAAATTCCTATAGGTACACAGGTCGAGCTGCACCTTAAAGCTCTAGGTCCTCCATATGATGTAGACAGTTCCTTCACTCGTGGAAGATTCGCAAAACCTTGAACTCCTCAACGGCGTGGATACATTTCAACATCAAACCACTCCCCCGCGGAGGGAATCCGCTTTCATCCGAGGACCTACCCAGCAGAACTTTCCCACTTTCGCATTCTCCCACAGCGACCCTTCCCTTTTTGCCTGTCCATTATCTTTCCGTAGATAACGAGTACCACTGTCGGCAATCCACTGTGGAAATTAGACGCAGAAATTGAGAGATAATCAAGCCAATTATGAGGGTGTTATTTCGTCGAATGACTTCCTCGTCTTGCTATCCGGTCCCGCGAAACGCCAACTTCTCCCGCTAGCCTCCGCTTACGACCCTCGAGAATTGGTTGGTTGCAAAGTTTCGGTGTTCTGTGAATTTGTCCCGTAGTAGCAGAATGTGCCGAGGTCAAGTTACATTAGCTCCTTCCCTGAAGCAATGACCCTGAACTGTCTGAAGTGGAGTAATCTCTTGGGTGTCTGAAGTTCGTATCCATTCCTTCATTCAAAAATTGTCTTCCTTTGCTGTAGATGCGGCGATTTCATCATGGGTAAGACGTTAGTGGCAATTGTATTATTACCATACGGGCACTGGCGTACGCAGGTGGGGGGCTGAAGGAGCTACAAATGAAAGTAAGTAATAAAGTCGGAAATAAAAACTTAACATTACCCTTATAACCATTTTTGTGTTTGAATAACTTTCGAAACGAAGATTTAAAAATGTAATTGGAGCTCATATTTCATGAAAATAAAACGCCAACAGCGGGGTATCACCAAAATTGATTTACACCGATGTGTTATTTGATCCAAGCAAATATTTAATCTCACTCTGTTCAGTAAAGGTTAGATTCATGACACTGAACCCACGTTCGCATTCAGCTGTAGATATTGGCACAATTTTAATTGAATTCGCATAACACTTGAGTGAGGTGGATATTTGTTTTGGATTTTCTTTGTAGATGTGAAAATACTTAACTAGTGACGCACATATGTTTTCACTCACATTAAAGTTCACCTGGCATGTCTCCATAAAACACTCGTTCATCTACAAGCCATGTGTGTGTGCATTTAATAGGACTACACGCGAAAAGAAAGCTAAGTCTTCAAACCGGCTGTTCACTTTGTCCATCAAAGATTGAAACAATTGCTTTCGAACGTATGGTTTTCCTCTAACTCATGAACTACCGTCCTCCTACGCAGTGAATCAATCGTTTTCAATGTTTCAAGAACTGCCATGCCAATTTCTTGCTTTCCTCTAAGAATGATAGTATTTTCAGTACTTGTATGGAGTCTTAAAATATCGCAAATTCCATCATAAATAACTACTTTGACCAATGTCTTACCAATCCTTGAAACCTGAAACTCCCACGAGTCGATCAGGGACAATCTCGACTTATTTTTATAAAACACAACACAACACTACAGTTATCAACAAGCTCTCGAACAGGATTAAACGACGAAGCGACCCAACATACGTCAGAAACACCGCCCAGTTTTAGTATTCGATAGAAAAGTATCCTACTTGTGAAACACCAGAAGTCTGAAAAATACAGAATACTTGGCATCTAAAAGAGAGACAGCCAGGGGCACCAATTTTTCAAAAACATTGGGTGGTCCCACACACTTGATTTATAAGTTCACAAAAAATAACATAATCGGGCCCCACGGACCCATATAAACTGGCGCAACTGTACAAAGTCGACATAAATTGCGTAACGATTTTTTTTTGGTAGGTATGGTGCGTTAAAGTTAATTAAATTCAACTGCAACACCATAAGTACGTTATAGTTTACACGTGGGTTGGAAATAATGATCCCAGTTGAGATGTGCCCAGAGAGGGGGTAAGAATCGCCCCTTCAAATCCCACCCTGCATTAAAATGTATAGATGCATATTTGTTCCCTACTTTCAAATAATATAATTTTCTGATTTTCCGTTTCATCACATTCCAAATGAACCCAAAGCGAGGTATAGGGACTATATATGTTTCGGAATTATTTGTTCTTAAAATAGCCATAAATTCAAAAAAATAAAGAAATAAAATGCATTTATGTAAAAAAACAAACAGGAAATCTGGATGTATACACACACACAAACACACCATATATATATATATAGCTATATAGCTATATACGTGGAGGACGAATTTTGTACCGCGCAAGTAGGAACTCGAGGGGGGCTCGACCAATGGAAACCTGAGAGGGAACGGGATTGCATGGAGGAAAAACGCTGCCGCAGCTACCGGCCGTTGGCGGAGGCACACTGCTTTTCTCCGCCCTCTCGCTTTCTCCCCTTCTCTACCGTTACAACTGTTGAATCGGTACGTTTCGAGAGAGCTTATGTTTAAATTAATGGACGACCTCCACTCTGGTTCGGATCCTAGCCAAGTCATTAGGTACCATTTTTTAAAAAAAATCTATATTTCATTTAATCATCTTCGTCGCAGTCGTCCTTAGAAGTTACAAAAGCGACGCAAAATAACGAAATTGCAAATACAAGTTCTATATGTTAATTATGCTGATCAGAGCAAATATTGAAAATACTACTACCCATAAATCTGTGGAGCAAGGCAGAGCATAACGGTAGAGAAGGTGAGTAAGCGAGAGGGCGGAGAAAAGCAGTACGGACTGCCGCAAACGGCTGGTAGCTGCAGTTCCTTCCCCTCTCACGCGTTCATTGGTCGAGCCCTCTCCAGTTACTACTTGCGCCGAGGATTTGTTTTGGTTCGCTTGCTTCACAGGTTCGTGGGACGGAGTATAGCTGTCGCGCCACAATCTTATGCAAACAGAAAGAGAAAGCATTTAAACACGCGGTCATGAAATGAGGCGGATGGCAGAAGCTCGCGCTGTTGCCACGTGGGAGCACTACCTCGAGTGTTCGGAGGTTTAAGAGAATGAAAGATCTCCTTGTAGAGTTGGTCTTTGTAATCCGTGTGATACAAACTGACAGTATTTGCTCGAAAGGTCAGGGATGACACAAAAGTGCCCCGGAGAGAGGTCGGTCTGACGCTCGAACTAGGCAACGCAGCCTGGTTGACGTTGCCACACAGTGTGCGGGAACCAACGACTTTCGTCCCGCTCTCGCTTTGCTTTTCCCACGTGTGGCATCACTGCAATTCTGACCAGCCGCCAATTTTCATGGCCGGGCGTTTAGTGTGTCTGTTCGTTTTTTAGATTCCAGTCATGAATTATCTCCTTGACAAAAACTAAATTAAAATAATGAACGTGGCTAAAGTATTTATCTAAATCCTTACAAAAAATGCATTTTGGAATGAATAGGAAATCCAACATCCTATTTTGTTCACACTTCTTTATTAATATTAGTGTGCTAAATACGATTCACATGATGCTCTTCCTTGAATGATTCATAAAAGTGAATTAACTTTTACAATTGATGCATGAAAAATAGTTCAAACTGTAAACTCGAATCTTGGGAAAAGCTAAAAACTAGGGATGGCCACTCTTTTTCGAAAAATTCAAAATCGAAAAAAAAATCCACAACAAAAAAGGAAGTACGTAAAAATTTTTTGAAAATTTTTGAAGATTCGAGAAACGAAAAGCTAATTCTTCTTCCAAAAAAAAAAAAAATTCGAAAAATTCAGTTTCGAAGTTTCCCTTTATAAAGTCGGGTTTTCAAAACCTGCCATCTTGAGCTAAATACTGCATTTGCTAGAATATCGTCAGGTAAATTGAAACATACAGTAAAAAACCCTTATTTCGTCGCACTCCTCATGGCCACTTTTTTTTCTAAAACGAAAATGGACGATTTTTTTTTCCAAAAACTAAATCCGGGAAGACGAGAGAAGAGGTGCTCTCGAAAAGTAGTGTAAGAACTTCAATGGGATAATGTCCGGTTGACATTGCATGGTAACATTTGCATAGACACACACTTGTGTGCATATATGCTTCATTTATTATGCGTTACTATGCATCACCTAGGCTGAACGTGTGTTATTTCCAGTCACATTCCCTGTCATTAATGAAATCTTGCAATAGCCAAGAGAGACTGAATATTTAAGTGGCAAATGTGTTGTCACGTTTATACCAAACAATATCGCATCACTTGTTCCTAATTTACAAGAATTGGAATCGTTTCCAAACGCTGGCACAAAATTGCTTGCACATAATTTGATCTGTAAGTAATATTATAGTTCTCACTTCACACACAGATTACCTATCCCCTGGGGAAAGCGACGAGGAATCAGTCATAATCTATGTCAGTCAATTGGAAATAATGACTACAGATCATTGCCAACAAGGGATCAATAATAATTGTTTGATTAATTCTACGCTCTGCGTAGATACCCAAATGTAAAACTCACTTCCACGTAGTACACTCTAGACTGCATTTGGAACACTAGCGATGCTCTGGCGTCACGGCCAGTATACCTAATCCTCCGTGAAGTTTGTATTGTGTGATGTACAGTAAAACCTCGTTAATCCGGACTAATGCGTGGATAAGTTGACCGGTTTAACGAAAGTCCCGATTAACTGAAAGAACCTAAAGGAACAGTAGAAAGTGCATTAAAACTCCGTTTATAGCAACAGGACACGTTTATTATGGTGTATTTAAAGGGCATAGGCCTAAATACACTATACAGCACAGTACAAAGTCTGCGAGAAACAGAAATTCATCAGTGGTTGACTGTCTTTTCTTTGGGAAGTTGCCTTTTGCCTGTCCGGATTAAGCGAAGTCCGGCTTATCGGGGTCCGGATGAACGAAGTTTTACTGTACTTGTGTATTTGTGATTCTCCTTTCATCCATTTCATCTTTCCACCACTCATCTTGGTGATTAGCCAAAATTGGTAGAACAACGGAGTTAAACAAATGAAATCAATCAAACAAATTAAACGAAACCAAGAATGTCAAAAAAAAATTAGGGTATTTTACAAAGAAATGTATGTTGGTCACATAAACCACCAAGAGTGTTTCATGGTGGTTTGCAAAGCAATATTCATACAATATACGCGGGGACCTATAACCCAAATTTTTCAGAGAACTGAAAAGTCATAGTTATATGTTTCTTCCTCTGAACTACAGATGTCCTTGTATAATCACAATAAGCATTATTACAATTAATAAACAATTAATTTATACACTTTGTATTGTTACTTAAAAGGAATAAGTAGAACATGTTGAGAGTTAAAACAAACTATAGTTAAGGCTAAGAAAAGTTTGTAAATTATTGTTTCTTTTCATTTGCGATGTGACACTCCCGTGAAGTTCATTACATTTAATTGTAAAATTGGATGCGTTGAATATCAAACTTAATTTCTTAAGTGGAATTCTAACCAGTGTGTAGTTAGAGATCGGTTTGTTCATTGAACTCTCCAGCCTAACTATTGCCTATTTTTGTGAGAGCAGGAAAAGGTTTATTATCCATTTGCCTAGACTCATCTCACCCAACATGTTAGTAGGGGCTTGCCCCGACTTGATACTTTCCTGGCGATGAGGCCTTGCTCGAAAAAGGTTTATTATCCATTAAACTATTAATTTACTTATTAACCTTGCACACTTCAATAATATCGAATTATATTATCATAATTCTTTTACTTTTCATTTAATGTTGACGCTGTACTCAATTTATATTGTTTCAATAAAATAACAATATTTTCACTTCATGATTTAATTCTATAAGTAAACGAATAGTGCATATTAACGACTTTTGGTTTAAATATTTTAACATGTTTTTTACGGTGTACCTTGTTTAGAATAACATTTCAGTAATTTTGGAAATTTTTTAGTGTCAAAATAATTTCCAGAGTCAGAAAAAAAATCAGATTTGTTGCTTAATTGTAAGCACAAGCGTCATATATACTCGTAATAAACCGCACACAACATTATTTTCTTTGACGTGGGTCTCCTGAAGCGCGGGCCGAGGGCGAGCGCCCGAGTTGCCCCTCCCTAGGGCACTTATTACTTATACAGGGTGGCTACTCTAGGACCATGATAAAATTCAAGTATAATTCCCGGTTTTCAAGGCTAACTTTCCAAAAATTCAAGCAGACGTTTTCTCTTTTTCAACCTTACGTATTACCGCCTCTCGACATCCACACACAAATATCTTCATAATACAGGGTGTCCCACGAACGGCGCAACTGGGAATTAAGAGTGGCGTTACTTTGTAACCGAAACCTGTACATACATAAGTCATACACCAAATGTTAGCCCTGTCCAAGTAGATATTTTTAAACATAGAAACAACAAACGGGGTTCAGTGTTGTTCATGCAGTGTTCATGTATAGTTCAGAGAAGAAAACCGATCGTTTTCGCGTATAGCCAATCCTGAAATGCCTCGTAAAGGCGTACTGGTCCAAATGGGTGTTTTAAAAAATTATGAGGTACAGTGCCAACACTGTTGATGTTTGAAGGCAACAAAAGGTGTGTTTAGTGATGGTCTATGACATGGAAATACTGGAAACAGGAAAAAAAGAAAATGAAAATTATGGTAAAAAAAAGTGTTACTTACCTACTCCTGGCAACCATGCAATGCGATAAGAGCGCCCACCGAACGAGAACAAAAGATTCAGTTAGTTGTGTACTCAGAACTGTTTGAGCCGTGCATTTCGCATTGTTCGTAGGGGAAGATTAGAATTGTTCTGTGAAATGAAGTACTCTTTGGAAGAGAGGGTGTTCATTGTGGAACATTATTTTTGTTCAAAATCGTACGCTAGTGTAAAAACTGTGTTTCGCGAGAAATATCCGAATAACAGTGTTCCAGAAAATTCGACGATATATCGACTTGTTTCCAGATTTCGTGAAACAATATCAGTTAATGACAAACCCTACCACAGACAACCACCAGTTTTGACACAAGGTGTGCTGCAGGATGTGGAGCAGAGAATATCACAATCTCCCAGGAAATCTGTTCGTAAACTTGCTGCACAGTCAGGTGTATCAAAAACAACAACTCACCGAGCGTTAAAACAATTGCACCTACGTGCATATAAGGTACAGGCTGTGCAAGAACTGAAGGAAGCAGACAAAGGTGCAAGTGTAAGATACTGCCAGTGGTTTAGAAATTTTATTAGAGACAATGGTGTGAATATTTTGGATAAGGTTTTTTTCACGGATGAAGCATGGTTCCACTTAAATGGATATGTCAACAGTCAAAATTCTCGACACTGGTCAAGTAACAATCCCCATTTGTTACATGAACAATCACTTCATCCACAAAAGATCGGTGTGTGGTGCGCAATTTCGCGGAGGAAAATAATCGGTCCATTCTTTTTCAAGACAACAGTTGACGGAATAGTTTATCGTGAACTTATCACACAGTTTATTTCTCTGTTGGAACGTGATGAACGTGATTGTTGGTTTCAACAAGACTCCGCAACATGTCACACGTCTAATGAAACTTTAGACATGTTGGCGGAGTTTTTTGGCGATCACATTATAAGCAAAAACTTATGGCCCAGTCGCTCCCCGGATCTGACGTCTCCAGATTCGAACCCGCCGGAACCAACATTGTTGATGTTATTATTATTAGTAGTAGTATCAAAGACGTTATTATCCTCGTAAATTATGCAAAAAGGGGGTAGAAGTTGGTGCTAAAGCATTTGTGTTCGAACAAACGATTTCAATTATTTTCTCAACACATGGCACAGTAGTTCGGATCCCACTTTAAACTGTAGCCTTCCTGTGCATCAAGTGGACTTAAAACCACAAATCAATCAATCAATTTTACAACTTTATTTCATTTAGATAGTTCGGCGCCCAGGGCCGCCTCCCGCCGCCTCCTAGGTATGGTTATATACTTAATTAAACTAAGTAAAGCCGGAATTGCGAGCGAAGCGAACAAGAACATTTTACGAAAATAATTTTTATTTGCATAAACTGTGAATAGGATTTGGATTCAAAGAGTTGTAATTTTTCACATCTACGGAGAAAAATTCAAGTAGAATTCATGCATAATTCCCGGAATTCAAGGAATTCCCTGTGAGTAGCCACCCTGTTATAGTAATAGTTAGGACCCACGTCAAGTGCCCTTTACTAAAATATATTTCTTGTTTCTGGGAAGGAGCTAATTAATGCACTGGAATGGAGTACTCACTTATTCCCGAAACTGGCTTTTTTGATGTCTATTATTCTCATGTCACAAAGACTAGTCTCTGGATAAGTGAGTACTTGTACTTTGGTTGCTAAGAGCCCTAAACTTGGCCTCCTATCCTAACAACTTAGGCATTATTTGAATTGTAGCTGTGAAAATAATGTACGTGAGTTGTTTACGCGGGTTAAATCTGGTGCCATAACCAGGGAGTCGTAACGTAACGAAATGGAACGGTATTTTCAATTACGGTTTCCGTTACGTTACAACCAGAAACAGAATAATTTTTTTCATGAACAGAAACGTTACTTCAGGTATATGAACATTACGTTACAGGTGTGCATAACGGTACCGAACCATAACTGATCTCTAAAGGAGTAGGTCTTCACGTGACACTTTAACGTTACATCCATTGCCGGCAACCAGTAACGTTACAGGGTAAGAAAGAGGTTCGTCACGTATTGACTAGTAACTTTAGTGTGTGTGGAAAGTGATAGTAACGTTACAATTAACTAGTAACTTAATTGAGGTCACGGCTGTAAAAACGTTACACTCCTTTTTTCAAAGCAACAACGTTATTTATAGCTGGTATGATACAGACGTTCCGATGTGCAATACCGTGTCCGATGCCGTGTTCCGGAGAGAATAACATAGGTCTCTCGTATAATTGTGCTCGTTACTTTTGTAACGTTACAGTTCTTTTCCTCCACAAAAGTCTGTTTCGAAAAAGTGATACACATATCCGTTACGAATAGCAAATACCGTTATCGAAGGCGTTTTCGAAGAAGCCTCATAATTATGATCGGCAGCATACTAACATTACAGTACTTTGACCCCTTGAAAGTCACTAAGTTATAATACGTATTTTCGTTTTGGATGTCAGTGAAAAAATTAAATTGTAAAACAAAACGTTTGAAAACATCCGTAAACAAGATTCGGCGTGACAAAAGTTCTGGTTATTGGAATTTACTTATTAACTATGTATTTATCACAAATATATTTCTTTTCTGCATACTTAATCGCTTTATGTGAATTTGTTCTAATTTAATTATTTATGCAAGATGAATTTTAACATGTACGTTCACTTTATACGATAGCAAAGCAAACGTTTGTTGAGGGAAAACGTTTATATCTATCTATCTCTCTCTCTCTCTCTCTCTCTGTTTACATGTATTACATCATTTTTTTTTAAAAAATACAGTTGTTTGGCGATGAGAATGATTCGTGCTTAGATTAAGTTGCTGAAGGACGAAACATAAAGGACCAACCATGGTCGAGCCAAAAAATCATCCGTGCCACGCGTTCGTCCACCTAAGCGAGAGGCAAGCTTTCTCCTATCGGAAGACGAAAAATAATTGCTTGCTGCGCGACCTTGAGAAGGCGAACAGAACTGATAGCAGCAGCACCACGGAAAATCTGAATCCTGAAACTTTGTTCACGTGACCTTCGATCACGAAGCATCCGAGTAGACAACGTCTTGGGGCGATATGAAAGGCACTTTTGGCAAGTAGAAAATGCGTAGAAACGAAATGTTAGATGTAATTGTTGTACGAAACAAACGAAACCGCGTTTGTGCAACTGGTCTGTAGCTAGACAGGGCCATTGGACTCTCAAGAAGGCAAGAATTGTATGGAAAGAGATTCTCAAAACTAAGCGAATAAAAGGACAGCATATTTTATCATTTACAAGGGCCCTCATCCGCTTACAATTTTGAAAATTACTTTCAGTAATTCTTGTCTTCTTGGACAGGAGGTGCATTAAACTTTTTGGTGTAGAAACAGACAGAACGCCCGCCTACCTACCACGTTTGAAAGAAGGGCATAGACAGACAAGAAAGTAATTTTCAAGAACGCAAGAACGGCAGTCGACATGGACATTGAGCAACGTGTGACTGAGAAATACAATCGGAACAAAGGACAAGATTATTCAAGAAACAGTAATTTTATAAAACTTCCTATCATTAACTCAAACTCAGTTCATCCTTTCGCGTATCCTCTTTTGTTTGTTATACTTTTGTATTATTCATGTTTTATATAGCTTTTCTGCCACTTGTAGATAATCGCGACGATGAAGATGAATGATGATCATATTAAATCTATGAAGGGATGCTTACAAAAAAAACAGCCATGCCCAGATGTCTACTCGAACTTGAAATGTTTGGTACTGAGTGTATGAGTGGATCACTAAACGACTTCGGCCTTCGAGGCTACGGTTTCAGTTGCAACATGCAGTACGTTTCTACTACTCTGAATTGACCAAAGCATGTGGTATGTATCCTTCATTTTACTTAAAAAGCCCCCTTGATACATGAGATACTACAAATAATTTCAGGCATACCCTCGAATTCTGATTGCCTGGTACTTTTTTTTTTAACTAAGTAATGAAGTGACGTTTATATTCATATTAGGCCTACGACTAGCTCGAACTAAAAACTCTTGTGAAATACTGTGTATATGTTATCCTTGTGAAGTGAGGAACTTCATATTTTGCTAAGAAAATATGTATGAAAAATTATATTTGTAGCTACTACTTGAAGAATTCAAATTAATATTATGATGGAATTTCAACTTACGAATACTCTGCATATAATGTGTTATCGGAGAGGAGTTTTTGTCTCGCAGTCAATTTATTTTTAGTTGAGGAACTCGAGAGTAAGTTGGAAATATATAATGACCCACGTTGTGGTGTGCTGTTCGATTAATCAGAATTGGAGTGAGAGAAATCTGTAGTTAAGGTCATTCAACACGTCAATTTGTAACTGTGAATGCAAGTTTTCTTTGATTTAGCGGGAAATCAGTCTGCTATTGTTGTAAGTAATAAATGGAAATATATACGTATATTTTCTGCTAGAGTAGGAATCCGCAGCCGTTATCCAATCAATCAGTTTCTGTGTGTGAAACTTCTGTCTAGGAAAGCTACATACAATTTGCTTTTAATAACAGCAGCTTCAAAATAACCTATCCATTCTTGTCATGCCAAGTAATGTTTGATTTTGATTTGTTATATTTAACTTTGGTTTTATGCCACTTTTGGCTAATCGTGAAGACGAGGATGCGTGATGAAATGACAAAATTGATGAAAGGACATCACAAAGAAAATAATGCACAGGCTGTGATCCGAACTCGGAACCTGTGGCGTCGTATTGCACTGTGCTAACCACTCCGCCACGGAGCTCTGCAAAGTAATGTTTGACCATACATTGCTCATGAAATAAAAACATAACATATACAGTGGCTCACATTAGTAATCAAATACGTAGCATCTTGCTGCATTTCTTCACAATATTTGAAAATTAACAACATGTACATAAATATAAACGATGGTGAAATATTTATACGCATTTCTTAAAGTTATATGTAACTTTTTTTTTTAATTTTGGGTGCACTTAGGCTATTTTGCACCCGCCACGTTATACGGGGTGCAGCCCCTTACCATAACAAATAACCTAACTGTAATGTCGCATAACTGAAATATTAAAATATTCTGACAGGTTAAAAGCTGAGGCTGTAAAGAGGCACTCAGCGCATATGACAGAAAGCAGGAGAACACACAGAATTATACTGGCCATAGGGCCAGTCGCCAGAGTCTCGTTAGTCTGCAAAGAGCAGTCCAGGGTGTACTACGTGGAATGAAGTTGAGGATTGGATGTAATACGTGGAAGGTCACCCCTTACACCCCTGTTACGTTTTCAAATCTGAAAATAGTTATTTATGTTTGGGTGTGAAAAAAGAGATCACTTTAATATTCAGACAAATCGTGAAAGCCTTCTGTTTCTGTTAAGCTACGTTTCCATTCTGACAAGTTCCAGACCCATGACGCGCAACATGTGCCGGCGCATGTTGCGCGTCATTCAGTGCACTGTTTCCAATTCAAAACTACTTCTGCAAAATACGCCCGCAACAGCACCGGAGTGCAGGACTTGAGTGTAGCGTTGTTCCATTGTGCTTTAGAGTAGTCGGTGTTTCTTCTCTTGTATTGTAATAATTTGGTAGTGATTTAACTTGTGTAAAGATGAACAATACAACTATGGCGGGTTTTGTGGTTATGGCAGGCGCGTACCATGAACTTGTAAAAATAAGAGGCGAAAACGACCTAGATGGTGGATTAGAAGTTTTCTAGCGAAAAGAAATTCGGAAGGAGCATATAACTCGTTGATGAGAAACTTACGTCTTCAAAGTGGATACGAAAACTTTGTAAGAATGACTGTAAGTGATTTTGCATTGTTGTTAAATCTTGTTGGACCACAGATTGTAGTCGCGTCGTCTGTTTCTACTCTAGTGCGCATGCCCCAGGAACTTGCTGCAGGCTGTTTCCATTGTCCGCGGTGCATGTTGTGCGTCTTAATTGTTGGGGCAATTTTGTCCCCGGCACTTGCGCCGCTGCATGTTGCAGACAGTTTCCATTTCAAGAAATGCTTGGCACATGCAGCGTCGCATGACGCGCGTCATGTTGCACGGCAAATTTGTGGTAATAGAAACGAGGCTTTACATAGTTTTTTTTACTGGTCAACTACAGTGCGGGGAAGGAACAATTGATGCTACTTCCTGACTACATTTGTTACCAGTAGCTGCATTGCTCCCTGACTGAAGTACGAGAAAAATGGGTAACAAAAACAAAAATACAACATTTGACGAATGGCAGCTATTTATTTTTACCGTACCTAACCAAAGGGTACAGGGAAATTGAAAATGTTAAGTAGTACATGTAAGCGTACCGTGGGTGATGCAATAAAACGTAATGAAAAGCAAAATGAGGTAGATTCCGTATCTCAGAAAATTCAACCAAGAGAAATAGGAGAACGAAATGAACGAGCTTCAGTATAACCTCATCCCCACCCCCTTTCCAAACTAAGAGCTCCGAAAGCAGCTGTGCAACTTGGAGCAGGCATTGGGACTGCTGTACGGTTCAGTAGCGTTTCGTCCGAAAGCGAAATTTCTAGAAAAATGCTACAGTTCGTCTGCGACGGTTTAATGAGTTGCGTTTCGTTCGAGCCTGGCTGATGATGAGTCACACCTTGACTAACCACTGGCAGCGATGGAATTGGTGACTAGTATACCTCGGTTTACAACTTTTAAAACTACATTGCATAGACAGCGGAGTGCAGACTCAAGACAAATTGTCGAGAGAGAGGTCCCGGGTTCGATACCCGGTGGACGCACAAGTGGTTCGGATCCCACTTTAAACTGTAGGTCCAATCCCTATTAGCCTTAATGTGCATAAAGTGGACTTAAAACAACAAATCAAATCAAAACAAATCGTCGAGAGGAAGTGAACTTGGATCTAGAAATTTTAGTCATGGCAGATGGCAACACTTTCTTACTATCTGACAACTACGAAGGTGAGATTTGCAATTTCCAGAGGGAAAGAAATATTAAAACAAAACAAAAAAAAATTCTTCGATGGAGCATTTAAGAGTGTTAGCAAGAGTTTGCTTCATTAAACACTATTAGGATGGTAGCCCTCGGACGAAACGCTACTTGGTCAGGTAACCGTAAGTTGCCTGTTCCTGGAATTCGGACGCGAAACGCTACGCCACGTGCTGTACACCTGGCGGTTCAGAAAGCGAAGATGAGCATGAGCGACGAATGCTGAAACTGATGAAGGGACACTCACAGAAAACACTCATGTGCAGGTCGGGATTCGAAACCGGGACCCCTGGCGTCGTAGTGCGCTGTGCTAACCACTCTGCCACGTAATATTTTTTATTTACTCATTTTTAGCTACTTCCTTTTAAACTAACTAACTAACTAACTCTCGAGCTTTCTTAAACCCGAAGGTTCATGGCTGCAGCAACACAGGCCTTCCATCTGTCCCTATATTGAGCAAGATCTATATACTCTTTTCCATCCCTACCGATTTCCTTTAGGTCCATCTCAACGTTGTCCCTCCATCTTGGTCCTGGCCTTCCTATAGGTCTCTTACCATCAGGTTTCCCAACAAGAATCCTATAAACTCCTCTTTCCTCTACCATTCGTGCCCTATGGCCTGCCCACCTAAGTCTTCTTGATTTAATTAGTCTAATAACATCTGGACATGAATACAAATTATGTAGTTCTAAATTATGTAACCTTCTCCACTCACCTGTCTCCTCATCCCTTTTAGGTCCAAAGATTTTCCTAAGAACCTTATTTTCAAATACTCTCAATTTATGTTCCTCTTTCAATGTAAGGGACCAAGTTTCACACCCATATAATACGAGCACTACATAAAAAAAAATACTGTTTTGTATATTTTAACTTTTAGTTTCTTAGTTATTAAACTACAAGGGTCGTTCAAGGTTGACCGGGACTTTTATTTCTGCAGAGGAAATAGGTAGCAGAAGAAACACCAAACTATGTCAGTTTTTCAAAGTATTCTCCGTGCGCGCCGAGGCACCGTTGCCATCGTTCTGGCAGCTCCCGAATTCCTTTGGCGTAGAAAGAACTTGGTTGTTGTCGTAGCCAATGGAGGACATCGCTCCGCAGTGCTTCGTCTGTCGTGAATTTCTTCCCTCCCAGATCGTCTTTAAGGGGTGCAAACAAATGATAATCACTGGGGGCTAAATCCGGACTGTAGGGGGGATGGGCCAGAACTTCCCAGCGCATGTCGGCCAGAGTTGTTGTTGTCACATTGGCCGTGTGAGGGCGGGCATTGTCATGGAGAAGAATGACATTTCCAGACAACATCCCAGGTCTTTTCTTGCGAATGGACTTTCGTACGGCACCACTCAACAATGTGGAGTAATACTGGGTATTAATCGTGCTCCCTTTGTCCAGAAAATCCACATGGATAACGCCCTTCATGTCCCAGAAGACACTTGCCATGATCTTTCCAGCGGACGGCTGCGTTTTGCTTTTCTTGGGGGGCGGGGAACCTTTATGCCGCCACTCCATGCTGCATCTTTTGGTCTCTGGGGTTGAATTGTGCAACCATGTTTCATCACACGTGATGATGGATTGCAACAATTCATCACCTTCTGCTCGAAACCGATTCAGAAGCTGTTCACAGACCGTCCTGCGTGTCCACTTCTGATCGAATGTCAGCTGGCGGGGAACCCACCTTGCACAGATTTTGCGGAAGCGTAAGTAAGTGGTCGTGAATGATTGTCTCAACACTCCCGACACTGATATTCACCTCGGCAGCAATATCCCGCACTGTTACTCGCCGATTCTCAAGAATCATTTGCTCAACAATTGCGATATTCACTGGTGTGACTGCAGTCGGGCGAATGTGTCCATGCGCTTCATTTGTCACCAGCTTCCGTCCTTCGCGAAACTGCTCACACCATTCGTACACTCTTGTCCGCGACATCGTTTGTTCACCATACTGTGCTTACAATCGTCTGAAAATCTGAGCTGGTTTCACTTTCTCCTTCACGAGAAATTTGATTACACACCGCTGCTCCACAGCCACAGACACACTGCTTGCCGCCATGTTCGCTGCAACTGCTGCGCATGCGCGAAATACGTCATGCCGGGCGCTAGTTACTCGCGAAGGAATACATTACGTCACCCACACGTTTCATCATGATCCGGCTATTCATCGATTTTTTACGTACGAAAATCCGGTCAACCTTGAACGACCTTGTAGAAGACAAAAGTTTATGAAGAGAGAAGTAACATGCATTTCCTGAATTAAGCCTACTTTTTATTTCCTCTTTAATATAATTTTCATTGGTTAATATTACTCCTAAGTATTTGAATTTGGAAACTGGTTCAAACGAGTTGTTATCAATAATTAGATTTTGATTATTACCTAACCCTTGGTTTCGGCCTGTAAGCATATATTTAGTTTTCTCTTTGTTAACTTCCAAACCTATGTCTTTAGCAGTTTTGAAAAGTATTTTAGCATTATTCTTAATTGTATTTATATCATCCCCTAATAAGTGTACATCATCTGCATATGCTAACAACTGAGTCACACCATTTAATTTTAGTCCTTCGTTAGTTTCTTTTACCTTCCTAACAGCATATTCTAAGGCAAAATTAAAGAACAATGGAGATAATGCATCTCCTTGTTTTAACCCATCATGAATTGTAAATTTGTCAGACACATAAATACCCACACGAATTTTACTTTCTGTTTCACTGGTGCATACTTTTATCATATTAACAAGCTTCTTAGGTATTCCAAATTCGACTAATATATTATATAATTTATCTCTTTTGACCGAATCATTTGCTTTTTTGAAATCAATGAATACCTGAAGGACATTTTGATCATATTCCCACTTTATTCAAGTGACTTCCTATTACCTACGCTAAAAAAAGAAATTTAAAAAAATGAATATTAGTCTTTTTTTCAACATATCCATTGAGAATGTAAATGATCTGTCCATTTTTTATTTTGTCAGGAAACCTTTAAAGTTTGACATTATAGTTATTGGACCTTTGTCGCCATTGCACTGAAAGTTTACATCATTGCAAAGGCTGATATATCTATCTACCAGATAGAACACTGGAATTGAATGAGATTAGGTAGTTGTTCTGTAATGGAGATAACACAATTCCATTATAACTTTGTCATTCGGTAAAATAATCGATTACTTTGATTTCACTATTATTCAAAATGTATCTATCTGTTAAAAGCAAAAGTAAGAACCGAAGTCCACCATGCCAGCAACACTACTACTTCTAAGCAGCTCCCACAAGTGACTGAGGTTAGAATGAAAGTTTGTCTTGTTTTAAGTTCACTTGTATGCACAGATAGGCTAATTGGTAGTGGACCTACAGTTTAAAGTGGGAAATGAACCACTGTGCCTCCACCAGGAATCGAACCCGGTTAGAATGCAAGTGGTTTCTCATACTCAGATGGCAATTGTAGATGATTGAGGGAAATTGTAGGCTGCAATTGTTTCATCTCTTATCGTCTGATGTCTACATACAAGCAATTTGGTATATTGAGTGTGTTTTTCGTTCATCTACGCAATATGGCAGCAGCCACGAGAATGCAAACTCAAGACAGGCACACAAATTTGGAAGTAGTAAATAGTGTATAGATGAATGAACAGGGCAAAATTTAAATTAACACACAAGTATTGCTTTCGAAAATCTTAGCATGCTGTGGAGCAAATTGTGGTTTTGCATTAAAGGGAAGACACGCGAATACCACTACTCACTCGTGCATGCAGTGATCGAAGTGGTAGTTTGAAGCTAGGGTGAAACGAGCCTTGGAAATCGGTCGGGAAGTTGTTTGTTATTGTTTCACATAATTTGTAAGTAGTCACACGTAGTCTGAGAAACAGAAAAGTCACACATACAAGAACCTTGCTTGCCACGGATAATAATCCTGGGGAAGTGGCGCTACCAGCTCCTATTTTCCAAAATTTGGCACGTTAGGTATTACACCAGATGTGTCATTTGGGTATGATACATTTTTATTATATTCCTGTGGAGATTCGAACAGTGTTCTCGGCTTGCGAGCCAGCTTAAATCGACGTTAGCGTCCAATGTTTCGAGCGCATACATTGCTGCCATCATAAGGTAGAGAGCATCCTGCTTAGAGCAATGTATGCACTCCATTAGTTTGAGAAAATCTAAAATAACAGGAATTCCTATCCCTGTTCTCGTGTTGATATTTCCTGGCAAATAAGAGGCTGTCGCGGTCTATTGCCGCGCTATACATTGAAGAAACAATGCTTTCTAACGACCGCCATGTTGGGCAGATTTCAGTTGTATCTTGGCATTTATCTTATTCGTATATTTTCAAGTTAAGAACTTGGATTAAATTATTTATAGTTAATTGTTTTTATAATTCATGTATATATTACGTTTCTTTATATTTTATAATATTATTCACGTATTTTTTTTACTTTCTTTTTCGCGTATTTTTGCAACATTTATTCAGAATTTATAGGATCCCAAATAATATATGCAACGTTTTCATTGTTTTTGAAGCACAAGTTAAATACAAGGTGGTTATAATTAAAGTGACGGTGTTCAGAGTGGTACAGCACAGGCTGTAATGAGAGTAGCAGTCTGAAACTTCGCAGATATGCTAATGAAGCAATGCGCTTGCGAATTATGCAACAAAAAAAATAGTTCCAATTCTCGCCACCAGGGTAAAAATGGCGCTGTAAGCAGTCAAAACTTGGTATAGTTAAAGGAAAAACACTATAAATCACAGAAAACAATACTCTTTGTAATAAAATATCGCTACAATTTCACTATTCGAATTACATGAACATTACTAAAGGAAAAAGCAACAAGCGTCACCAACAACAACCAGGGAGCTCACACAATGGTTAGGCAATGTCACCGGCTTTGACGTCAGAGTTACGGAAAATTCCACGTTTTGACTGCTTACAGCGCCATTTTTCACCCTGGTGGCGAGAATTGGAACTATTTTTTTGTTGCATAATTCGCAAGCGCATTGCTTCATTAGCATATCTGCAAAGTTTCAGACTGCTACTCTCATTACAGCCCGTGCTGTACCACTCTGAACACCGTCACTTTAATTATAACCACCTGGTACATTTCTTCTTAATATTGATTTTGATGTACAAGATTGAAGTAATTTGTCTTCCTTATAAACTAAATCTTTATTTAATCATTTTTTTATGTACAAGGGCAAATATGATTTATTTGATAAAATCAGTTTAGTTATTTCTATATAGTTTAATATTGTAATATTATAGCAAAGTATTTCTCCCTCGTTTTCAATAAAATATCGTATTCCTATTGGCTGTTTATGTTAGGAGTAGGGGAACCACGCTTCGTGTTCTTGGCGATGTAAAAACTTCCGCGTTGGCATTTTTAATTGTTGCCGACCTTAACTTTAGCTTACTATCGCTTATTAACATTGATGTGTTATATAAATTATCAGTTTTTCTTGTGTTATTTTATGTTATGAGTTTGTATTGTAAGTTAGAACAATCTGTTATGCTGCGCCTCGCGCTTGAGGTAGCAGTTGAGGAAGGCGGTGTGCGGACTCTCGTGTTAAATAAATTGCTTATGACTGCCTGCGAGCGTGCATGACCCAATAAATTATAACTTTTAACTTGTGCGAATCAGTATGTACGCGCGCGATTCGTGATTAAAGATTTTGGACATTTTAATTATAAAGTATTTGGAATTTTATTTACTGTCACGTGTCGCAATTCGGTGGTTTCCTTCCTGGAGGAATGTGGATCGTCTTAATCCCGCAAGTAGGAACTCGAGGGGGGCTCGACCAATGGAAACCTGAGAGGGAACGGGATTGCATGGAGGAAAAACGCTGCCGCAGCTACCGGCCGTTGGCGGAGGCACACTGCTTTTCTCCGCCCTCTCGCTTTCTCCCCTTCTCTACCGTTACAACTGTTGAATCGGTACGTTTCGAGAGAGCTTATGTTTAAATTAATGGACGACCTCCACTCTGGTTCGGATCCTAGCCAAGTCATTAGGTACCATTTTTTAAAAAAAATCTATATTTCATTTAATCATCTTCGTCGCAGTCGTCCTTAGAAGTTACAAAAGCGACGCAAAATAACGAAATTGCAAATACAAGTTCTATATGTTAATTATGCTGATCAGAGCAAATATTGAAAATACTACTACCCATAAATCTGTGGAGCAAGGCAGAGCATAACGGTAGAGAAGGTGAGTAAGCGAGAGGGCGGAGAAAAGCAGTACGGACTGCCGCAAACGGCTGGTAGCTGCAGTTCCTTCCCCTCTCACGCGTTCATTGGTCGAGCCCTCTCCAGTTACTACTTGCGCCGAGGATTTGTTTTGGTTCGCTTGCTTCACAGGTTCGTGGGACGGAGTATAGCTGTCGCGCCACAATCTTATGCAAACAGAAAGAGAAAGCATTTAAACACGCGGTCATGAAATGAGGCGGGTGGCAGAAGCTCGCGCTGTTGCCACGTGGGAGCACTACCTCGAATGTTCGGAGGTTTAAGAGAATGAAAGATCTCCTTGTAGAGTTGGTCTTTGTAATCCGTGTGATACAAACTGACAGTATTTGCTCGAAAGGTCAGGGATGACACAAAAGTGCCCCGGAGAGAGGTCGGTCTGACGCTCGAACTAGGCAACGCAGCCTGGTTGACGTTGCCACACAGTGTGCGGGAACCAACGACTTTCGTCCCGCTCTCGCTTTGCTTTTCCCACGTGTGGCATCACTGCAATTCTGACCAGCCGCCAATTTTCATGGCCGGGCGTTTAGTGTGTCTGTTCGTTTTTTAGATTCCAGTCATGAATTATCTCCTTGACAAAAACTAAATTAAAATAATGAACGTGGCTAAAGTATTTATCTAAATCCTTACAAAAAATGCATTTTGGAATGAATAGGAAATCCAACATCCTATTTTGTTCACACTTCTTTATTCTTTATTAATATTAGTGTGCTAAATACGATTCACATGATGCTCTTCCTTGAATGATTCATAAAAGTGAATTAACTTTTACAATTGATGCATGAAAAATAGTTCAAACTGTAAACTCGAATCTTGGGAAAAGCTAAAAACTAGGGATGGCCACTCTTTTTCGAAAAATTCAAAATCGAAAAAAAAATCCACAACAAAAAAGGAAGTACGTAAAAATTTTTTGAAAATTTTTGAAGATTCGAGAAACGAAAAGCCAATTCTTCTTCCAAAAAAAAAAAATTCGAAAAATTCAGTTTCGAAGTTTCCCTTTATAAAGTCGGGTTTTCAAAACCTGCCATCTTGAGCTAAATACTGCATTTGCTAGAATATCGTCAGGTAAATTGAAACATACAGTAAAAAACCCTTATTTCGTCGCACTCCTCATGGCCACTTTTTTTTCTAAAACGAAAATGGACGATTTTTTTTTCCAAAAACTAAATCCGGGAAGACG
The DNA here is from genome assembly GCF_977018435.1 of Lepisma saccharinum. Taxonomy (NCBI): domain Eukaryota; kingdom Metazoa; phylum Arthropoda; class Insecta; order Zygentoma; family Lepismatidae; genus Lepisma; species Lepisma saccharinum. The sequence continues at coordinate 13,571,872 of NC_139248.1, read as the reverse complement.
AGAGAAGAGGTGCTCTCGAAAAGTAGTGTAAGAACTTCAATGGGATAATGTCCGGTTGACATTGCATGGTAACATTTGCATAGACACACACTTGTGTGCATATACGCTTCATTTATTATGCGTTACTATGCATCACCTAGGCTGAACGTGTGTTATTTCCAGTCACATTCCCTGTCATTAATGAAATCTTGCAATAGCCAAGAGAGACTGAATATTTAAGTGGCAAATGTGTTGTCACGTTTATACCAAACAATATCGCATCACTTGTTCCTAATTTACAAGAATTGGAATCGTTTCCAAACGCTGGCACAAAATTGCTTGCACATAATTTGATCTGTAAGTAATATTATAGTTCTCACTTCACACACAGATTACCTATCCCCTGGGGAAAGCGACGAGGAATCAGTCATAATCTATGTCAGTCAATTGGAAATAATGACTACAGATCATTGCCAACAAGGGATCAATAATAATTGTTTGATTAATTCTACGCTCTGCGTAGATACCCAAATGTAAAACTCACTTCCACGTAGTACACTCTAGACTGCATTTGGAACACTAGCGATGCTCTGGCGTCACGGCCAGTATACCTAATCCTCCGTGAAGTTTGTATTGTGTGATGTACAGTAAAACCTCGTTAATGCGGACTAATGCGTGGATAAGTTGACCGGTTTAACGAAAGTCCGGATTAACTGAAAGAACCTAAAGGAACAGTAGAAAGTGCATTAAAACTCCGTTTATAGCAACAGGACACGTTTATTATGGTGTATTTAAAGGGCATAGGCCTAAATACACTATACAGCACAGTACAAAGTCTGCGAGAAACAGAAATTCATGAGTGGTTGACTGTCTTTTCTTTGGGAAGTTGCGTTTTGCCTGTCCGGATTAAGCGAAGTCCGGCTTATCGGGGTCCGGATTAACGAAGTTTTACTGTACTTGTGTATTTGTGATTCTCCTTTCATCCGTTTCATCTTTCCACCACTCATCTTGGCGATTAGCCAAAATTGGTAGAACAACGGAGTTAAACAAATGAAATCAATCAAACAAATTAAACGAAACCAAGAATGTCAAAAAAAAAAAAAATAGGGTATTTTACAAATAAATGTATGTTGGTCACATAAACCACCAAGAGTGTTTCATGGTGGTTTGCAAAGCAATATTCATACAATATACGCGGGGACCTATAACCCAAATTTTTCAGAGAACTGAAAAGTCATAGTTATATGTTTCTTCCTCTGAACTACAGATGTCCTTGTATAATCACAATAAGCATTATTACAATTAATAAATAATTAATAGCTATACTTTGTATTGTTACGTAAGAGGAATAAATAGAACATGTTCAAAGTTAAAACAAACTATAGATATGGCTAATAAAAGTTCGTAAATTATTGTTTCTTTTCATTTGCGATGTGCCACTCTCGTGAAGTTCATTACATTTAATTATAAAATTGGATGCGTTAAATATCAAACTATTAATTTCTTAAGTAGAATTCTAACCAGTGCCTAGTTAGGGATCGGTTTGTTCATTGAACTCTCCAGCCTAACTATTGCCTATTTTTGTGAGAGCAGGAAAAGGTTTATTATCCATTTGCCTAGACTCATCTCACCCAACAGGATAGTAGGGGCTTGCCCCGAGTTGATAATGTCCTGGAGATGAGGCCTTGCTCGAAAAAGGTTTATTATCCATCAAACTATTAATTTACTTATTAACCTTGCACACTTCAATAATATCGAATTATATTATCATAATTCTTTTACTTTTCATTTAATGTTGACGCTGTACTCAATTTATATTGTTTCAATAAAATAACAATATTTTCACTTCATGATTTAATTCTATAAGTAAACGAATAGTGCATATTAACGACTTTTGGTTTAAATATTTTAACATGTTTTTACGGTGTACCTTGTTTAGAATAACATTTCAGTAATTTTGGAAATTTTTTAGTGTCAAAATAATTTCCAGAGTCAGAAAAAAAATCAGATTTGTTGCTTAATTGTAAGCACAAGCGTCATATATACTCGTAATAAACCGCACATAACATTATTTTCTTTGACGTGGGTCTCCTGAAGCGCGGGCCGAGGGCGAGCGCCCGAGTTGCCCCTCCCTAGGGCACTTATTACTTATACAGGGTGGCTATTCTAGGACCATGATAAAATTCAAGTATAATTCCCGGTTTTCAAGGCTAACTTTCCAAAAATTCAAGCAGATGTTTTCTCGTTTTCAACCTCACGTATTACCGCCTCTCAACATCCACACACAAATATCTTCATAATACAGGGTGTCCCACGAACGGCGCAACTGGGAATTAAGAGTGGCGTTACTTTGTAACCGAAACCTGTACATACATAAGTCATACACCAAATGTTAGCCCTGTCCAAGTAGATATTTTTAAACATAGAAACAACAAACGGGGTTCAGTGTTGTTCATGCAGTGTTCATGTATAGTTCAGAGAAGAAAACCGATCGTCTTCGCGTATAGCCAATCCTGAAATGCCTCGTAAAGGCGTACTGGTCCAAATGGGTGTTTTAAAAAATTATGAGGTACAGTGGCAACACTGTTGATGTTTGAAGGCAACAAAAGGTGTGTTTAGTGATGGTCTATGACATGGAAATACTGGAAACAGGAAAAAAAGAAAATGAAAATTATGGTGAAAAAAGTGTTACTTACCTACTCCTGGCAACCATGCAATGCGATAAGAGCGCCCACCGAACGAGAACAAAAGAATCAGTTAGTTGTGTACTCAGAACTGTTTGAGCCGTGCATTTCGCATTGTTCGTAGGGGAAGATTAGAATTGTTCTGTGAAATGAAGTACTCTTTGGAAGAGAGGGTGTTCATTGTGGAACATTATTTTTGTTAAAAATCGTACGCTAGTGTAAAAACTGTGTTTCGCGAGAAATATCCGAATAACAGTGTTCCAGAAAATTCGACGATATATCGACTTGTTTCCAGATTTCGTGAAACAGGATCAGTTAATGACAAACCCTACCACAGACAACCACCAGTTTTGACACAAGGTGTGCTGCAGGATGTGGAGCAGAGAATATCACAATCTCCCAGGAAATCTGTTCGTAAACTTGCTGCACAGTCAGGTGTATCAAAAACAACAACTCACCGAGCGTTAAAACAATTGCACCTACGTGCATATAAGGTACAGGCTGTGCAAGAACTGAAGGAAGCAGACAAAGGTGCACGTGTAAGATACTGCCAGTGGTTTAGAAATTTTATTAGAGACAATGGTGTGAATATTTTGGATAAGGTTTTTTTCACGGATGAAGCATGGTTCTACTTAAATGGATATGTCAACAGTCAAAATTCTCGACACTGGTCAAGTAACAATCCCCATTTGTTACATGAACAATCACTTCATCCACAAAAGATCGGTGTGTGGTGCGCAATTTCGCGGAGGAAAATAATCGGTCCATTCTTTTTCAACACAACAGTTGACGGAATAGTTTATCGTGAACTTATCACACAGTTTATTTCTCTGTTGGAACGTGATGAACGTGATTGTTGGTTTCAACAACACTCCGCAACATGTCACACGTCTAATGAAACTTTAGACATGTTGGCAGAGTTTTTTGGCGATCACATTATAAGCAAAAACTTATGGCCCAGTCGCTCCCCGGATCTGACGTCTCCAGATTTTTTTCTGTGGGGTTATTTGAAACAAACAGTTTACATTAATAACCCAAGAACACTTGATGATCTAAAAATAAACATTTGCACAGCCATTAACAATTTAAACCAATCAACCTTGCATAAAGTTGCTTCCAACATGATAAAACGTGTTGATGAATGCCTCAGGGAAAATGGTTGTCATTTTCAACATCTTTTGTAAAGCTACACTGCCTGTTACGCGCATTGCATGGTTGCCAGGGGTAGGTAAGTAACACTTTTTTCACCATAATTTTCATTTTCTTTTTTTCCTGTTTCCAGTATTTCCATGTCATAGACCATCACTAAACACACCTTTTGTTGCCTTCAAACATCAACAGTGTTGCCACTGTACCTCATAATTTTTTTAAAACACCCATTTGGACCCGTACGCCTTTACGAGGCACTTCAAGATTGGCTATACGCGAAAACGATCGGTTTTCTTCTCTGAACTATAGATGGCGAAATAGTCCACCTACCCAAGGTGGAAATTGACGTCCAAATTTCCGTACGAATGTTTGACATGCAATTTTCCATGCTTTGTGGAAAAGTAAATTTGCACTTTCACTTACATTTGGCAACACTGCATGAACAACACTGCACCCCGTTTGTTGTTTCTATGTTTAAAAATATCTACTTGGACAGGGCTAACATTTGGTGTATGACTTATGTATGTACAGGTTTCGGTTACAAGGTAACGCCACTCTTAATTCCCAGTTGCGCCGTTCGTGGGACACCCTGTATAAAGGGTCTATGCGATTCCAACATCCAAAAATTATAATTCAATTAAACGGTATACGTAATATAATTAAAATATTTAATTTAAGGTGCTGACTTTCTATTTACAATCAGAGGCACAACCACGAATTTTTGTCTGAGCGGGCGGGGAAAAAGCCAGGATAAACGTACTAATACTAATAATGTTATTATTATAACATTATTATTATTGATTTGTTTTATTTTACTTCGCATCTTGTGCCACGTTTGGCTAATTTGCGAAGATGGGGACGAGTGATATGATGGAATTGATGAATGGACAGTCACAAACATCCATGCCCAAGCCGGGATTCGAACCCGCCGGAACCAACATTGTTGATGTTATTATTATTAGTAGTAGTATCAAAGACGTTATTATCCTCGTAAATTATGCAAAAAGGGGGTAGAAGTTGGTGCTAAAGCATTTGTGTTCGAACAAACGATTTCAATTATTTTCTCAACACATGGCGCAGTAGTTCGGATCCCACTTTAAACTGTAGCCTTCCTGTGCATCAAGTGGACTTAAAACCACAAATCAATCAATCAATTTTACAACTTTATTTCATGGCGACTCCCGCCGCCTCCTAGCTATGGTTATAAACTTAATTAAACTAAGCAAAGTAGGAATTACGAGCGAAGCGAACAAGAAAATTTTACGAAAATAATTTTTATTTGCATAAACTGTGAATAGGATTTGGATTCAAAGAGTTGTAATTTTTCACGTCTACGGAGAAAATTCAAGTAGAATTCATGCATAATTCCCGGAATTCAAGGAATTCCCTGTGAGTAGCCACCCTGTTATAGTAATATAGTTAGCACCCACGTCAAGTGCCCTTTACTAAAATATATTTCTTGTTTCTGGGAAGGAGCTAATTAATGCACTGGAATGGAGTACTCACTTATTCCCGAAACTGGCTTTTTTGATGTCTATTATTCTCATGTCACAAAGACTAGTCTCTGGATAAGTGAGTACTTGTACTTTGGTTGCTAAGAGCCCTAAACTTGGCCTCCTATCCTAACAACTTAGGTATTATTTGAATTGTAGCTGTGAAAATAATGTACGTGAGTTGTTTACGCGGGTTAAATCTGGTGCCATAAGCATGTTGAGCAACTGATTTTTGCAACGCGTTACACTCTGGGTGTGACTGCAGACAAACTCCCCTTAACTTCAGTACATTATATTATCTTTGCTGCAAGCTCCAAAGAAAATCAACTAGGTGTAGATCTCTTGCCAAGAAACATTATTTTGCTTAATCTTATAAAGTACTGTGGAAGAAACAAATTAATAGAAATGAAGAAAAAAAGTATCAGGAGTTTGATGCGTTTGCAAAAAAATAATATTCAATGTTCAGAAACTGAAACAGCATTTACACCTGGTTAGATATGCATTAATTATAATAATAATCCTAGAGTTAAATTAGGATTTGTGCAAAAAAAGACAGTACTTAGCAACACTGACTCTCAACGCTGCACTAGCACCATCTAGGAAGTCGAAACGTGCCAAAACTCTTCCTCGCGAGAACAAGAGATCAGTAACATCATTTTTATTCTCGGTAAAACGATGTGGTGAAAAACGTTTTCGTCCCTATCGGCTACATTCGGACTTTCGATGTAAAATATAACACTTTACCACGATAGGACATTGTCTCTTAATCTTAGCCTTTCTCCAAAAATCAATCGCTTCTTACTCTTCCAACCAGGAGGAAGTCTTCGACTCTTGTCATCCATTTTCTGGTTTCTGGAATGTGCATACCATTCCCTTCTTCATGGAGGTCTTCACTTGCGGTTTTTTCTTGTTTCTGCTGCATTGCGGGGCGATGTCGTGTGGTTCCACAAGGATGTAGAAGTTGTGGAGGCCTGTTCTGGCAGAGGACCAGTAGTTCCTGATATTGAAAAACGCCGGAGACACCCTGCTGGGTGATTTTATCAGTGTTGCTATCTGTCCATTTACTTACTACATTGGAAATTTGCCTTTTTTCGTGGTATCGGAGAGGGAGCCAACGGTACAGGCAGGAACATAGTAAGGGCTGGACACGGTATGTTCCTCCTTTGGCCTGTTCTATTTTCGCTTCAAGCTATCTTCGTGAATAGTTGTAGCAGTGGTGACAGCTCTGATATCGTTATTGGAAAGATTTATTCTGTCATCAAAGATTTTATTTCTAGGGTGTTCTGGAAAAAGTACTTAAGTCAATAACTGCAATTTTACAGCAGACAGTTATACAGGGTGATTCAGAATTCCTATTACACACTTCTAGGGGTTGTAGAGAAGACTTAGTAGATCAAGTTTTGATAAGGAACCCATGTCCGAAAACGTACCGTTTTGGTAGATCACATAATTTCACATCTCCCGCTTCACCACAGTAGGCAACCCACATTAACAGAGGGATACGTCTTCAGTCACCTGATGTCATGTGTGCTGCTTCCAACGTCCTCTGTTTACAATCTGTTTACACACCACATGTAGTTCCAACATGACGGCGCACCAGCACACTTTTCCCATGACGTCCGACAACATCTCAATCAAACATACGGGGGCAGGTGGATAAGTCGCGGTGGACCAACTCATTGGCCACCACGATCGCCGGATCTAACTCCTCTTATAAACTTTTCGTACGGGGCCACATGAAGAGTTTTGTTTTATGAGACTCCTTTAGTGTCGGAGGAAGACCTGGTTGCACGAGTTCTGGCTGCAGCAGACACGATTCAGCACACACCAGGTATTTTTGATCCTGTGTGTGCAAACATCCTTCGGAGTTACACTGTTTGCAACGAACTTCAGGGTCGCCACAGCGAGCAGCTCTTGTAGTGACGCAGGTAGTTGTGAAATTATGTGATCTTGTCATCTGTGTAGTACCAAAACTTGATCTACTAAGTCCCCTCTATAACCCCTAGAAGTGTGTAATAGGAATTCTGAATTACCATGTATAAGGTCCCTGAACCCAATATGGCCTATTTGCTGTTCTCAAGTAGTTATATTGTTAATTCAATAAATGACGTTAAAATGTCATTTAGACTGTTCGAATGACGTGTATGAACCTCTTGGCTGTATCTATAGTGCAGTAACGTGAAGACAAAGAAGCGAAATCGCTGGACCTCGTGATTGTGTTCCACTTCCACGTGATCTAATATTGCATATGGAAGTTATTACTTACTACATCTTCTAAGTGATAGGTGGTTGTATCTCTAGTCCATATTATGACAGCTCATAATTTGTACTTTACAACAATGTACTTAGTTTAGAATTTAATCTAAAGTCCTGTTTAAAACAAACGAAAAACGAACACTAAGTAAGGTGGACTCAATATGGCCTACATAGGAATATATCGTAAAGACCATGTGTAAATGTGACATTTGTTACTCTTATGTTCACGTAGAGTGTCTGGGAGTCACTAAGGATGAAGGACCTTTCATTTGCTTAGACTGTGATGTGTAATTCATGGTCTCCTGGTGACAAGTTATGACACGTCACTTCCTTGTTCGTTGGTTTGTAAATTTCTTTGTATAATCTCATTATGTCGTTATGTAAATAAAACATAAGTGTATTAATATACTTATGTACCTATAAAAATAACATTGTGGTACTCTATTGACAATTTCTGTTACATTTTTTGTGGAAAAGAACAAGATATATTAAGAGGCCATATTGGGTACATATGTACCCAATACGTCCTAAACGTTACTTTTTAACAAAATATCCACTGCACTCATGTCATTATTTGGAACCGACTCCAATTTGCAGTAAACGTCCAGAAATGTTCCCTCTTTTGAATCTTACCATTAGTTTTACCTTTCTGATTTTGTACACCATTAGAAACAATAGCAAATCTTAGGTAGGCCATATTGGGTTCAAGTACCTTCTTTATTTTTTTAATAGCAAATATAACAGACATGATGTAAACCTTGGATTATCACTGTTTATAATCTTTTCACATGGTCAATATAAAATCATACATATAATATTTTCTTTAATTGAGTCAGTGTGGCTTAAATTAATGTAATACAAAATTGCAGTTTGTGACTCGTATGCCATTTCTAGAACATCCTACATTTGCTAAATATGTGTACTGAAATTGAGTTTTTCATGCCTCTCTTCAAAACAGTTTTTCAGTTAATGGTTGTTGCGTTCATATAGTTAGTTTAGAACTTAATAACATATAAAGTTGTTAGTTAGTATTCGAACAAAATAACCAAAGTACAAAATGTGTTACATGGGAAAAAGTGGGTGTAAAATGGAGGAATGTTTCTCCATTTTCTACCATTCCATGCAGAGAATGAATGGTTCCTCAGTTTTAAAAATTCCAGAAATGAGATTATTTCATGTGAATTACACTTTATGACAAAAGCCCCCCTTACAGGTTTATCTTGAACGAGTTATGACACATAATGCATAAGTACATGCATTTCGGGAGCTACAACTGCATGATATATAAAGAATTAATGAAAAAGAGTTGTACTGGATATTCTCTCATTTGGTGGACCTAGTAGAAGTTTCTCCAAAGATAATAACAATATAAACAATATGGTAGTAAAAATAATATATTTGGAATAAACTGGGTTAAATTTTATTAGTTCATTAGTTATTTTTGTACTATTATTACTATTTCTATTGTTATTCTTTCTGAGCGCCCTCTCTCCACAAAAGTTTCTGGCGATGCCATATATACGTATATACCCAATCCAAATGTCAAAGTTCATGGAATTAGGATGTTAATATACCTAGGTACATTAATTTTGTTACATATTTTTAGGTATTTTACATATGTTTTCGCTTAAGGGAGCACGAAAAGGGTCTGAGAAGCAAAAGCAAATTATAATGCAATGTAGAACACGGAATTCGGGTAAGAGGGAAAATGTAACAGTGTAGACCAAGAGAGAGAAAGATGTTGAAGATACAGTATATAGAAGAAAAATGGTAGATAGATAACGTTACCACTAGGTATTAGAGCAGGGAGCTGTTGAACCTCCAAGTTGTTCAGTATTTTCGAATATCGTTACTATCTTAAGCATTATAACAAGAGGCCTCATTCTTCTTTATGACGTAACTTAAAAGGACCACAAAAGAAATTACGATACGAGACACTTGCTGCTTTATAAACAAGGCTGCTGATTTAACTTCATTCAACTTGAGATTGCGTTGCGCCTCTGCTCATAGCAGAAGAGTAGAAAATATAAACTTATCAAGAACTGAATCTTAAGAAGCAATTTGAAAGCAAATTAAGTGGCGTGATTAACTTAAAGAACTTCGTAATGAAAATCTAAATCGAGGCCTAGATTTTGAGGGATCTCCCTGTGCAACAATTAAGCTGAAAAGTGGGATGGATCGAGTCATTGTTGGCGTGAGTTTCGTGCAACAACTACAAACTTACAGCAAGTTCATTTCCTTCACTCTGCTGAAATCTGCAGAAATGGTATTACATAAATTATTCACTGGTGTATAAATATTGCAAATTTGCCTAATGGTACAATGACGCAGGTAGAAATTTCGTGAGGCAGTGGGGTTTATGACTTCTGTAGCACTCAATCTTGTATTTTGGAATATTTTTTGCATTGGTTGTTCTTTTTCGGTAATTTAGGTACAAAGATAAAAATATTGGTACAATTTATAATACTTGTGGTACAATTTATAAAACTACTGGTACAATTTTTAATGCGTGGGGAACTATTTACAATTCCAGTGGTACAATATATAAAACTAGTGCTACAATTTACAAAACTAGTGGTACAATTTATAATACTTGTGATACACTTTAAAAAACGAGTGCTACAATTTATAATACGTGTGGTACAATTTACAAAACTAGTGCTACAATTTATAATACGTGTGGTACAATTTACAAAACTAGTGCTACAATTTATAATACGTATGGTACAATTTAAAAAACTAGTGCTACAATTTATAATACGTGTGATACAATTTACAAAACTAGTGCTACAATTTATAATACGTGTGGTACAATTTACAAAACTAGTGCTACAATTTATAATACGTATGGTACAATTTAAAAAACTAGTGCTACAATTTATAATACGTGTGGTACAATTTACAAAACTAGTGCTACAATTTATAATACGTGTGGTACAATTTACAAAACTAGTGCTACAATTTATAATACGTATGGTACAATTTAAAAAACTAGTGCTACAATTTATAATACGTGTGGTACAATTTACAAAACTAGTGCTACAATTTATAATACGTATGGTACAATTTAAAAAACTAGTGCTACAATTTACAAAACTAGTGGTACAATTTATAATACTTGTGATACACTTTAAAAAACTAGTGCTACAATTTATAATACGTGTGATACAATTTACAAAACTAGTGCTACAATTTATAATACGTGTGGTACAATTTACAAAACTAGTGCTACAATTTATAATACGTATGGTACAATTTAAAAAACTAGTGCTACAATTTATAATACGTGTGGTACAATTTACAAAACTAGTGCTACAATTTATAATACGTATGGTACAATTTAAAAAACTAGTGCTACAATTTATAATACGTGTGGTACAATTTACAAAACTAGTGCTACAATTTATAATACGTGTGGTACAATTTACAAAACTAGTGCTACAATTTATAATACGTATGGTACAATTTAAAAAAACTAGTGCCGCGGTGGCTCAGTCGGTAACGCGTCTGACTACCATGCTCAAGGTCCCGGGTTCGATCCCCGGCCGGTTCAAATCCGGGAACTTTTCTAACGGTGGAAGCGGCCCCGGCGCCTACCCAGCGTCGAATAACATGGGTACCTGGGGGAAACCCTGGGGGGTAAAGGCGGTCAGGGGCGTGATGCTGATCACATCACCCCCACTCACGACCGGATCAAGAAAGTGTGGGGCGTTACCCCCACACCCCCTATACGCCTTCATGGCGTGGTGCTATGCACAAGGGAGCACTTTACCTTTTAGTGCTACAATTTATAATACGTGTGGTACAATTTACAAAACTAGTGCTACAATTTATAATACTTGTGGTACAATTTACAAAACTAGTGGTACAATTTATAATACTTGTGATACACTTTAAAAAACGAGTGCTACAATTTATAATACGTGTGGTACAATTTACAAAACTAGTGCTACAATTTATAATACGTGTGGTACAATTTACAAAACTAGTGCTACAATTTATAATACGTGTGATACAATTTACAAAACTAGCGCTACAATTTATAATACGTGTGGTACAATTTACAAAACTAGTGGTAAAATTTATAATACGTGTGGTACAATTTACAAAACTAATGGTACACTTTATAATACCATTGCCACTATTTACAATTTACAATTCATGATGGGTTTCGAAAAGGAGATGCATTATATCGATTGCTCATTAATTTTGCCTTAGAATATGCTGTTAGGAAGATACAAGAAACTAATGAAGGATTAAAATTAAACGGTGTGACTCAGTCGTTATGCAGATGATGTAGACTTATTAGGGGATAATATAAAAGAAACAATTAAGAATAATGCTAAAACATTTTTAAAAGCAGCTAGAGAGATAGGTTTGAAAGTTAGCAAAGATAAAACTAAATACGTGCTTACAGGCCGAAACCAAGTGTTAGGTAGTAATAAATATCTAATTATTGATAACAGCTCATTTGAACCAGTTTCCAAATTCAAGTACTTAGGATAAAACTGACAAATGAAAATTATATTAAATAGGAAATAAAAAACAGGCTTATTTCAGAGAATGCATGTTACTTTTCTCTTCATAAACTTTTATCTTCTCGTATAATATCCAAGAATCTATAAGTTGAAATATACAAAACAGTAATTCTGACTTTAGTGTCATATGGATGTGAAACTTGGTCCCTTACATTAAAAGAGGAACATAAATTAAGAGTATTTAAAACTAAAATCCTTAGAAAAATATTTGGACCTAAAAGGGATGAGGAGACAGGTGAGGGGAGAAGGTTACATAATTAAGAACTCCAAAATCTGTATTCATGTTCAGATATTATTAGAATAATTAAATCAACAAGACTTAGGTGGGCAGGCCACGTGGCACGAATGGGAGAGGAAAGAAGAGTTTACAGGATTATTGTTGGGAAACCTGATGGTAAGAGACCTGTAGGAAAGCCAAGACGAAGATGGAGGGATAACGTTGAGATAGACTTAAAGGAAATCGGTAAGGATGGAAAAGATTGGAATGATCTTTCCCAGGATAGGGACAGATGGGAGGCTCGTGTTGCTGCAGCCATACAACTTCGGGTTTAAGAAGGCTAGAGAGTTAGTCAATTTTTGCACTAATCGCTATTTGCAATTCCAGTGGTACCATATATAAAACTAGTCGTACAATTTATAATACATGTGGTCCAATGTGTAATACCAGTGGTGCAAATTGTAAAGCTAGGGGTATAATTAGTAAAATCAGTGGTGCAATTCAGAAAACTAGGTGTACACCAAACCGCAAAAGAAATAGCATGCGAAATGTCTATCACCATTTTCATTCAGTCTGTTTTTCACAATGTGATGCTAACGAATTGAAACAAACACATGAATAAGTAGAGGACCACACCTGTTTCAAATCAACACAATTCCATTCTTCAAAACAATATAGGATGTAGAATTTTTTAAAAATGAAAATGGCCATTTTGTCTACCATTAACTTAGCTGCTTGTTGTGCAATTTGTAATACCAGTAGTACAATTTATTACGTGTGATCATGATATGTACCACTGCATCTTTACGCTTTGCGCTTTTCACTTTAAGATATGCCTGAAGGGCTCGCATACAATGTATAACCATAAAGTTTTGCTTATCTGCCATAGATTCCATCAATATCTGAAAGATTATCAAAATCGTACATTTAAGGAAACTTTCCCCTGTATGTACACTGTACAGTCATGTAAAAAACTACTTATGGGGGAAGTATGTGTTTTCATGAACCCGGGGCAGAATGAAACCACGGGGCAGAACGAAATCCTCCCCCTTAATTTCTCCGTGGCGGAAGCTAACGGAAGTCAATGGAACGAATGAACTATTCATAGCGAGGTGTTGGTAGGTAGTTCACGCCATGTTGAATGATCAATGTCATGTTGACGAAGTTTTGGTGGATTTTTTAGGTTGTCTTGTAACTTTTGGACGTCTCGACTCTGAAGGTAAGATACATTTCTATATGTAACATATCGTTTCCCTGGTTTGCATGTTAATGACGTGGTGGGTACTACAGTGTTGTATATTAACAGTTGCATATTTCACCGGCATTTTCCGCTAGAACCTCATGTAGATTAACAATGTAGGACGGGGCAATACGGAGTAGGGTTCCATTCTGGCCCATGTTGGTATGTTGTTGCATTATTCAGTTCATAGCTATTGTTGCCTTTTGTGTGCATTAGTTATGTGTGCATGTGTAATAGGATGTGTGTGTAAATAATACTCAAAGGTTTCGAAGCAACTGGAATTTGGCCTGTTAACATGGATATTTTCTCAGATGTTGATTTCTTGCCTTCAAGCCCCACTGACATCCTGGTACGCCAGAACAAAGAACACAAATCGTGGGCCCTTCCACACCAACAAGTTATATAATTACCACATAATATCATGTGTAGACAAATGTTCATCAATTAAATTACATTTCACATTCTGACACCAGGGGGTGCATTGTGCTCCAGTGCCGGTGCAGAATGAACCACTTTACATGTTTACATTTCCAGTTTCTCTTTATGTGTGTAATGTTTCTTTGTATGTAATTTCTATTTTAATGTCTGTCAATGTTCAAAGGATATGTACCTAAATTTGTAGCCTTTTTTGTCTCATATATACTATTTTACTGTCGTTTGAATATTAAGTGTTCCGTTCTGCCCGGGTTCCCCTACACGCACAAAGGCAAAATGATCCGAATAGAGATATGCCTTTGTTAAAAATCGTTAATAGGGGATGTTGTGTAACTTTCCAAATGGTACAACGCCCTACGGAGATTGAGAAACGCTGGTTTACACAGTCACCAAGGGGCGTGGCTTGAAATCTACACCCATGATGCCGCATTAGCCTCTTAAAAAGAAGGACACTTCCTAGATAGGCTTTTCTTCTTTGTTCCCAAGAGGCCTTGACATTGTAAAACCACAGCGAACCACGTGTAAACAAGGTCGACGAACTTCTGGGAAGAAAAAGAGGTGAAGAAAGGAGAAATTTGACGAAGGAAGAAGATAGGAAATGGAAAGAAGCCTTCGTCTTTTTCCTCCTCCGGTTTCCCTCCGCCGAAAGGCAGAGCGTGGTTAGGAAAACGCCAAGATAAACACCAAATTGTTTCTTGCTCTTTTTCTCATTTTCTCTTCTTCTAGCGGCGATGATCGATAAATTTCTTCTAACTTTCGAGTCGTCATGTTTGCTGACACGAATGTCGAACCGCACTCCCGAGAATAGAGGCAGAACTTTTTAAAGAGAAGAAGCATCTTGACGGTTTCATATATTTTTTGTTAGCAAAGCTGGAATTGTGTCATTTGCTGTTTCGTGCGTACTCGCGGCAGTGTTGCCAAGCCAATAAAAATAGTAATCTGCATGGCTAAATGGCTTACATTACACTTCCTATGTACTACTACTAAGGTCTCAGCGAAACTAGGAATTTCTAGGTATACAAGTGAGCTTTTTTGAACATACAATTACATATATTAAGGAGTATTAAAATTGCATTAACCTGTACAAGTTTTCCTTCTTTTGTTTACGCCTCTATTCGCTTTTCTGCTTCTTAAGCCAATCGCAACGATAAGGATGAATGATGATAAATATGAAATTGATGAAGGAACCCTCAGAAAACCACCAGCCTCTTATGTAAAATTTATTGTCTATTTTGAGAGTTCACTTAATATTTTCGAATTTTGGTTTTCACGTTAAGTCCTCTTTGAGCACAGATAGGCTGATCGGTACTGGACCTACAATTTAAAGTGGGGTCCGAACCACTCCTCTACCAGGTATCTAATCCGAATACCCTTTGATACAAAGCAAAGCGAAGACGTTACCACTATTTCATTTTCGAATTTGAATTTGAATTCTAGATACTGTATGTTAGTTCGAATTTTCATTGTGTATCTTGAAAATTGAAGTGAATGCCTTGGTTATTTCATGTGCATATTTTGAAATTTCAAGCTCATATTTTTACATTTTAATTGAATGTTCTTATTTTTATTGCATATGAATCTGATTTCTACATACTGCATAGGCACAGTAAAGTCAAATTGATATTTTTGTGAATGTCAAATAATTTTATTGTGACTGGCAACCTTGTCCTCGCAGACCATCGCTCTCTCTATAATAATCCAAAATTCAACTTGACTTGTTTTTGTCGGATACCACGTGCCGGTCCTTCTGAGCCCGATCCTTCCATTCACATCGATTGGAAATGTGAACGATGTGACTGCGCGTGCTGAGGGTATAGGCCCCCTTCCGCGGCCCCCCACGTTATGATATCTCTCCCCCCACCGTCGACGCCAGAGTGGGTGGATAAGTCCCACAACGACCGGCTCAAACTTGAACTTGAAAATTGTGTGGAGCCAAACCGAGAAGGGATTAGAATGGAAGATTGAGAAGAGACATTTCAAAGCGGAAGTGGGAAGGAAAAAGTTTTTCTGCTCTCATTTCTCGGCACGTGTAGCTTTGGGTTATCGTTGCGCTGGAGGGGGGGAGAGGCTTCCCTGAGAGTTCTGTGCTCGCCAGAACGGAACCAGCTTCCAAGGGCGTATCTTGGAATCGGAAATGGAAGATGTAATCGAAGAGAGACAAGTATAAATCCGTTGATTTACACGAAAATGTACGAACTCTGATTCTTAGATGACCAGACCACAGTGATGAACACTGATGTTAAAGTAACACAGACAGTGGTCCCAGGATGTGCACACCACATTTTGGTCAAATTTTAACCTCAATGGTGTTAAAACACCACTAAGGTTAAAATTTAACCAAGGTGTAGTGTGTACATCCTGGGACCACTGTCTGTGTTGCTTTAACACTTCTCGAACAGAGCGCTGTAGAACAGCACCAAAATTATACAATCTTACGTAGTTTCCATATACATACACATCAATTTGAGATATAAAAATCTCAAACATTTCCTCAAATTTGTATAATTAATATTAACAATCCCATATTCCTATATTGCGTTTATTAAAATGTGAAAATATCGTCACCAACATGTTAATATAACTCATTCCGATAAAAGTCTACCGCACTGCCATCTAGTAATATGAACTATACTGATTCAAAAAGTAAAATTTTTGTCAAAGGTAATGTCTGAATTATGACATTCATATCTTTTATTTTTCTAATTTTACGTCCGTTGCCTATTTTAACTAATCGTAACGATGAAGATGGTTAGATGAAATTCACGAAGAGATACAAATAAACGCCCAAGCTCGCCTCAGGACTCGAACCTGGAACAGCTGGTGACGATATCGTGAGACCATCATTCAACTAGGCTACCGAGGTGACGATATTCATGTTATTTCCATTTCTTCAGCACAACAGCATGATAAAAAAAAGTATTGCTCACATTTGCTCACATATTAGTCTCACTAGTAATGTAGCAGATACACAAGATCTTCACAGAAAATAGTATGGAGAGGGCGACATTTATTTTCACACTGGCCTAGGGGCCTTGAGGCTATGCCAGAAAATTTGGGGGGGGGTGAGTAGAGTAGCAGGTTGAGATACACAAAAATGTCAGAAGTGCGAGAGTTAATACAGAATATTTGTTATGGTATCAATTATCTCATTGTATTCTGATTGAATATTATTCATACGAAGTTAGAGCAACTGCTTTTGGGGCCGTAGCCCACCGTATCCTCTGTGAACGAAACGTTATGAGAGAATGGCAAAATATTAGCAAATAAGAGTGTAACGAGATGCAACTCCCGGTAGCGGGGAAGATGTCAAGATAGATTTATGGGCGATTCCCCCTCCCCCCTCGACCTACATGAAGTTGTCTCTTTCAAATGACAAATGGATAAATTGAGTGCTGGTACTGAAAGGGCTACCAGATGCAAGAGGGTGAAAAATCGCACGTGTTCCTTGTTAACAACCTCCGAACACACATGTCCTTTGAGAGAACACTGGCTCAACATTGCCAGTGCGTTTATATGAGAACGTTCAATAGCTGCAGGGTGGTTGCAAAGTCTTTGACGCTATTATGAAAAGGAGTAAAGTATGTCGAAACCACTTCATTTCTTCACAGTAATGTGCGGTAGAAAGGTCCAGGCGACTGGATAGATAACTTTTTTCACTCTTTGTCAAAGACTAGTACTGTACGCGAAAGACTTTCCTCGGCTCTTTCTCATGTGTGATTTCATTTGATTTTTGCTATTTAGCGATACCCAGGCCTGAATTCGAACCTGGAAACCCTGATGTCGTAGTGCGCCGTGGTAACCACTCTTCCACACAGGTCAGCTTTTTCCTACATGAGAGCAAGGCTGTGGTAAATATTATCAGTCGAATAGATGCTTGAATGTCAAGTACAAAGTTGCCAACTAGAGCTGATATTCGGAATAGATAAGGAATTGTGGTTGCAACTATTGCTCAAAAAATACTTATACTTCACACTTATGGATAATAAACCTTTTCCTGCTCCCACAAAATAGGCAATAATTAGGCTGGAGAGTTCTATGAACTAACCGATCTCTAATTACGCACTGGTAATGATCAGGCTGGAAAATTCATACGAACTAACCGATCGCTGACCTTAACCGATAGGGATCATACTTAAGTGTTCGTTAACCATAAACATTTTCGGCCAACTTATGACTGCAAGAAACAAAAATTATGAAAAAATTAATAGAAAAAAATAAAAGTATAGCAAAAAGATGGATCTCAGAAAAGAAAGATAATAATTGATAAATTGATTTTCCATATTACTCCTAACATCACTGTGCATACGCCAACACATTTCCTTTTCTTAGCATATTAAACAAGGCTCCATCTAGTGTCAGCATTTTCGCGCAACTCAAGTATTCAATTATCGTACATTGCCCTTTCTGGTCCAATCTCTCCAGCGGTCCTTACGCAATATCTGCTCCCACAGCACGCACAAAAATTGCGTAGCTCTCATCTTTAAAGCCAATTCTTTGCTCAAATGCGATTCGCTGCAGAACCTCAGACAAGAGGACGCCATATTGTGACTGGTCATTTCAGAGAAAGGGCGAGTGCTGGATTTCCAAAGAGTAGAAAAAGAAAGAAATCAACGACAGATGTTTTCATATACGGATTCCTTCCTGCCTATTGAAGTTCAGTTCCCAGGGCCTTACAAAGGAATTCCCAGAATTCTACGCACTCTGGAGTGCCGTAACTTCATCCTAAATCACCCTGCAAGGGAGGAAATGATGACGTCACTTCCTGCTTTCAGTTCTGGGTATGACGTCATTGACCTATACTGCAGAGTAATGTTTTGAAAGTTGAGCCAGTATCCTAGAAAGACGCAACCAGCCGTTCAAGTAGCCTGGAAGCTTCCAACTAGTGCAGAATACTTTGGTAGAGGTTGGAAACTGGAAACAGACTGGCTTTTTTTGAGGGAAGCAGAAGGGGGAAGTCGTTTTTAAGTATTTCTGCTAGGAGGTGCTGTCAGCTGCAAATTGCTCTTCCACCGAATATTGCCGATACCCCATTGGCCTTCATCATGTCGCCAAACAGTGAGAAAACGAAGTAATTACGTCAAATCATTATATCCAATCCTATTTAGATGTAATGAAGCATTGCAAATAACCTTGTTTGTGATGCACAGTTGTTCACAGCTAAATTATCATTAAAAGCAATATTAATTTATTGGAATTAAGAATTCCATTTTGAACATGCAGTGGTACAAATAAAGATGAACAAGCACAGAATTTGCCTATACAGAACACCAGATAGCAACTTGCAAATTTTCCTACAAAAACTAGACACGCTGCTTACAACATTGATAACGAGAAATTTACCTATAGTCATTGCAGGAGATTTTAACATAGATCTATTAAAAGAGAGCTAAGAAAAATGAGACTTTAAGACTGCCCTGCAATGCTACAGCCTAACCTCCATAATAAATATACCAACACGCATAACAGCAAACACTGAATCATGCATAGATCATATAGTAATCAGTAAGACATTTCCCTCTCACAGAAGTAAAAATATACCAACTGCTCTATCAGATCACAATTCTGAGCATTAACACAGGACACCGAGTATTAACCCAACAGGAGGCATGTTGCAAAAGAAACTTCACCCAGTCGAACATAGACACCTTCATGCATCACCTGAATATAGAAAACTGATACACAGTAATAGAAGCAAATGATGTAGATACTAAAGTGCAGGAATTCATGAATACTTTCAAGTTGGCATTTCCATACAAATCATTTAAATCGAAACCAGGTAACTCTAATGCAGACACAAAAGCGTGGATAACTAAGGGAATACAGACATCTTGTACAGGGACGTCGGAACCGGGGGGGCAATATGGTCCTTTTGCCCCTCCTCCAGTCGCGCCCTAATAAATGAGACTATATTGTTCTAACTTATTTTCGATTCTGAAGAAATTTTGAGAAAATATGTTTACACTCGTTAAATGAACCTGGACTCAAGTTTCTGCTAACAGCAAGAACAGGAAGTACATGACTAAGCAGATTACGAATGGCAGTTTGGTCTCTTCAAATAAAGTGGAACGTGAATTGTCTCCCCCTCCCCTTCCCACTAGGAATTTGCTACTTCTGTTTCCAGTTCCACAGGTGCGCTCGCTTGTAACAATACTCCGGGGAGGGGGCCAGAGGTCGGTGTACTCAGATAATAGATACTATAGGTCGACCACAAGGAGAAAAACCTTGGGACGAGAAGTCCTCGCGCAGCTTTCCCTTCTTCCCTCCACCTCGGGCCATAAGGAAGCATGGTCCACTCTCCCCCTTCCGTACGTGCGTGGGAACGGCGGACAGGAGTCACGGGTCTGCGCAGTTTGTTTTGCTCGTGGTTCCACTATACCTGACACATTTCTGGGAAACAGGTGCCGTGGAGGAACCAAATATCCTTTGACGAATTCCTGGACTCCCTCTCTCTGCATTCCTCGTGCCCGCAACCTCTTTGGCGGGAGAATATGAAGGTTAAGTAAAAGCAGATGCGCGTTTCGCACGCTTTGTCTGGAACTTTTAATAATAATAATAATAATAATAATAATAATAAATTTTCTTTATTAAGCGGGGAAGTTCAGCCAAGGGATGCTCTGCCACCTAACCCTTGTCAATATGATAATACATATGAGATGATATAAACTTATGGAGCAGTAAGCTAAACCTAAAATAATAATAATAATAAATAATTAAAAAATGAAGAAATAAAAAAATACATAGGAATTAGTTGGATACAAAAAAAGTGTAACTAGAAATACAAAAGACAATAGTAATAATAATACAATAATACAATTCCTTATAGTGAGTGACTTGATACCTTCAGTATGTGCCCCGACTCTGCCATTGTTCCATTAACAGCAGATCTTTTATTTTACCTTTGAAATATAATGGGTTGTTTGCACTAGCGATATTTGCAGGCAATGCATTCCATGCTTTGGGAGCCGAAAAGGGTTTGGTGCATCGAAACACTGCGTCCGTCGACCACCACGTCCTATCATAATTATTAATATGTCAAATTTTGATTACGGAAAGGTGGCTGCAGAACGGAAGAACCAGTGGCCTTTTTTGAGGTAAGCACTAAGCAGTAGAAAAAAAATTGTGTGGACGTAAGACATTTAAAACGGAATGTAAAAATGCCATCGCACAATGCTCTGCAACACATAGCACCGGCTGAAGGAAGGAAGGTGTGGGGGTGCATTTCGGACACTCGCCAGAGGTCCAGCGCTTCAGAGTGTCCTGCGCCAGATAAAAATAATTGTTTGTGCCCAGTTTATTGCGGGTTTATATGACCTTGGCTTGGTGGTTCCAATAAAGCAACTAATTTCATTTTTTCATAAATTCATAGGTGGTTTTGACATACTTAAAAGTATTCAAAATTATTGTGAACAAGTAGGAAATTACAATCGTGTATTTCAATCAAGTATAGTTCATATGCAATATTCGTTTATACTGCGTTTGTTAGAACCTGTCCCGTTTCCCGCGCTAGCGATCGCTCGACAGTTTCGGTGCCAATGAGAAACGAGGAAAAAATCGTCTGCTGGGCAGCGAGGAGCGAATGGAAGCCAGAAGAGAGGCGCTTACGTAGCCGCTGTTGAGACGTTGCGTATTTTAATTGGCTACCTGGCTTGACTTTCCCCAGCACGGAGAAAAACCAGGGACTAGCTAGCGCGGGAACCGGGACAGGTTGTAACAAACGCGGTATAATTAGAGAGTGAAGCCAGGAAGTGAAAATGTTATTTCATTATGAAACAATATAAATTCACCACAGCATCAAAATTCAATGAAAAGTAAACCAAAAGGAATTATGATAGAGAATGTTATTGTATATGATTAAAATTTGCCACAATCATAGATATAACAATAGTTTGATATTGAACACGGAGGGTTTTGTAATTAAATATAATGAACATCGAACCATGAAAAGAAACACCAATTTACAAGCTCACATAATTCTTGGTTTTAACCTTCAACATGTTCTGCTTATTACTCTTAGTAGCACGAGATTGTGATTTCATAGAACACCTGTACTTTAGACTAACGAACAAAAATCTTTGATTTTTTCAGACTTCTGAAATATTTTGGTTGTAGGTTTTGGTTGTATATTGTATGCACCCACCTAGGTCTGGCCCTGGAAGGAGTTAAGATTTGCTTTACCAGCCCTTTCAAGAACCATGTGGCTATTAGAAATTTTGAAAAGAGCAACATAGCTTTTAAAGAGAATTAAGACTAGTATTTTCAATGGATTGTATCATCCTTTAACTGCTTACTTGGAATAATTTATTGACGGATCCGAGAACAATTTACTATTACAAAAACTGGCTGTTTACTGTCGATAGCGTAGTGGTTAATGCAGCCGTCTTATCATTAAAGGGACAGGGTTCGATTCCTATGGAGGGGGGACAATTTCACCGCTTCGGAACTATATATACACACCCAGCTCCAAATAATATGTTGATTACAATTGACAATATCTGTGACATTCTTGAAAATCCATGTCAGTTTCGAAAAGTTTTTTCTAACGTCACTCATTTATAAAATCAAATTAACCGCAACGGCGAATGAAATGCAGTAACTCTCCAGAAAAGAGCGAGGGTGTAGGCGACGAGCGAGACTATTTACTGGGTGGAGATCCCAATTCTATACAGCCTATATTCCTAAATATCACATGGAAATCTCTCTTTTGCGAACGAAAGTTCATTAAACTACCAGGTTATTTACTACTGGAATTCACTGTTGAAAAACCGGCAATGAAACAGGAGAGAAATGTCCCTGTCTATTAATTATTAAAGGTGCAACATCAACGTAAAATACTGTATCACTGAACAGTCTGGCATCTTCAATCAGCCGAAAGCCATCGGCAGCAATTTAGAACGATTGAACCCGTATGGAATCTTACAACCTGCCACTCATGGAAGCATATACAATACCTGCAAGGTAAAATGTTATTCACATGCCTGCCAGTTACAATATCCCCTCTTGTGGAATATCAATGCAAAATTGAAACCAGACAATTTCTTAAATTTTAGTTCTTGCGTTTATGATTCGTAAAAAATACATAACAGTAATTCCACTTCACAGTGTCGATAAGAAAGTTCCTTAATTTCAAACAGTATAGCCCTCATGAATTTCAAGTTTTGAAAATGCATTCTTTTTTATAAATGATTTGAACATTTACATGGCCTGTGCACATAGCAAAGTTCTTGCAAGGAAAATGCTTTTAATGCCTGCAAGCATGACTTACCTTGCGCTTGCATGATAATTTTGAAATCGGGAAGGGGAGGTTTCAGGTTCGGATCCTGGGCCACGCACGAGTGTGTTATTGTTGTTGTTGCGTTATCTACTTAATCTAATCATTATTCATTGTCAATATTAAAAAAATATTGTTCAGGTGACAGAAAACTTGTAATTAACTCAATTGGAGGATATAAAAAAAGTCGTAAACTTTCGTTTGGTTAACATCGCTTCGGACTTTGTCAGTTATTCGCTAGAAATTCAACCAACTCTTTCGGTCACATGTGGACATGTGGTTATTGCGCGAATATGGAGTATATGTTGGGAAATGTTCTGAAATATGGATGTAATATGTAAAAATAACTAAAATATGTAAAATATTGGCCAAAAGCTAATATACAGGGTGTCTCAAAAGTAACAGCGCAAACTGACACAGGTGAAAGTACACGACAATAGAAGCAAAAAAGTCTCAGTAAATATGAGTCTGCAAACGAGCCGTTTTCGAGATAATCGCGACTGTGTGATGAATGTGTGGGTACAAGCCGTCACTGATTGCATTTTGTAAACACCGAGTGCTTTACTCCTTGCGAGTTCCGAGGTGTGCTCTTTGTTTACAAAACAGAATATTTCCGACAGGTGGCGTTGTAATCAAACAGGATGGATACAATCAGTACACAGTGTATTCGTACTGTGGAAGTCACTTTTCTTACTATATTATTACCATTTTACCAACTAGGACGACGTTTACAAACAATGAAGTCAGTGGCGGCTTGTAATCACACATTCGCGATTAACTTGAAAACGGCTCCTTTGCAGACCCATGTTTACTGAAACTTTTTTGCTTGTATTATCGTGTACTTTCACCTGTGTCAGTTTGCGCTATTACTTTTGAGACACCCTGTATGTACAAATGTGGAAAATAAAAACTAAATGTCTCGAGTCTACATGCCATGATGCGCCAAGATAATACAAAATAAATCTGATTTCAGCTTCATACATAAATATGTATTTACATATAAATCCGTATTTTTAGGAACTATCTTTGATATTTCAAGATATGGTAAAAATAGTTGTTTTTTTATCCAGTTCAGCTACTAACATGAGTGGGTGGAGAGCATCAGTGAGGCTAGAAGATGAATCAAAAGGAGACATTGTGAAGATGGAACATTTCGCAGCAATTAAAATCTCTAGCATGAAACGAAAAGCACTAAAGACTACTTGATTTTCCATTAGTCAGAGATAGAACATTTCCTTTGAACCGCCCTCTCACTCGTTTATTCTGCCTCAAGGTTCCTCTTTCTTTCTGCTTCCACGTTTCCCCTTCTCCAGAAGATGAACTTAGGCTTCCTGTCTTCGGAGGCAAAGCCTCAAACTGGCCCAACCCTGTCCTCCTCGCCTTTTTGCATGACATTCAGACACGCACAGCAATTTCCGATCTTGCTTGCTTGATATGGTCCTTTTACGTCGCTTTCCTGCTACTTTCGGCTGCGGATGAGTGATAAAGTGGCAATCACAAAGAACACCCATGCCCAGGCCGGGATTCGAACCCGGGAGGTAGGCTATGATGAGGTTGAATGGTGATAAGATTACATTGCCAAAAGGACATCACAAGCACATGGACACAAGTGTCGCAGAATTATACTGGCTGTGAGTCCTGACGCCAGAGCGTCGTTAGCCTAATCTTTTAAATGTAAGTTCCGGAATCGGATGTGTGCGTAACGTCATCAATTTAATCTACTCATCATAAAATGGGATAAAAATAAGGCGACATAAAATAGGAAAAAATACGAAGTGTAGTATTCTCTCCTTGCCTCTCCCTCTCTCTTTCCCTTCTTCCATCTCCCAATCTTTCTGCTTCTCTGTCTTCCTTTCTCTTCCTCGCTCTTTGCATTTTCTTCCGCTTCTCTCTATCTTTCTCTCTCTCCCTTCTTCCTTTCTTACTATATTTCTCAATCCCCCTTTCTTTTCTCTCATTCTAACTTTATTTATCTTCTTCATTCGTTTGTCTTCCCTTTCTTCCTTCTTATATTCCTTCCTTTTTCTCCTTCCTTCCTTCTATATCCCATACTCCATTTCTCTTTTTCTTTCTCTCCTTGATTTCTTCGTCTGTTCCTCTCTTTTCATCTCGTTTTCCTATCTCTTTGCTTCTCTCTTTCTTTCCTTCACTTTCTTCTCTTTCATTTTCCTATCTTTCTCTATTTTCTTTTCTTCTTTCCCTTCCTTCCTTTCCATCTCTCCTTTTCTTTATTCCACTTTTCTGCTCTTTCTTGCTTCCCCTATCTCCCTCTTGTTATCTCTCTGCCTTCACCAGCCTTTCTAGCCCTACTATCAATAATTTTGAAAATGTCTGAGGTAGTTGAGCTGGAGAATTGACTAAGGTTATGTTCCTGTGGGATGGCGCCCACCTTTGCCCCCTTGGTGGCGATGCCCCTACGAGAAAGTATCTGGCATTAAAGAAATATCTCCTTTCATCTTTCCTGACAACATTCGCTCTTTCTTCCTTCAAGAGAGAAAAAAAGAGGATCACAGAAAGATGGAAGAAAGGCGATAGGAAAGAAGCACACACTTTCTCTTCAACGACTGACTCCGCATTAGAGTAACAGTTACTGCAAGGAAGTAACCGTAGCAAAACCTTACTTCGAGAGACTAGTATTTGGGATTCCCACTGAACATGTGGTGAAGAGAGGAAGTGGTCCAATTCCTTAACGTTAACAACGAAACAAAAAGAGGAGAACAGAAGCAATTGTTGGAAACAAAGAAGCAAGATATATATTTTCTCCTTCATATGCCAGATATCGCCGTCTTCATATGGACAGAAGCCAAGACGGAAAATGCTCTCTTGGATCCAGACGTTTTTTTCCCTAAACAGAAATCATGCAAGAGCTATCTTTTATCGAGGGACGGGGGGCTAGAAACTGCCCCCCTCCTTCTTTGCTTCAATTTTCAAGCGGTATATCTTCTATGTAATGTGTACCTCGATACGTTCTCATCTCCTTCTGGTGCATCTTTTCCTGTTCTATGCGGCATGAGAACTGCGGGAGGTGTATTGTGGAACTTGACAACGACATTAAACAGCAACTGTTTTACTTAATGTCGCCTTGCGGCATATGCTTGTAAACCAGAACGGTAAAAACGAATGCGCTGACCTCATTACTGCTTGGAACGACTCTCGAGTCCATCCAGCCTCTTTAAATGGGTATCTGTTGGTGTAAAAGCGGCTGGAGCGTGGTACTGACCACAGCACTTCCACAAATGGTCGAAAATGGCGCCGCCTAACTTTACCTGTACAGTCAACGAAGTAAGTAATTAGGTGTGCCCTATACACCGTATATTGATACAATTGTAGGTTGAACGATATCATCTGCAAATATGCTGTATAAGGAAAACCGTCCAAACTTGTTGTTGTTGAGTTGGTGTTTTAAGTCCACTTTATGCACAGTATGGCTAATCGGGACTGGACCTACAGTTTAAAGTGGGATCCGAACCACTTGTGCCTCCACCGGGTATCGAACCCGGGACCCCTTGATTACAAGGCAACGACGATACCACTGCGGCATGGGGAGGCCCAAACCATCCAAACTGCCGAAGTACTAACAAGGGAGGTTATCTAAATGTCCCCCTCCGATTTCCATGAAACTTGGCAGGTGTATGTGTTTCGGCTAAAAAAAAAACGGTTTTAGGGGGCAACCCCCCCCCTCCCTCAAATGTCAAGATGAAGACAAATTGACGGTGGAATCTGACCCCTGTGTCCCACTCCGATTTCCATGAAATTTGGCAGATGTATAGAGGGGCCCAAAAGGAAGAAGTACATGTTTTATGTTTCAGCTAAAAAACTGTTTTAGTGAGCAAACCTCCCCCCCTCAAATGTCAAGATGAGGAGAAATTGAAGTGGGGATCTGACCCCGAAACCATGTAAATAAGGCATAGGAAGAAACAGGGGTATAGGGCCCCTCTATACACCTGCCAAGTTTCATGAAAATAGGAGGGGGACACAGGGGTCAAATGCCCACTTCAATTTGTCCTCATCTTGACATTTGAGAGGGAGGTTGACCCCTAGAACAGTTTTTTAGCCGAAACAAAAAACACGTATTTCATCCTTTGAGCCCCTCTATACACCTGCCAAGTTTCATGGAAATCGGAGGGGGTCACAGGGGTCAGATCCTCACTTCAATTTTTTGTCCCCATCTTGACATTTGAGGGGGTTTTGCCCCTAAAACAGTTTTTTAGCTGAAACAAAAAAACACGTATTTCTTCCTTTGGGCCCCTCTATACACCTGCCAAGTTTCATGGAAATCGGAGGGGGTCACAGGGGTCAGATCCCCACTTCAATTTGTCATCATCTTGACATTTGGGGGGAAGGTTGCCCCCCTAGATCAGTTTTTTAGCTAAAACAAAAAAAACACGTATTTCTTCCTTTGAACCCCTGTATACACCTTCCATGTTTCATGGAAATCGGAGGGCGACACTTAAATAACCTCCCTTGTGAGTGAGGCAAGTCTCTGTAGAAGTATTTTCAGTTCTGCTATAAATGATTTTGAAAATGCCTGAGGGCCTTGAGGTGGAGAGTTGGCTGAGATTATTTTCTGTTGGGCTGGAGCACACCTTTGCCCCCTTGATGGCGACGCTCCTGCGAAGAAAGTATTGGTATTACAAACAACATCTCCCTTCTTCTTTCGTCTCTTCTGACAATATGAACACAATTCTGCATTGAACGTAAACACTTACAGAGGAAAATCTTGGATGCAAACCCTGGCGTACGAAGGGGGAGCTAATGGGGCTATAGACTTCTCCCAAATTTTGAAAAAAAAGAAACAATATTTTGAAATGAAAGCAGTAAGGAACTCGAGAAAAACCAAATGCAAACTCCTCTTTCAATTATCGCCAATTAACATTTTTGTCTTTCAACTTTTAAAACCAAGGTTAAAATATGGTAATTAGGAAATGTTTTACTGTGTGTCTCGGCCCTAGAACGCAGCTATGTAATGTCTACATGGGCGTATTTAAGGGGACGTTTCTAAACGTTTGTATTAAAAATTTCTTCGGACATATTTTATTCTCCTAAATTCAAGACGTATAGGACGGGATACGGATGGGAAGGAAATTACGCAATTCCACACACCAGATGGCACTGCAGACCAAATGTCAGCAATTTCCTGATAGTTTCTGAACTTCTACCCTAAGAAAATGCATTTCTACTGTCAAATCAGTTTTGTTTTTTTCGTCGAGTCTTCTTAAAGGAATTTGATTTTAAAAAATGCAGTGCAAGAAAACCAGGGAAACACCGTAACATTCTCAAGTTGTTGACACAAAATGGACAGAAAAGTATCAATACTAAGTAGCGTGACATGTGGAATTGTATTCACTAATCGTAGAAACTATACAGACTATACAATTTAGTAGTAGATGAGAAATATTTCAGCAAGCTCTTCAGTTTCTTCAGTAACCTGTGGGGAGTTTGAAATATCTCCACGTGTTCTAACGAAATTGTTTTCATGCAGTGCAATATTATGTTGGGCAGCTCAAAAGGTGGACTCTTCAGTACTGTGAACATGTCAGTATTCTAATAGAGATATTTAAAAAAAACTAAGAGAGAGTTCTGGGAACTTTAATGAAATTTATTCCAAAGCAGAGAACCGCATGCGTTCACGAGACGCCTCTGCGACATTGTGAGATAGCAGATTAGTTCATTATGGCACCGAAAAAGAATTGCAAGATTAATGATATGATATACTTCGAAGTGGATTTCTGTTGTTTTTTTAAGAAGTATAAAGTGTAAAGTATATTATAATGGATATGTACATACACACAACTTTGTCGGGTCCTGCAATCCCCGGTTCCCAACAAGCTTCCGGTCAGCAGTGTCCCGGATTTTTAACTGTGAAATATAGCAACCCTAATCATACCAAAAGTTGAACCCCCCCCCCCGTTACGTGAACTATATATACGCCCATGAATGTCCACCTGTATATTCTAGCCCCCTCCAAAAATAAATACTTCGTAGTGGCTGAAAAGGGTTTCAATTTCACAGATATTTGGACACTGTTACCTTGGAATAATGTTCAAGGTCAAGAAACATACATTTATGGATTAATTCGTATGGAAAATTAGCTTTATTACGGGAAAGATGATCACAACATACAACTTTATGATGAGCGAAGCTGCAACTGTATTATCTTCTCTCTGCAATCCGATTTCGACTTGCCCTAGAGCAAGGAGCTATTCACAAGGTGATACCTAACTAAGTTTCCAATAAACTGCAGTAAAACTTCCCTAATCTTGAGCACAAGAAAAGGCCATAAAAATCTAAGTCAAATCTTATTACACTTCGGTTCGATTCCCTTAAGTGATGCTGTAAAAGTTGGAAACAGGGGAGGACAATGTCGTTATGGATTACTCTTCCGGAGACGTCCCCAGCATCTGGACTCGGTCCAGACTCATCACCATAAGTACGGCATCCGCTTGTCTCCTTTCCCGTTCGTCCGTGACAGAGGATGAAAACTACGAAACAGAACTTCAAGGATTTGCGCCACGTTGGTCCACGCAGTTGGGACAGGCTCTCGTTCCAATAGGGGATCTAACCTTCACGTCAGTCATTAGAGCTGTTTTCTTTTCCTTCCGCTAGATGGGTCTCGAATACAAATAGCAACAGTTTAGAGCCAAGGTCTGAACGGTTTAAGCATCTTGACTGGAGTTTTTTTAAAAAATGAAGCAGCTTTATTTTCTTCTGAAAGTTTTAGAAAACTATAAAATATATTATAGTTTACAATTAGTAGTGCCGCAAAAGTTACTCATATCACGTTACTCGTATTTAAATAAAATATACTATTTTATGGGTTCGTAATATTTCAGGACAATATATAGATATAAATCTAGGGAACGGAACTTTATGTGTTAAAAAACTCAGAAATATTTATTTTTTATGTGTCATAAATGTTGAAAATATGTGATAAAAACAGGAAAATATGTGACAAAAATAAAAACATTTGGTAACAAAAACAAACTATAACATGCATTTTAAACACCTGAAATTAGTTTCTAAATGATTACCTCTTAGCGAGCTATTTTTTGGAAGAGTTGCAGTGGATCACCATAGTTTTTTCCAAATTCTCATTGTAAATCTGTGACGATTATCTCTAAAAAGCATCTTATATTGTGAGAAAGATCGCTCCACGTCACAAGAAACAATTCTTGCATATTTGAAGCATGAAATGTCACTAACGCCGAAGTTTTCCAAAGCTTCCTCTTCCTCTACTTCACCTCACATGCAATTTGGCACATTGTTTGAAAACCTTGGTTTTTCCCCAAAAATTCTGTACATTTAGACATTTAGATCCAGTGAGTTCTTTCAGTTTCGTTTCTACTATACGGACTTCACCAATGGAAGCTGCCAAAGTGTTCGCAGCCGATTCAAGCTTTCATATGGAATTAGAGAGAATGGACAGGTTTGTTGAAATGTATGCCAATTCGACTTTTAAGGAGGGCTCCATCAACAGTTCTTGCAGAATTCTTCTTTGTCGAGATCATTTACAACAGATACAATTTTTTTCAAAGTTCTGGGCATAACATCTGCATCGCGTAACTACAGGTGTAGGGGGAAGGAGAACCTCAGGACATTTTTGTTTAAAAATGTCTATTCTTCTAGGCGACTTGATAAAAACTTTCTTCCCATTTGAAACCAGTTTATCGACATCGGGATAAAGAGCTCTTATCTTTTCACATATTCTATGCAATGCATGCGCCACACATGTAATGTGCACCATTTTGGGGTAGCTAACGGCAAGACCACTGCATGTAAGCTGCAGCATCTGTCAAGAGAAGAACATTGTCAAATTTTATGCCTTCTGGCCACAATAGCTGCATTGCTTCATTAAAAAGCCTTGCTATCGTTATGTGTAGCCAGCCACAGCTACTTACAGCTATTTTCTCCCAATAGGATCGTAGGCGAGGTGCCAGAAGTCTGCCAGCGAGGGTGTTCAAAGACAAAACAAACCTAGCACTCTCGATATGAAAGAGATGCGGAGAATAAACATTTTTCCTTCGAGGATTTCGAGGTAGATGAAGTCAATGAGCGATTTTATGTATTTAAAATGAAAATTCGCAAAATATGTATTTACATACAGAAAACTGGAAAATATGTGTTTTATGTAAAATAAAATTTGCTGTGTTGACATATAAGGCTATGATCAGAATTTTGGCAAAAATGAGGGTCTCTATCTTATCGCAGAAAAAACATTTATTTACTTAAAGTTTCTTTCCCTAGATATAACCTTTCATGGGAGTGTGTCCATTGTACTTAAGCCTAATCATGTTTCGCTGCATCTGTACGACAATAAACAATCTTAGGAGTACGGTGGATAATAATCATGATATTTATTAAATAAATAATTTTTGATGATTTTTTTTTATTTAAATCGATATTTAAAAAACTAACTGCTGAAAATTACTTGTATGGTTTTTGCCACCATACAGATATACGTCAGTCACTTTTCGTCCACTGAAAACAGTGGCGGCGCTGCGATTAGGGAGGCGTGGGATGGCAGTTGCTTTAAACCTTATGTACCAAGGGAAAGTAAACTATCCTTGACCCCCCCCCCCGGTTTTGGCACCTTACTCCCCCCCCCCCAGGTTTTGGAACCCAATCTCCGGCACATAATTGTAACTTAGTTTTTGCAGCTAAATTTTGGCATATTTTTAAATCATAGTTCGCAAAATATCAGCTGCCACGTATATTTACAGTTTAATGGTGACACAATTTACAGTTTAACATGATTAGTATGATTTCTACACAATATGTTTGCTATTTTTGCCCATAACAATTATTGAATTTTATATCAAGATAAATTTAGTTGTGTTTATAGTTTACATATTACATTTCCTTTCGTGTGAGCTTCGCCCCATCAGTACATAGGGTAAGGACGGGGCAAACGGACATCCCCTAAGAAAAGTACGAATATTTTCGGTTTGAAGTTAACAACAGTGCAGCAGTTGGAGTTGTGTACGAACCTGAACGTTTGCGAGCAGTTGTGTTGGGCATCGGAAGAAATCTTAAAGAAGAAACGCGAATCCAGCATAAAAGCCTGACAAGGTAAGCAGAAGATGTTCGTGCAAAACCTTGAATACTAAAAAAATGTGTTGCGAACACAAGGATTTGATAGGTTACTATAGTCCCGCCGAAGTTGTGATTTGAATTGTGGTGAAGGCAGTGATTGCTTTATACGGATACACACGTGTTGACAACATTGTGCTGCTATCTAGTGGACTTTTTCGGAATGTAAAGTCAAAGGCTACAAGTGGGGCAGATGGACAGGTTGCCGTTGGGGCAAACGGACATAGATGAATTGTATTGCATTTAACTATTGTTAGGTACTTTCTGATTGAGATACTATATTTGACTCAGTAATGGAAATGGCAAGTGTGAATTGTATAGAATGCATTGTGTGCCCTTCAAATGTTTGTGTTTCTAATACAATGTACCTTGTTACAGGATGGTGAGACATCGAGAACGAACAATGCTGTAAATGGGTTCAATGCTTATGGAATATATCCCGTTAATCCATATCAACTGCCTGGGCATGTCTTTGTTCCTGCAACTGTCTATGTTCAAGATGAGCGATCATCAGAGCCTACAGCAAGAGAAGAGGATGTGTCATCTCGTGTAAGTTTTGAGGACCTGCAGCAGGAAACGCAAAACTGGGCAATCACATGTATTGAGGGATCCTTCCTTCATCTCTTGCCTCAAGTACAAAAAAATGAAAGCTGCAGCAAAAAATCAAAGAAGTTTAAACACACCACAAGTGATGAGTGCCGTAAATGCAAAGATGTGCACAACCAGGGTCAAAATTGGGTGCAGTGCTTAGAGTGTTCTCTCTGGTTCCATGTAAATTGTGTTGCAAAGGGAAATGACCCATATTATGTTTGTTGTTATTGTGAGAGTGATGATAGTTCATAAATCATCACGTGTCTATCTGCCCCGATCAAATGTCCGTCTGCCCCGAACGTGCGGGGCAAACGGACACTGCCGCATCCGGGGATTGATCAGACTATTTTGAGACAGATGTTCATTTGCTTCCATACTATGTGCTACCATGTGTTAACTGAAGGTTCACACCTTTTATGCCAATAGTTATTTTTATTCTTCAATAAAATGTTTCACAGTTATTTTGAAAATTATGCTTAGGGTGTCCGTTTGCCCCGTCCTTACCCTATATTTTGTTTCCTTTCTTCGAGCCTAATAAATACCATTAAATGATTACGAGATTAATGTACGTTCACCAAAAGTGACTCTGATATCTACAAAATCTTTAAAGTGATTAAAATCAGTTATTAAAAAAAAATCACCTGATTTAAATCAACCTGATTTCATTCAATCCACATTGCTTAGGAGTAAAAGTTCCACTAAGCACTTCACACAAGTGAGCTCACAGCAACAGGAGAAGATAAACTCCATGAAATACTTTAAACGAACAAGCTTGGTTTATTATTTTCAATCGGGTCACTAATAATTATGATTAATTTAGACTGTCTTGAACTATGTTTAAGAGTAACGTTACGCATTTGCTTGTACGCACGTGTGTGTAAGAACGAGAATATGTGTGTGTGTGTGTGTGTGTGTGTGTGTAAAATGTGAGCTTGTATCTGTGTTTGCGTTTATAAACGATATATTTTCTGTTGTTTTTTTCCTTCGTTTTGTTGCTCGGGTATTTATTTATCCCAACCATCTATTAAACAGGAAAATGATGAATTCTAACTATAGTGTAAAATGTAACTAATTTTAATTGTAAAATAATAAAGCTATTTGGGATTAAATGTCATCGTGAATGTCAGCAATTAGCTTAGCGACTCCGAAAACTATGGATTCGACACAAATATCAGTCGTTCTCGATTAATTTTACATGTCACCCCCTTCCCTCCTCCTCCCCTAGGAGTGCCAGGGGTGTCTTACCCCAACAGTATTTCTTTCCAGATTGTAAATCATATGTGTATCAAGTTTGCTTGAAATTGCTCCAGGCGTTCGAGAGTTATGCCGGAACAAACATGCATGCATCCATTTTTATATATATACCAGGTGGTTATAATTAAAGTGACGGTGTTCAGAGTGGTACAGCACGGGCTGTAATGAGAGTAGCAGTCTGAAACTTCGTAGATATGCTAATGAAGCAATGCGCTCGCGAATTATGCCAAAAAAAAAAAAAATAGTTCCAATTCTCGCCACCAGGGTAAAAAACGGCGCTGTAAGCAGTCAAAACGTGGAATTTTCCATAACTCTGACGTCAAAGTCGGTGAAATTGCCTAACCATTGTGTGAGCTCCCTGGTTGTTGTTAAGCCGATAAATAAATAAATATATAAGTGTGTATATATATTTCCAGACGTTCACTTTTTAATAAATGGGACAGGTATCAGGTGTAGAGGATAGAAGAGCTTAATGCCAACCTCTTTGCCTCCATGAGAGGACGATTCTAGAGGTCAAAAATACCGGCCTCTTGTTGGGGGTATCCGGAACGGGTTGCAAGGGGGTTAACCCCCCCCCACCCAAGAGAGTGGAAGTAAGTCTGAAGTACATATTTCACACACACAGTTTCTATCGCTATATGGTACAAGGTAACACTACCGTTACACGTGGAGGGATGTAGAATGAGGCCTCGCCCATTCACGATCTCGGCCATTTGTGGGGGGGTGATGTGATCAGCACCACGCTCCGGTCGTTTGTACCCTCCAGGGTTGCCAACAGGTATCCATTTATTAGAGATTGTTGAACCCTAGAACCGGTTTATGTAGAAATACTCACGCCGGTCGAACCTGGGTCTCCCGCGTGGCAGTCAAACGTACCACCGACTGCACCATCGCAGCTCCACTGGTTTTTCTGTTATTTTAGTGAAGCTGAATATCCTTCGCCTCGGGAACAGATTGTCCCAGGTTCGAGTCCTGGCATCAATTTCATCCAATCATCATTCTTCCTCATCGTCGCGAATAATCTAAGGAGACACAAGAGATAATATTTTAACGGTCGGCCTTCAGATTAGCAAACAACCTTGAAACTAACCTAAGCACAGTAGGATACACTGACTTCCTACAGTCTGAGGGTTGACCCAGAGCCAACTTAAACCAATATTGAAACTGCCAGTCTTCTTGTTGTCCTATCAAATGGAACACGTGGGGCCTCCCCCATGGCGCAGTGGTAGCGTCATTGCCTTGTAATCAAGGGGTCCCGGGTTCGATACCCGGTGGAGGCACAAGTGGTTCGGATCCCACTTTAAACTGTAGGTTCAGTCCCGATTAGCCTTACTGTGCATAAAGTGGACTTAAAACACCAACTCAATTAATCAATCAATCAATCAAATGGAACACGTCTGCTTTGATGCCAAGCTGTCAATCCTACAACACTTAACAACAATGATTCAACGCTGCGATGTACAGTCTGAGAAAAAAATACCTGGGCCACGGGACGTAGAATTTCGTAACGTCTTAAAGCCTGTTGTTTATGCAACCCAAATAACAAAATATTCGCTTAAGTTTGCCTGGTGATTCTGACTTCTCGGGAAGGATTGAGCTTTGATAGCATGAGTCACATGACTCGTGCCCCAGCCACAACAAACAGCTGGGTTCTACGATGCCTCCAGAAGAAAATTTCAGGAACTGGTTTCTTGACAAGAGCTACTCGTAAGGAAATACTATTCTATCAAGTGATATTAGAGTCATTGTCAAGAAGGTTCGCTGAAATGATGGTTCTCATCACAGACCACATGCCACACGTTAATTGTTTAAGTCTAGTTCATGCACTGGACCTACAGATTAAAATGGGATTCGAACCAAAGCCTCTCTACTTGGTATTGAATTCGGAAGCCTTTCATTACATGGCGAAGACGTTACTACTACGACATCAGAGAGGCAATGGAACCCCTTGAGAAAGAGATAAGCGAAAATTGCTACCTGACAAACCATATTTGCCCGTAAATTTTAAATATAAGACAATATTTTGTACTGACAGTTTCGAACCGTGGGAGAGGCATATATTTTTTTGTACCATCGTCCATTTCACGAGTTTATAATTCTTCCTCACCGACACGAGTAACGCGAGTGGTAGAAGAAAAGCGAAGTAAAATAACTGAAACAGAAATAAAAGGAAAAAGCGAAATAAATTTTATTCATAATATTCTGCAGTCACTTGAGTTGTATTCACGGGATGCTATCTTTAAAGAAAGCCGTGGTCTCTTCCTTGTCTCTTTCGCTTTCTTTGTGCTCTTGCTTCCCCCGTCACGATTGGTCTAAAACTAATTAATGCGACGTTAATTAAACAATCCAAACAACGAAACAATGCACAATCAACTGCACAAGACAACATTCCAAATGTTTTCGAATCGGAAAACAATTGAGATGCTGTAAAATGACTTAAGATGCAGTAATAAAGTGGGAATTCGGTACCGTATAGAATTAAATCGGTAGAGATGTTCGATTTGATTGGATGTTTGTTATTTAGATTTGCTATTCTTTCACTTTTGGCAAATAGCGACGATGAAGATGAGTGATGCTATGATGAAATTGATGAAGGGACACTTACCAAGGACACCCACGCCCAAGTCGAGATTCTAACCAGGGACCCATGGCATCGTAGCGCGCTGTGCTAACCACTCCTCCATGGAGTGGACATTATAGCATATTTTGTGTGCTCAATTGGGATCAATCAATGGAATGAATAGGCATATTATATGATTAATAAATTCATATCATAATACCACGTCATATTATTCGGCACGAAGTAACATCAGAGACATTCAATCTTGCATTTTTGCCTTTCAACTAATTCTTTGAATTCAGGTTAATCACAACAATAAGATAAATTATGAAGCAAATGATAGATATTACGAATTACCTGACAGAAACAACATTAAGCAGGCTCGGTGGTCAAGCTCATTAAGTGATTGACATTCGATATCGTCGCCAAAGTTCCCGGTTTTGAGTACCGTCCTTGTCGGGGGTGTTTGACTATTTCGTCATCAATTTCGTGTAATGGTCACTCGTCCTTATCGTCGCGATCATCGAACAGGGAATAAAAATTATAAAAATAAATACGATGGAAGAGTACTTATTTCATCTCTCACGAAATCTCCTACAAAACCGGAATATATAAAATACATGTATATTCATTCACATACATTTTCGATTTCTATATTTAACTAGTCGAGACCGAGAACGGGAGAGCAATTTTCAATTCGACAAACCGAGAGGCGGAGAAACTGTCAAGTCTCGTTTCTTCTTGGCACCTTCGTAATCGAGTTGTTCTGTTTGTCATTGGCTTTGTATTGGCAATTATTGTCATTATTCTTCCCCTGCAGGTAAACCATAACGATGAATTATGATGAAATGAAGCAGATAAAAGGGCAAGAACAAGAAAGTCATGCCTGTTCGGGACTCCAACCCAGAACCTTATGTAACGAGATTTGAAATTCTGGAGAAGGCGTCCGTGTTTCGCTTGGTTTTCTCTTTCCTCTACTTCTCTTATATTATCATACATGTATAATAAAAATGGATCTCATACGATATGTTGCGATTCATAATTGTGCTGGTTAGATGCTACAGATGTGAACTCCAACCTGCAATATATTATTCCCTTTTGTTTCGTATCTGGTTGAACATGAAATTTTCTTACACTGTGACAATTTCTTTCTTAGTTTTGGTTTGGTGCACAGATATGCTAATCTGGACTCGACTTTCAGTTTAAAGTGGGATACTAACCACTATGTGCATCCACCGTGTATCAAACCCGGGATCCACTGATTACAAGGCGACGACGTTATCACTTCTCCATCGAGGAGGCCCCATGACAAAATGTTATTCACTCGATCTCTACCATAATTTATTTCAGCATTTACATTTTCGTTTTCTTCTTCTTTTTTCCTTTTGTTAACTACTCTTATACAACTCTTTTTGCGTCTTCGAATTTCTTCTTGTTTCAGGAAAAAATAATACATGCAGGCTCTATAAAAATCCCCCGTTCAAATAGATAAAACGTTCACTCTCGAGAACTAATTTACATGTTTATCACTAACGTAACCATTAGGAAACTATTGAAATGTTAACTGATATAACTGCAGATGAAACAATACTTACAGCCACTAACGAAATATCTATTCTTGTGTAGCCTCACAGACAACAAATATCTGGTGAGTCATTCACTCTTGCTGACTACGGGCGAAGGTCACTGAACTAAAGGGTGGTGGCAAGCAAGCAGGCTTGTGCTCTACCAAAGACGAGGTCACGTGTTCCAGTTATCAATGGCGTACGAAATAAGGAGGAACACAGCTATCTGACGTATGTTTTGGTCCCGTCATTGCACGTAGACAGTGGCGTATGCTGGTTCTAACGAGTGGGTAATCTCCGACCTTTTGATCCTCAAACTCCAAAAGTTTCCGTGCAATTTATGTCACGCTCCATATTGGATTTAGGAATATTGTGTCGGAATGTTTGTCTTATTGCTACGATCACAATCAATTAATTCTCGTTATTGCAGTTTACTATACGCGTAGAATTTCAAATAATAAAACAAGACAGTATTATAAAGCTATAAAAAAACAGCCTGTGAAATATAAAAATGAAAGACGTGCACTAGTGAAATAAAAACCCGCAATATTAATTTAAGTGCAAAATTCAACTTACTCCAGGACCCGATTACTTGTGCTGTACTACATCCAAAGCACGCTGTTTGTCCAGTTGCACGTCAATACGTGTCTGGGCGAAAGATTGCAGCTTAACAAAGGAAGTTATGTGACTTTTGGATTTTTCATGTTTGGCACAAGTGTTGCAAAGATTACAGTCACGCGTCCATACATTCTTTTCAGCCCCGAAAAGTAAGCACGGCGAACAAAAATGCAAAGCTTATTAACACTTATACTTCCTGTCAACCATGGTGTGTTGTCATAATTTGCTTGCGAAAATGCCTCACATATTCCCGATTTTGTCTTTGTGTGTAGAAATAAGTTCAAGCGATGACACTGGCCTACCTGTATTAACAATTTGCAACTTCTCCTGAAAAGATCTTGTTCCAAAAGGTTTCACCAGCAAATCTTGTATCACATCCATTACCCTTTAACACAGCACTATCACGACAAACACTAACACCTAAATAAATAATAAACACGAAGCACAGCACGAAGCCAACGACTACACGCATTCAGTTTCACGCGCCAAACTTCTGTTGTTGTGTTCCTGGCTCAGAATGAAATTCCCTATGAATAATAAAAAAAATCCCTTTCCGAGCTCGAATTGACAGGTTTTTAAAAGTTCGAATCATTGCAGGTCAGAGTCAGAATTTTAATTCGGGATGAGGATCATCCCTTATTATCAGCCGCCACATAAATTTGAAACAGTGGGGTTAGAAGTCCTGAAGATGAATCTCAGATTATTAGAACGTATTAAGCAAAGTGTTTAATCCTGCTAATGAAGTAAAATGAATTACCACTATACACTTTTTAAATTAGATATTTGTAGGATTTCGGGGAGGGGGGTTTCCCTTTAAAAAAATATTCAGTTCCGTGAGATAAGTATTCTCGCTGCTTTTGAAGATTAGAGAGGAGAAACAATCACTATTTTTGTAAATACAAGGATGGGGGGAGTCAGCAAATAGGTGCTTTAATTGCTTAAGCCTTGAATTTTAATTCAGTTTGCTTCATCTTCAATATTTAAGCTTTTCCCTTTTGATAAATTTATGTTCAAGTAACAGAAATCAGCAAGACAGAAGCAAATGTAAAGTGAAAATTAGCGTAGAATTTGTTTGCCCATGTTATTCAGTTTTCCTGTTCTTCGCACTCTACCGGGTATGTTTTCCCTAGTTGAGCGGAGGGAACGGAAAAGGCTCTCAAGGTTGAGAGTGCGACCGGTGGACTCTCACAAGAAGGAGCTTACCCTGGGCACGGAATCACCGCGCCTGAAAAGCAGTGTTTCCTCCCCCTCTTTCCTTTCTCCTCCCTCCTCGCCAAGGGTTGTAAGGAAAGCGGGAGGAATGACGTCAGGGTGAGATTCCCTGAAGTCATTCCACCGGCTGGAGAAAGGTTCCCGGACATTCGGTGGCAAACGATTGGAAGTATTCGCGCGCTGGAAGCAAGGAAATGTATGCATCGAAATTGGTTTGGAAGAATATTGCGAGGAAATGTGTATATATATATATATATATATATATATATTAAAAAAAAGAAATACAGCCGGGTCATCTGCGATTACCTAGATGACCCAGAGTATACGCCGCTGCACGTAGAACACTTTATCGTAGTGGCCTTGAAGTTCCCTCAGGGCACTCCTACGTAAAGGCTTCTGAGCTAGAAGGATATCTTCCCCATTGAGTGGAGGAAAAGTGGGTGCGTATAGAGGTCCCTCAACTTTCGTATTCTGTTTCATTTCAGAACCCGTGCTGTATCGTCGACTTAATCCAATCTATCCGATGTAGGTTTTAGGTTCTGTTTCTGTTCGGTTATTTCATGTTGTCTTCCTGCTTATGTTATTCGCGACGAAGGCTCTGGATTCGATAATCTGGACAATAACGGGATTGTGTTGGTTGCTTGATTTGGTGTCTTAAGTTCACTTTATGTCCTGTTAGGCTAATCGTGAATGGACCTACAGTTTAAAGGGGGATCCGAACCACTATGTTCCTCCACCGAGTATCGAACCCGGGATCCCTTAATTACAAGGCGCCCACGATCCCACTCCGCCATCGGGGATTGTGTTCGAAACGAATGAATCAAATTTGAGTGATATGATATGCAACCATTGGAAGACTATTGAAAGAAAAGCTACGGGAACCTGCCAGTTTTTCTACTGCAGACAGGAAACCATAAACATGCAAGAGAAGCTTATATTCTATGAAACCTGACGCTATGTGCTCGAATACTGGCTATATATAATCCATAGAGGCATAGCAACGTTAAACAACCTCTTATATGATACATATAGGTTTAAAAAGGTCGAAATACAAAGATTGTGTGCGCCTCACTGATCGCGTAGTGGTAAGGCCTTGTAATCAAGGGGTCTCGGGTACGATACCAGGTGATCGCACATAGTGGTTCGGATCCCACTTTAAACTGTAGGCATTTCAGATTAGTCTATCTGTGCCGGTGACCCAGTCGGTAACGCGTCTGACTACCATGCTATAGGCCCCGGGTTCGATCCCCGGCCGGTTCAAGCCCGGGAACTTTTCTAACGTTGGAAGCGGCCCCGGCGCCCACCCAGCGTCGAATGACATGGATACCTGGGGGAAACCCTGGGGGTAAAGGCGGTCAGGGGCGTGATGCTGATCACATCACCCCCCACTCACGAACGAATCAAGAAAGTATGGGGCGGCGTGATGCTGATCACATCACCCCCACTCACGAACGAATCAAGAAAGTGTGGGGCGTTACTCCCACACCCCCTATACGCCTTCATGGCGTAGCGCTAAGCACAGGTGAGAACTTTACCTTTTTTTTTTTTGCATAAAGTGGACTTACAACAAAATTTAAAATTGCGATAAAGATTATGATAAGGTATTAAAGAATTGGGTCTAACACATTTTTTTATTGTTTACCAATGACCTTGTTAACGGTGGAAGCGGTCCCGGCGTCTACCCAGCGTCGAATAACATGGGTATCTGGGGGAAACCCTGGGGGGTAAAGGCGGCAGGGGCGTGATGCTGATCACATCACCCCCACTCACGACCGGATCAAGAAAGTGTGGGGCGTTACCCCCACACCCCCTATACGCCTTCATGGCGTGGTGCTATGCACAGGGGAACACTTTACCTTTTTACCTTGTTAACTAATATTCTTAATTTCAGTTTCAAGATGAAATCGGCTACGAAATAAAAGGAGTGGGTTCATATTTCTGTTACGAAATTCCACTTTTGTAGTAGACCTGTGCCACACTAAGATGTGACATAATAAACAAATCTGAGACACTTTCAAAGTATTAAAGGCCTCCCCCATGGCGCAGTGGTAGCGTCATTGCCTTGTATTCAAGGGGTCCCGGGTTCGATACCCGGTGGAGGCACAAGTGGTTCGGATCCCACTTTAAACTGTAGGTCCAGTCCCGATTAGCCTTACTGTGCATAAAGTGGACTTAAAACACCAACTCAATCAAACTCAAAGTATTAAATTGCTATCTACGTATTTGGGAACAATCTTTCAATATAATACTTTTTTTGGACGCGTCAAATCATAGTATTTAATTCCTGTTTTAGCAGCTTTAAGAAACCTGATTTTTTGGGGGGGTTACAAATGCCCTTTCTGCTCCCGTCAAGTTACGCCTATGAAAAAACAGGAATTCAAAGTAAAAGACTGTCCCGACTAAATCGGGAGACACGTCTGATAGATTTACAATTGGGAAAATCATAATTAAGCGTGTAGTTGAAAACAACCTATTTTCATATATTGCATGCAGCTCTACTTTTTCTGCAATGTGGATCAAGAACTGGGGACGTGGAGAAGCACAACACTCCACGTAACCAATAGTCACGTGACCCTCTTTGCTTTCCTGTCATGTTGACCTTCGCGTGGAACACATTTCTCGGTGTTAAGACAGGCAAAATCACCCGATCATCGAAGGGTGCAATATGTGTTGCCTACCCTCCTGCATTACTTGCTCCTATTAAAGCCTTATGGGGAAGAACTTTTTTCCATGACTGTACTCCACTCTTGGCAACAATGCTGAGACAGTTGCAGTGGCGTTGCGAATTTTGTGCGGGTGGACGAAATACAGGGTGGCTATATTTTAATCGTGGATAAAACAGAAAAGAAGGTGGATACAAAGAAAGTAATAGAGTCACTTCACATTTGGCAGGGCTCTAGATTTTCTGGTTCACGATGGTTGCCAATAGAAACACATACCAACAACTACCGCGATGTAGAGCCCGGTTTAGACGGAAGCATTGCCTTTAACATTTTTGCTAGCATAAATGCTATGTAGATGGTTCCACAAAATCTTCCAAAAGTACTTTTCACGGAAGCATTTCATAAAATATTTCGGTTAGTTTTCTTGGATTACAATGTATAATATATACAGCACGAAAGACAAGTCAAGTTACACCA
Organism: Lepisma saccharinum; assembly: GCF_977018435.1. NCBI lineage: Eukaryota > Metazoa > Arthropoda > Insecta > Zygentoma > Lepismatidae > Lepisma > Lepisma saccharinum. Next base: position 13,528,583 of record NC_139248.1, on the reverse strand, counting down.
TCTATGGTGAGTTATTGGTGTTTACAATTGAAGGAACTAAAATATTTTTCCATACGTGTACTGCATACATCATAAAGTATGTATTTAAGCAGCGCCATTGCTTTGTACCTAAAATCATTTAATGCGAAGCGTTATTCTTCACGGTTGAATAGTTATCGACTTTCAAAAATGTGAAGTGATACATTGTTTGCATCTCGCGTGGCCGCCATTACATCCAGAGCTCAGTTGTGATTGGTTATGCAACGAAAAATGCTACGAAACAGGACCGATCCTATCCTTGTGAAATGTCATGAAATATGCCATAGGATTTTTCTCTTTACACGGTAACATTTTGGTCATGGCAAAAATGTCAAGAAAAATGCTTCGTCTAAAGCGAGCCTTGCTCAAAAGCTCACACAATTGACCCATGCCGGGCGACCTTGGATGCAGCCTGCGTATCCTTCCGCTGACACATTATCCTTCCGCCAATGGACTGGTGTCCATGGAGAAGTGTATGACGAAGGTACGATAAGTGCCTCAATGCATGGGTGCCTGTGTAGAAAAGCACCTCACGGTATGTATGAGTAAAAAGGTTTTCTTCAAATGACTTTTTTCGTTATTCTTTAATTACCAAACGGGTACTACTTACTCGGCGTGCCTCGTATGTATATACACACACTGTGTATTGAATATATGATCTGTGTATTTAATGTATACATAATTTATAATGTGCCTTGCTTAAAGCATCTTAATATCAATGCATTGCACACTTCTAGCTACTTGGTAAGTTCACTTTATTCTGTTTTAAGTGTGTGGAAGTGCATGCCCAACCTTGGGCTGAAAAGTCCTTGGAAGTCCCATAAAACTTCGCACAATGTATATTTCATAGAAAATTTAGCCATTTTCCGCACCACGAATCATAATGTTGGTGTCAAGCTTCTATACGATCGCTGGCTTATGGTGATAAGCTCACGCGCTGCCCTCTTTTGAGCAGATGCTACATTACATGCCTCCATGAATTAGTGTTTGTAGACCCCATATAGACAACTTGGTTAAAAACCGAATAGCATATTTGCATGGAAAACTAAAAGTTGAAATTTGGAATCGACATTGGAAACTGACACTGAGACGTTACATGACTAAACAAAATAACCATTCTTACAAACAATGTATTGTTTATGTTAAGATAACTAAATCTAACGACGAAGGCATTTAGCACGTTAGTTGCCACGTGAGTTGTATATAGGTCCGTACCCAGGATTTTCTTGAGGGAGGGACAGATCCATGTTTCCTATATATATATCCCGGTCGCCAGGTCGCCAGGTCGCCAGGTCGCCACGGCGACTAAAAATTTCAGCCTGGCTACTGTGATCTTTTGCTGTAATATTGCCGTTTGTTAAGTTTGCACATACGAAATAATGAAGTTTATAAGTTCAAATTGCAGTACAGCGTGAGTTAGTTAGCAAATGATTTTTTTATCAACGTTGTGAACATCCCATAGAACATTTCCCGCTTTCTCACATGATTCAGCTTCTTATACATTGTTTGATTTTTTATTGATTTCCTTTATTTTACTTCGGTTTTTGTGCCACTTTTGGCTAATTTGCGAAGATAGGGGTGAGTGATGATATGATTAAATTGATGAATAAACACTCAGAAACATCCATGCCCATGCCGGGATTCGAACCCGGGACCCCTGGTGTCGTAGCGCGATATAATAACCGCCCTGCCACGGGGTAGTTCTTATAGTATGCACTACGGGTGCGAGGGACAGAATTTTTTGGGTCGGGACGGGAAATTTTTAAAATCCCGATATTCGGGACGGGAAATGTTCGAAATTTCCCGAAGCTCTGAAATTCTTGAGTTCTACACGTCATTTTCACCTTAAGTGATTGTTTTTTGCATTTCTGGTACAAAAACTTAACATTCCCAATAAGTTCCAGACATTTACAGTGCAGAAAACGTCCAGAATTAACGACTTTTTAAAATTACCATTCGGTATTTCCCGACTCCTCGGGATCCCAAAAAGTCGGGATCGGAATGGGAAATTTTTTCCCGATCCCGACTTTTCGGGATCGCGCATACCCCTAGTTTGCACGATTGCTAGTAGGTGGTTTCCTGGCGACTGATTTTCAGTGCTGGCGCCTAGCTCTGAAGAAGATTTTTCGAGCACTGTGTGTGTGGGGGGGGGGGAAGGGGGTGTATTGATGCGTTCACTGGTTTCAATTGCTTAAACTACGGGGATCGTTACTGTGAACGCTTTAGGGGTCAGATGGTAGAGCTAGGTTACGTTTATGGTCCCCATACAATCTCACTGACAGGCTTCTGGCAGGGAGTGGAATGATTTCAAGGGATGTAGACGACGTACATCTTACCTCTCGGCCAAGCGGTTGAGTGTGGACGTCAGGCGACAGAGCACGGAGTCCTGAGTTCGACGGCCCACGGTCTTCTTGCCCGTGGCTGGCGACGAAGCACACGTTGGTCTTGGAGTGTCGGCCCTAGAAAAGGCGCCGGGACGATGGTCTGTCCGACGGCTACAAGTTGCAGCCCGTGGTGCTGAAGATAGTCAACTCGCGAATGTACTGCGGTTGCCTTAGGCGAAAGCTTCGTCTCGGTTTCCCGAACCGGGCTGAGACCTGCAAGTTGTCGAGGTCTTTGCCTGGTATTCTTCTGCTGGTCCTTGAATTCTGAGACTTGACTGAGCCTCGAATTCTGGTGCTTAGGTCTTTTAAGCTGCTGGCAAATACTTCCTATCTGCTTGGACAGCACTTCCGTATTTGCCAGCCGATGGCGGGCTTGAACCCGGTAGTATCGAAGAATGAAGTGTCTCCTGATGTCATGTGTTTCCGCTATTTGTGGAATGTTACCTTGTGTTGTAAATTGTCGCTTCACCGAGCACTGATGTCTGGCGAGAGATTTTACCTTGAATCGTTCCACAATATATGCATAGGCTACATACAGACACGGGCACACACACACACACACAGTGGGGGGAACTGGGGGCAGTCGCTCACAGTGTTTCTTTCAGAAAATTTGCTCCGGGGGGGGGGCATTCCAGAGGGCGTCTGACTTCAATACATTCTGGAATCTTGATAACTGGGTTATTGATTATTGCCTGAATATCGTGCAAAATATTTTCCTTTCTAGGTGACTTGCTAAACAGCTTGTAAATGTCTTTCAAAACATGAAAAAAATATTTTTACCTTTTGGTTTTTATGCCTGCAGGAAGCCGCTGCAAGGGACAAAATGTGCGCTCTACAGTGCATATACAGAATCTCTTTGTGAGCATTTTCCGAAAGCTTCTTTCTCACACCTTCAACATTTCCAGCCATATTTGAGGCACCCTCAAAGCCGAAAGCAACAATATCATCGTATGTTAAATCAAGAGCAGCAAGCTCTTCGTCAATAGTATTCGCAATAGTTTCTGCCCTTCCATTAGGAATTTTGACTATTGACAAAAACTTTTCCACGGGGACCTTATCCTCAACAACACTGAACATTATACTTAACTCCGTTTCATTCATCAAGGAGACACTCTCATCTACCAAAATGGTAAGGCAAGCGCGGTTGCCAGTTTTATTCTGCTTCTTCTGTGAGATTGAACAAGTGTGGGCGTTGTTATTTACGGAGGGAAATGTAAAGGCAGATATATATATTCGCCACACAAAGTAATGCGGTCAGATGTGAGGGAAACAACGGTAGCAGAAAAGTTTTATACTTTGGTTTTGTTGTACAATTTTGTCCGGGGGGCGGTAGATTCCTTCCGGGGGTGCGGGGTCGCTCCTGACTTTTTTGCCACCGTACTATGGCCTCTTAATGCTTGTATATCAAGAGCAAATAACTGTCCTGCCCCCCCTTCCACAGTTTTGGCACTCAAACGCTGATACTGGTCAGAAGAATTCGGCTAGTTCTGAGTTTCACAATTTTGTTTTTTTCAAATTTCCTGTATTTTCTTATTCCAGAACCATTGAACAGCCATGATAATTCAATAAATAATTCTAAATGTGAAGCCCAACAACAAAAAGGGGAGAGAGACATTTTCACCTGATAGCCAGCACTGGGTTTTGGGTGCCAAAACAGGAGGGGCGAGGACAATTTACTTGCTCTTAGTAAACAAGATTGAGTTTTTGCCTTAGGTCCACTTTTAGGACAGATAGACTAATTTGGACTGGACCTACAGTTTAAAGTGGGATCCGGACCACTATGCGCCTCCACCAGGTCTAGGTAGACAAGGCTTAGCATTGAGGTCACAGTGCAGGAGCAAAAGTGGAAATAGTAGAGGGGGGGGCAGTTTCCATGCCCCTCCAAACGCCGCTACTGCTGCCAGCTTTGCATCAATGATTACAAAATTAGAAGTACCAATATCGCAGACAGCAGATTTCTGGAGACTACCTCTTTACTCAACAAACACATTCATTTATGCAAGGACAAAATTGAAATTTTTACAAGTTTGAAAAATCGTCGATGTTATTGTCGTAGCATTTTATAGGTTCACATTTAAAAATATCATGGCTCGAGGGGATGGCCCCCATGGCCCCTCCCCTGGGTAAGGCCTGGTTGTATTTAACTCACACGTTTCTTTACCTTGGGAGCCTCGTGGAGCTCATGCAACTCACGTTGTGTGCAGCGCAATAATGGATTCTAGCGCCACATGAGTTGCATATGACTCATGCACATAAAATAATTAAAAATAACAATTTTTCATCTAATAATCAGGAAACATATTGCTTTCAACGTTCTTATTATATTCTTGTAATAAAGCATCATGGTGAAGGAAAATGTTCTTCTATTGTGGCAGTTAATGCGTTAGCCTAACAATGAATGCATCTCGGCTGACGTCAGAACGCGAAGGCGGGGAGGTTGGTTGAGGCTTGTGCAATGAGTGACGGTTCATTAAAACCAAGGGGTGTCCAAACTTATTCATATGTAGGAACAGTAACCTCTTCAGTACTGTTAACGGACTATACTTACACTAAGAATAGTGTTGGAAATAAAGTTATTTTGATTAATGATTATTGTCGACCTCCGTGGAGGAGTGGTTAGCCGGATTCGAATCCCATCCCATAGGTATTCTTTGAGTGCCCATTTGATTAATCAATTTTATCACATCATCGTCATCCTCGTGATTAATTAAAAGTGGCAGAAAAGGCGACAAAAATCAAAGTAATATCACCTCTCCCTCATTCTTTTTGCTTCTTTTTTTTCTATTTTATGTCACTCTTTTTTTCTTTTTTATCCTCGATCTGTTGTCTTATCTTCTTGTCTTCAATTTGCTCTTCGAGTGCCATCGGCGCTGTTTTCTGGCTTTTGAGACCGGAGTCCGCTACTTCATCTTTCCAAGTAGCTCCCCAAATTGTCCTCCCGATACTAAGACAACACCGACATTTCGAGAGCTCCCACCCGAGTTCGAACCCAGGATCGCTGACACCAAGGACGGGAGTGATAGCCATTTTACTAAGAGGGAGCTCTGTTTACTAATAAAGGTTTAGGTTTGATTTAGTGTTTTAAGTCCATTTTGTGCACAGTAAGGCAAATCGGGACTGGACCTACAGTTTAAAGTGGCATCCGAACCAGCATGTGCCTCTACCGGGTATCGTAACCCGGGACCCCTTGACACTGCGCCATTGGGGAGGCCAAATCTACGAATGGATTACAAGTTTCAGAGAAGCAAAACTTGCCAATGTTGTGTGTGTGTGTGTTTGTGTGCAGAGAGGGAGGGAGAAACGGAGAACGAGGAAGTAGCGAAAGGAAGAGAATGAAGAAGAGAGAAGATAATGAGTAAGAGGAATGAGAAGGAATGGACTGGCGAAGATGAAAGAGAATGTGAAAAGAAAAAGGAAGAAAGGGAATGAGCAAAAATATGAAAGGGTAGAGAATGAGGAAGAAGAAAGATTGATTGATTTAGTTTATTTAGTGCCACTTTTGGCTAATTTGCGAAGATGGGGGTGAGCGATGACATGATGAAATTGATGAATGGACACTTACAAACATCCATGCCGGGATTCGAACCTGGGCCTCCTAGCGTCGTAGCGCGAGGTGCTAACCACTCCGCCACGGTGGCCGGCGAAAGAAGAATGAATATACAGAAGAAGAGATATAATAGAATTAGTAAGGCGAATGAGAAGGGAACGGCTGAGGAAAGAGATGAAAATATATAGAATGAGGAAGAAGTTGTAGAAGACAAGATAAGAGAATAAATGAGAATAAAGATATACTGGTGAATGGAAAAGAGAATGACGAAGAAGAAAATACAAGAAAGAGAATGATGAACCAGAGGAAAAGAAGGAGAAGATGAAGAAGATGTAGAAGAAAATAGAATGAATAAGAAGGAAGAGAAGGCAAAGACTGGCGAAAGGGAAATAGAATAAGAAAGTAGAACATACAAGAGAATGGGGAAAAGAAGAAAAGAAGGGAATGAAGAAGAAATAAGATGCAGAAGAAAATAGAATAAAATATGTGTGTCCATTTACTTAAAAGAAATATTGTTATCTGACAGTGGACTGTGTGGTGGAATAGAACTCCATGTTTGAAGAATTTGGAAGGTAAAGTCCAAAAGGCGACAAATCATTTGTAATTGCTGATCACACTTGTTTCAGTCAACATTATATCAAGAACCGTCACACCAGTCCATGCTATCACAGTCGGAATTAACATCCACAATCAAATGCGACATCTTCTGCCTGGACGGAACACGTCACAACCATGATTCCGGCGAAGGTCTTGTCTCCAGCACAGGCTCCAGCCGGATTATCCAGCTAGCATACCGAGGTCGCGCGCAATCCTGACAAACTGGACTGTCCGCCGACGTGACGGACGCAAATCCCAACTTCTCCGGACGTCCGGAAGCACAGTTTAAACCATTAATCCATGTAGAGCAATGGTAGATTTGGATTCGAAATGGCGGATTGAAGGTTTTCTGAAATTGATGTATGCTCTCGTTTTCGGTCCAAATAATTATTTCAGTCGGGTGAATTGTTTTCCGCGAACGTTACAGCCGAAAGGTCATTGGTTTGGAAGTATAAATCTTTCAATTTGCGTGTAACGGGCGGGAGGGAGTTTTCTAATGGCAGGGACCGGCGTTGTACCAGCGACCATCTGTTATCGGAGGACACACATCAAGGAACTATTACGCTTGCATCCTTTCGTGTCGCTGATATGTAACCGCTGTTGCAAGTTGTCCACAGCGAGTGAACAAAAGTAATCAAGTCATGATTACTGGATTCAAAGAATGAGTAAGGATAGGGAAATTGCAGTAACTGAGTAACAGTTACTGGCTTAAAAAATTAACCGATTTGCATTTACTTTTCAGTTACTTGCTTCAAATAGTAACTGAGTTACAGTTACTTGCTTCAAAAAGTAACCGAGCTAGAGTTACTTGCTTAAAAAAATAACTGAGATGCAGTTACTTCCTTCAAAAGTAACTCACAGTTACTTGCTTCAAATAGTTACTGAGTTACAGTTACTTGCTTCAAAAATTAACCGAGTTAGAGTTACTTGCTTAAAAATTAACTGAGTTGCAGTTACTTCCTTCAAAAGTAACTCACAGTTACTTGCTTCAAATAGTAACTGAGTTACAGTTACTTGCTTCAAAAATTAACCGAGTTAGAGTTACTTGCTTAAAAATAACTGAGTTGCAGTTACTTCCTTCAAAAGTAACTCACAGTTACTTGCTTCAAATAGTAACTGAGTTACAGTTACTTGCTTCAAAAAGTAACCGAGTTAATGTTACTTGCTTAAAAATTAACCGAGCTAGAGTTACTTGCACCATAAAGTAACTAGGTTACTTCCTTCAAAAGTAACTTACTTACAGTTGCTTTATTCAAATAGTAACTGAGAGTTAGATGCTTCAAATAGTATCTGAGTTACAGTTACTTGCTTCAAAAAGTAACCGAGCTAGAGTTACTTGCTTAAAAATTAACCGAGCTAGAGTTACTTGCACCATAAAGTAACTAGGTTACTTCCTTCAAAAGTAACTTACTTACAGTTGCTTTATTCAAATAGTAACTGAGAGTTAGATGCTTCAAATAGTATCTGAGTTACAGTTACTTGCTTCAAAAAGTAACCGAGCTAGAGTTACTTGCTTAAAAAATTAACCGAGTTAGAGTTACTTGCTTAAAAAATTAACCGAGTTGCAGTTACTTCCTTCAAAAGTAACTCACAGTTACTTGCTTTAAATAGTAACTGAGTTACAGTTAGATGCTTCGAAAACAAACTAAGTTACAATTACGTGCTTCAAAAAGTAACCAAGTTACAGTTACTTGCACCATAAAGTAACTAGGTTACTTTCCTTCAAAAGTATCTCATTTACAGTTACTTTCTTCAAATAGTAACTGAGAGTTACATGCTTAAAAAAAGTAACCGAGTTACAGTTACTTGCTTCAAAAAGTAACCAAGTTACAGTTACGTACTTCAAAAAGTAAGCGTGTTGCAGTTACTTGCATCAAAAAGCAACCATTTATTTGCTTCGAGAATAAATTGAGTTTCAGTTACTTAATTGAAAAAGTAACCGAGTTACAGTCACTTGCTTTGAAAATGTGAGTGAGAGTTACAGTTACTAGCGTTTAGAAGTAACTGAGTTACAGTTAAATATTCTACACCGTAAAGTAATTCAGTTACAGTAACAGGTACTTGAAAAGTAAATGTGAGTTACTTATACAGTTACTTTCTACTCGAAACTTTCTTGCAAACAAATAACACGCAATGAATGATCATTAATTGTAATATAATGAATATGTGAATACTTACATGTGCTTTTTTATGCTTCTAGTATATAAATCTTTATATACGAGGGCTATTATTTTTCAACTTCCGATGACGCCGCCAGGTGGCACGTGAAGCGCTAGGTAGCGAGGCGTCACCCCTGCCACTACCACCAGCACTGCCAAGGCCAACGCTTCAGTTGAAGCAGAACGACGGGCGCGTAGAGATGTCTGCTACAATCGACTCTGCCGCCAAGTGCAAGGTGTGTTACTGGTTAACTTTATTGAGCCGGCGACCACAATCAATGCGGCTGCATACTGTGAGACATTGCGCAGACTACGCAGAGCCATTGAGAACAAACTGAGAGGCATACTGTCTTCAGGCATTGTCTTGCTTCATGACAATTATCGACAACATGTTGCTGCGTCAACCCAAGACCTTCTTCAACGATTCCACTGGGAAGTGTTTGTTTACCCTCCCTACATCCCAGACCTGGCGCCGAGTGACTTCCACCTTTTCCCGGCCATGAAGAAGTGGTTGGGAGGACGGTGGAGGAGCTTCGGGACACAGTGCAGACCTGGCTCAACAGACAGGCGGCACCTTCCTTTGCAGAGGGTATTGAAAAGCTGGTGCATCGGTACGATAAATGTCTGAATCATCTTGGGGCTTACTTGAAAAGTAGATGATACGTGTACGCAACATTTGTCAATAAACCCATTTTGTTATTCACTGTGGTTTTGATTTCATGCCCTCGGAGGTTGAATAAAATAGCCCTCGTATTGATATTATTACAATAAATAATTGATGGACCAAGGAGCTTTTCTGGAATGATACTTATTCCAAAAATTGTTCGTGTACCGGCCAGGTGATGCCCTTGCCCCTGACTCGAATCAAGGGATAGGAACTAACCAACCCCACTCGAATCCCATACTAACAACCGAAACATAATTGAGTCCCGAGCTAGTAACCAGAAACTCACTCGAATCCCGGACTAACAACAAAACTTCTACTGGAATCATGAACTAGCAACCGAAACCTAATCAAGTTCCGGACTAGTAACCACACACTTATTCAATTCCCCAACTATTAACCAGTCCGGAACAAGTAACTAGAAACAAACTCGAATCACATACTAGCACCTAAACCCCAATCGAATCCTTGACTAACAACCGAAATCTACTCGATTTCTCGCATTAGTGACCAGAAATTCACTCTAATCCCGGACTAACAACCAAACCCCCTCTCGAATCATGGACTAGCAACCGAAACCTACTCAAGTCACGGTCTAGTAACCAGAAACCTAGTCGAGTCTCGGACTAGTTACCAGAAACTCATTCAAATCCATGACTAGCAACCTGAAGGTACTAGAGTCCGGGACTAGTAACCAGAAACTTACTGAAATCCTGGGCTAGCAACTAAAAATCTCTCTGAAATTTCGTAATCGCTGCAAATACAACATTGAAATCGCATTCTAGAAAGAATGTTGACAATCAATTACAGCTAATTTGGAGCCTGTTATTCCTGCAGACATGTGTCCCCCAACAGCACTTTACTTGAAGCAAGTCTAACCCTGTTTACGCAGTCGTCAAGATGTAGGTCCATCTTTAACCTAGATTTAAAGAGACAAGCCTCACTTCATCACATCGGAAACCTACCAGAAGAACCTCAAATTGGTATTCCGTACTTGTTGCACTCCAACCGTACGCAATTCCTTGCAGGATCCTTACCCGGTTGATGTGTCTGAAAAGGAGGGCAAAGAGTACCTCAATGTCTCCGAGATTCGCTACTCCCTCCTCCCGTCGTCTTACAGCTAGAATCCAGCATCTCGTGTCCTCCCAGGCAGACGGGGATCTTCCTCCCTCGGAGCCGTTTAACCGAGGCAGTCGGGATTCGAGTCACGTCCCTCCGACGGAAACGCAATGCTAAGAGGTTTTGTCGGCCGGAGATGAACAGCAGATAAATCTGAGCTGTTGCCACTCTCTACGTTGAGATGGTTCGGGCAGTGAGAGTTTATCTCCGATAGAGCCCGCGTGGTCTGTCTAGCAGAGGGGGGAGTGTAGGGGTTCCTTCATTCAATTCGTCGCGCTGAATGTTTTATTTGAAGCTCACAACAGCTTCCCAAATATGAATTAATATTCCAAAGTTTTATAGAATAACCTATCGCACAAATAAATTTCAATCGAGTATCGGATTCGCAACAAGAAATCTCACTCGAATATCGGATTCGCAACCAGAAATCTCACCCGAATATCGAAGTAGAAACCAGAAATCTCACTCGAATGTCAGATTTGATGTAAAGCAACGTAAAGAGCCTTGAAATAAAAAAAAATAAACTAAAGTTATGTAGTTACTTGCTAAGACGTACAACGGTATCTAAATTAACCTTTGCATTAATTTGTAAGCAAATTCTCAATCAAAAATCATTGGATGAATAATGCACATTTGCTTCTCCAAAAGGATTACATAATACTTGCATTTCAAAGCAACATTCTTGTATACGAACATACGTATATGTCTCACAACTACAGATAAATTTATGGACTGATTTGGTTTATATCACACATACTTACTGTCCAGAAGTGATACTTTTCTGGGATGGTTTCAAATTTTAGACTGTAATAAGATTTTCATTATACTATAATTTTAAATATATTTCTTTTAGAATGAAGTATGTACGTAATATATGTGTCTATCTCTCGATGATGAAATATTTTTATGTCTAAGAACTGCTAATATTTGTGCCCATCCCACAGTGCAAATATTAGCTGTAATTTGCTACTGTATGAAGTGTAGCAGCGTGTACAAATTCAGCAATCAGGGATGGACGAGTGAATTCTCCAAATCTCAATTCCTCCGTCACTGATGCATCCCGTTGTAGTTGCTAAACTCGCAGTGAAGGATATTCGCAGAGACAAAGCACAGGACTGGGACGAGAAGGAGACGCATATGAAATCCCGTCACTTGGGAATCAGACAAAATTCTGTCGAGTAAGCAGATAAGATTCTGCATAACAAGGAGGCTATTCCCCCGTGCCGTTCACTTGGTAAAGTGCATTACACAGTGTATCTCTTGAAACTGGGCCATATTCCACAACAGATTTTAACGTACTCCACTTGAATTTGGGAACAGGTCAGACCATCTCGTCCGCAATGTTCAGTATACAGAGGTCAGTTCAGAAATTGTCCGCAGATAAAGGTGTGTTTGTATATTGCATGATAAATTATGTACCACAAATGCTGATGACAGATAGCTTATAGAACCTGGTTGATAGAGAATGAATAAGGACTATTATAGCAATCATGGATTATCTCGTCTTTGAGAACAGTAACAGATGTCATTACGTATACCTTGAAAAATATTTGGCTAGAATCTTTTCGACTTAATTATTAATTTCCTTTTATTGTAAATATAAGTTTGTAAAACTACTGTTAAATCAACCCATTCAAAGATCTTATGCATAGCCGGTAAGAAATTAATTGTCCGCGACATCTATTGACAATAAAAGCAAACAGAAACAAATGAAATCGCAGGTATTGTTTTCTTTTGTTACTCTATGTTCTCTGTGGCAACGATTGGGGGAGGGCGCACTATGCTAAACCTTATCTAGCAAGGGGAAGTAAACTGTCCTTGCCCAGCAGTTTTGGCACCTCCCCCCCGTTTTGGAACCCAATCACCGCCACAAATAGGTTATAGAAACAAGGTTCTCTCTTAGAAACGGATGCGTTGTATACTATTACATAAAACTTGATTGCCTGAAATTGTGTGTCAATTCCTGCGATTTGTTGAGTGACTACCAATATGAACAGATTAACTTCCTAAACGACACCATACAAGGTGTGATTTAAGGAATAGGTACCAATTGATGCAACGCACATGTACGTGGGTGAATCAAAAAGTACGCGTAAGTTACACCCCCCTGTAAAAAGCAAACAAAACACATTAGAAAGAAAAAAATATATTGGACGAAAACGCATGAACATTTAACTTTTTTCGACATAGTCACCAAGGTGTTCCAAGCACTTTTCGTATCGCGTGACCAGTTTTTCGATTCCTTGTGTGTAAAAATTACGTCCAATTTCTTCGAACCACTTTGAGACTGCTTCCTGCACTTTCTGACGCGAATCGCTGACCCCCTAGGTCTTGTTTGAGAGGACCTAAAAGGTGGTAGTCACAGGGTGCCAAATCTGGACTATAGGGAGGGTGAGACCACACTTCCCACTTGAATTTCTGCAGTAAATCCTGTGTGACACTAGCTGTATGAGGGGTAGCGTTGTCGTGAAGAACAACAACTCCATCACTCAATCTTCCGGGCTTTGATCTTTAATGGCCTTTCTCAGCTTCTTTAAATTCTCACAGTATGTAGCGGCATTGATTGTTGTTCCTCGGGGCACAAACTCACTGTAAACAACGCCTTCGGAATCGGAGAAGATCGTCAGCATGACCTTTCGAACCGTTGGACAGGTTTGAGCTTTTCTTGGTGGTGGCGAATCCTTGTGTCTCCATTCCATGGATGCCCTCTATGTCTCGGGAGTGTATTGGTGCACCCAGGACTCATCTCATGTGATGATTTTGCTCAGAAACTGCGAACCATCCGTGGAATAACGCCGAAGAAATGACAGCGCAGCATCAAAACGTTGATTTTTGTGCCCGTCGGTTAACAACCGCGGCACCCAGCGAGAGCACAGTTTACGATAACCCATCTGATCACGAATCAGCATAGACGCACTACCATAGGATATGTTCAGTTCACTTGCAATCTCTTTAATTTTCACGCGGCGGTTGGCAACAATGATTGCATTCACACGCTCCGCGTTGTCGATAGTGTTCACAGTTGCAGGCCGCCCGGCACGCGGTTCGTCGTTCACGTTCGATCTTCCCTCTTCGAACATCTGGCACCATTTTGCGATCATGGTGCGTGATCTCACCACACACCTCGACAATTTGGCGATGGATTTCACTACGATTATGCCTGCCCACACGGACGACGGAGCGCACCTCAATGTTGGACGCCAGCTCAATACGACGCGCCATACTCACACTGTGACTATTCGCATACTGAACCAGCTGAAACACGGCTGCTTCTGGTGTGTGAAGAAAACATTCCAGACAGTGTTGCCACCAAGCGTGATTATTTTATCTCTCTTAGTACAGGAACATGGGTGAGGTGTAACTTACTTTTTGATTCACGCCTAGTACAAGCATGAGTCAAATGGAAAACTCCCACGTCAGCCAAAAGCACAGAACATATTTTAATACATCTCAACTTATGCAATGTATCGATTGCACTTTACTGAACGTCCTCCAGGTTGCAGCACTGGTTAAGCAAGCTTTAAAAAGCCATTTTGTCATTTTAGAGACGGTGACTTCACTATACGCAACTACAAGAATGACGAATTGTAGTTTTTTGCTCTGCGGAAGACTGAAAACTACAGAAATTTTTCCACAAATGACGTCTCAATATTCCTATTTCCACCTACCACATCAGCAAGTTTACGAATGTACGAGAAATTCTGTCACTAAAGACTTCTCATCGTCCAGTTTCTAATTTGAATTGTAACTCTGTCAAAGAAACAAGCACATGTTGAAATAAGTAACTTCTAGAGTAGTGGTAAGGCAGGGGTCCCGGGTTTGATCTCCGGTGGAGTTACAAGGGAAGAGAAGGTCACCCCTTACACCCTCGATGCGCAACGTTTCGGATCGCCCACCTTAAACTGTAGGCCCGGCCCCGACTGCCCTATCTGAATATAAAGTAAATTTGACTTCAATAAGTATGTTTTAATTTTACGATATTCTAAAAAGTACTACCATATATTAGAACATTGAGGTTACGGCAGAAGTAACGAGTATTTACAGTAGCTTCTAATCTGTACTAAATCTATCGTGAATTAGAGGTATTCAAGTGTAGTTAGGAAATATAATAAATATTTTATGATAATTACAGATGTTAATGTTCAGTTACAGAAATTACAGTTCAACAACACCACATTAATATAATTATGTAACATACGCATCCTTTACATATTAATAAAGTACACTTTTTTGTTTATTAAATGTTCACAAAATGCTGTACACCTCTTGCGAGACAGTCACGTGCCCTACCAATCAAAATCAAAATCAAGCAAGCATTAAGATAATTTTTCTTTAATATCAGACATTGCGTCACAAATTGTGTCTTGCAAATCAGCAGTTGTCCGTGGTTTGGTCTGTTGCACAATATCTTTAAAGACACCCCACACAAAAAGAGATAGGTCAGCGTTAGGTCCGGCGATCGAGGTGACCACTCAACTATACGGCTTATTTTACCTCATGGAATCTGAAAAACAAACGTTACAAACTCAACACATCAGGTACAATTAAAGACTCTCGAAAATATTCGCTTTATACATCACTGGTAAGAAAATGGCGTTACTTCTGCCGTACCCTGTATATTATTTGCATACTGCCACTTGAAATATGCTGTTTCATTCAATAAGTTTCATATTCTATTACTGAATACGTAGAAATTTTCAGCGAAAAATGCAGGCTCGACCAGGACTTGAACCCGGGTCTCTGGCATACCATGCCATTGCTCTAACCACTTTTTTTATATATATAAAGGAAAGCCCCTATGCGGAAACTTCCCCCATCACACTTCTTTCACTGATATCATTTAATTCATATTTCAATTTTAAGACTTTTCAGGACAGACAATCACAAACATCCATGTCCGAGCCAGGATTCGAACCCGGTACCCCCGGCGTCGTAGCGCGATGTGCTAACCACTCCGCCACGGGGGCCGACAACCACTGAGCTACCAAGCCGGCCTGTCCTCGCCTGGTTTTTCGCTATCGTCTCTGGCTATGCTACCTCAACGGGATCTGTTACCTACAGTAGAGCTGAAGTCTTAGAGAAATGCAAAAACGTTACAAATAGACAAAAACCACGAGCAAATAGCAGTAGTACGATAATAATTATTTGAACTTACCTAAAAAAAGAAATATGCATAAAGTCTGCACAAGTGCAATAAGAACCCAGTCCTTCCAGTGGTTACATGTCGTTTCATATGCATTATATATTGATTGTTGTTTTATAAGCTTAACACTATAACGACGGCTACAATGACTATACGTTATTGTCGGATCGGGTCTCTTCGACCCGGGGAAATATTATACATTTTTTTCAGGTGTTCAAATTTTCTAATTGATATCAATGACTGAAAATAATGTTTCAGGTTATTTATTAATGACATTTAACCATTTACATGTTTCTAATATGTAACATGATTTACAAAAGAAATTTAAACATTGAATAACATATGTTATAAAGAAACCCTTGAGTTTTGATTGTAATAGTTTTCTTACATTTGGAACATTTTTATCATACGTCCAGTTATCAGTAGTAATGATTTGTAAGAATTTACATATTTTTATTATCTACTTTTGTCAAGAATAACTTACAACTTCAATTAATATGTGTTATATAGAACACGTGAATGCTGAATACAAACGTTTGCATACATTTCGAGCACACTGTTCTTGTTTTCAGATCGATTTTTGATGGACAAATATAACACCTCCTTCTGGATTGCTTCTGTACACCTTGCTCTTTATTTGAACACCCGTTGGTTTGCTCGTCCATTACTAGTTTGCCACTGAGCTCCTTTCCCAGGTACTGCAAGAACCTTCTACGTCTACTGGATTTGGCTCCCAATTCTTACGGATGTACTATTTGGTACAAAACAAATGCATTTAGTGCACTGAAGTCGATCATGTCATGAAATACAACCATTGGCCATCTCCGAGGTTTTCGTTTCACACTGTAGTTTCGCACCATTTGGTCCAATTTGTCAACACCAAATTTTGTTTTATTATAAGTAATTATAACATCAGGCTTTTGCTGTGCTGTGGAAGCGTCGATTTTCCGCTGTTCATAGAACTTAGAAAGTAGAATCACCACCTTGTTCTTCTTGGGGCAATATGATGCTATCATCAGATCATCTTGAAATCCAAACAAAGTGGAGCAACACACTCGCTGCTTTGTGGCAGTAAACTCTGGCAGCAGCTCTCCTTTGTTATTTCGCATCGTGCCGACCAGAGTAAGTTTCTTGGCAAGTAGATCCCTTGCAAGAAATACACTGGTGAAGAAATTATCGCACGTGATGTTTCTTCCACTGCCTTCGATTTCCTTCACTAAGTCCTTCACTACTCTATCTACTTGATTTTTCTCCCTATTAACTCCAGCTTCCTTTCCTTTGTAGATTTGAGCCTTCAAAACAGAAGCTGTTTGAGAATCACAAATCAGCCACAGCTTGATTCCGTATTTGGCAGATTTCGACGGCATGCACTGTATAAAAGGGCATCGCTCTCTAAAATTGACCAGTTGTTCGTATACAGTCATGATACCATCAGGAATGTACGTTTCTAGGAGGTAAACAGTCCAAGTCTCGAATACATCTCTTATAGGTTCAAGCTTACCTGGAGAAGAGACACGAGACCTAAGCTTTCGTGTATTTGGTACGTGAGCCATTGTATTTCTTCAATTATACACAAGAACTAGTGAGAACGAACAAATTCGTCGTCCAAACTACACAGATGCTCTGCACCAAACAAAGTGTGCATGCAGATTCGTTCAGAAAGTTCTGGAAAATTGCATGCAGCACCTGTGTTTTGAAACCAACAAACTGAAATAACCAACAATAGTTATGCAGACTATTGTCGACAAACAAAAAAAAAAAAATTTCTGCAGTATCCGTCTGCAACTTAGGTTATTTGTTTTTCCTGGGTAAACTGAACAGGCAAAGGGTACTGTATAGGATTTCAATTGATTGATTTGTTTTACTTCGCGGTTTGTGCCTCTTGGCTAATTTGCGAAGATGGGGATCAGTGATGAAATTGATGAATGGACATTTACAAAGAAAATTGCCGAGGGGAATTCGAACCCGGGACCATTGACGTCACAGTGCGATGTGCTAACCACTCAGTCAAGGGGACCAGGAATAAGCTTTTCAAGGTTGTGACTATCCTTGAAAAGTCACAGAGGCGAAGAGGGATATTTCTGCAGTAGAAAAATAGGCCTATATTTTTAAAAATTAAAATCGGGCCTAAAGGACCCGTCCGTCTGCAACGCGAGTAATACATTTTCTCACCAAACATAAAAAATAACCAAAGATTACAATAAATGATTTCAAAGGCCTTCGAAATTGACGAAAAGTCAAGGAAGGAGAACACATTAATTTGCAGCATTAAAAAATTAGACAGGTTTAAAAATTGAAACCGGGCCTAAAAGACCCGTCCGTCGTTACAGTGTTAAAGTGCAATATTTAATCAGTGAAACATATTCTTTTAACTAAGATATTTTCTAGTTTATTTGGTAAAAGTTTTAACTAATTCGTGCAGTGACACCTAACATCGTCTTCAACAATCTTTTCCATGCCCTTGGAGAAATAAGACGTGTACTTGCAACACTGAAAGCCAAATTCTAAGGGTACCAGGTCAAGCCCACCCCGAATACATCGAGGTCACCAGGAAGTGAACTCGTCCCAGCATTCCTCCGTATTCTATTGGCTCTCCCGCAACCGCTAACGGGAAAGCTCCTGTTGTTTTGCAAGTCAAAAGGAGGTTAAAGTCGGTCGGACCGTTTTGTGATTAAAGAGGGCAACACTGTCATTGATCGCTTTTTTTGTCGTCTCGCAAGAAAAGCTGCTCCCTGCCCTACGTGGGAGGATTTGTGACCTTATAACTCGGCGTGGCATAAAGACCTGGCCATGAGGATTCGAAGTAATTATGGTCGTAATGTTAGTGATTTGTAACCACGCTCTGGCTAATGCTCCAACATTTGAAAGCCATTTTTGGGGGTCGGGAAGTTTGTTTTGAAGTCCGTAGCGGGCAAAGATATGATAACTGCGATTGTTTAATACAGACCCCAAACCGTTGAACGGGTATCGAACACGTGACCCTTTCATTACAAGGAGAGGTATCATCCAACGCTCATGTTCACCTATAAACTCGAAACACGTTCGGTTAAGCTTTGTGATAATCGAGAAACGCTGCAAGTATGTGTGCGAGTTAAGCTTCTTGCTTTGGGGAGGGAATGCAGTGGCGTATTTGTGATTTTATTTCGAGGGGTAGGTTCTTTTGGATATGGAAATTGGTACATGTTATCAGTTGGTAAAATATATTATTGTTTCGCAGTTCTAGGGATCTTAGACCACTGATTCTTACCTAGGACATTAAATCTTATGATTAGGGCCAGTGACTTTATGCCTTATAAAACTAAAATATGTATGTAATTATGTCATAAAAATTCAAAAATATGTCATGGAAATGCAGAAATATGCCCAGCAAAGCCAAAAATATGCACAACAGTATTTTCGAATTTCTCATTATAACGGATGTGAGTATCATCCAGGGAAGATGGACTCGGGTGGGGCGGGGTTGTTGAAGGTCCAGGAATTTTAAATAAATTCAATTCCGGTCCCGGAGATAAAATCAGCAAGCCTAAATGGGTTCTGGACCGTAACGAACCTTTCTACCTGTTAAGTATTTCGATTGAACCTTTTTTCAGGATCAATTAAAATTCGGTCCAGCAACCTTTCTTCAATGAAACAATACGCAACTTGGACCGAATTTAAATAGTGCGAGAAGAAAGATTCCGGTCCTGCAGCGGAAGCCAATAGAACCCATTGAAATTTATGGGTTCTTCCTGGACCTTAAACAACCCTGGGTGAGGGTGGGGTATTAAATAAAGTCAGAATTCCTTTAACCTAAGAATGCAGTGGGAAAATACTGAAAATATCGTGAGGTTCACTGCAATTATCCTAAGTTTCATTTTGTATTAAATTCACACCTTTGTGGAAACTAAAGCATAATTGGCAACTCGCTAAAGCTCTGGTAAATCTGACATTGTTGTGAAGAAGTAAAGGAATGTGAACAATTTAAACTTGTTTGTTTGCTGCCCGGTGATTGTCTTGCCAGACAAGAATGACAATATTCAATATAACAATACTGCAACAATAGCATTGTAGAAACTGGCCACATTGTAGAAACCATAATGTTATCCAACAATAGCATTATTGTTTCTAACCGGGCATTGTAAAAACTGTCGGGATTCTTGATAACGTACTCTTTGATTTCATTAATTACCGGTACCTTGCCAAAGGATATAGTAGTGGCGTTTGTTCCACATTTTAGTTGGGGAGATGAACATTTTTGTGGTGGGAAATCCCAGCTCCCCCTCCCCCCAAGTTAATTCTTACACTGTGAAGGTGATCATTGGTTTCCTTTCCAGATTATCACCCCTTATGACTGTTGTAGCAATCATATGTAATCTCGTTACTGAAAACAGTGATATGTGTCATTATGTATTATATTGGGTTGGTGCGAATGAAATGTCCGGCTCAGGTGCGTGCGTCATTGCCAAAGGCCAAAAAAATCAAAACTACAATACCTGGTTAATCAAAATAGTCGCCGTCTGCAGCCACACACTTTTGTCATCGCTCAGCCAACAATTGGATTCCATGGCGAAAGAAGTCTGGAGTCTGCGACGCAAAGATGTCCTCAACGGCATGTTTCACCGCCCGATCATCAGTGAAGGTCTTCCCTGTCGGGAAGTGATCGAGATGCCGGAAGTGGTGGTAGTCAATGGAAGAGAGGTAGGGAGAATATGCTGGATGAGGAAGAGTTTCATATTGCAACTCATGGAGAGCCTGCACCGTCCTTTGCGGGCGAGCATTGTCATGCAACACGAGGACACCATGTCTGTGGACCATTGTTGGATGCTTGTGGAGAAGTTTGTGGTGCATTTCATGGAGTTCAGCACTGTAACAATTTGCATTGATGGTTTCACCTCGCCTGAGAAAGACATGATGGATCACACCCACCATAGACCACCATACCAGCAACAACACTTCCGTGGGTGGCGAGGTGGTTTCGGAAACCGACCTCGACGTTGATCACGATCCAACCATTGTCCTGATCGTTTACGATTGTCATAGGAGATCCATTTTTCATCTGAAGTGACAATCCGATGCAGGAAACCATCCCGGCTATTCTTTACACAGAGAACTGCACACCTCCAGACGGCGAGTCTTGTTGACCGGTGTCAAATCATGTGGTACCCATGAGTCCAACTTTTTCACTTTACCGATCGTACGGAGCCACCGAACGACAGTGGTATGGTGGATGCCTAACTCGTCTGCAATGGCACGAACACTTTTCCGAGGGTCCGCTTCCACGGGGTTCCTGAGGAGCTCATCCAAACATGATGTTGGTCGATGGCCACTGGGTTCATTTTGCAATGCTGTGTCACCGGAACGAAATTTGACAAACCAGCGGCGAATGGTGCCTTCATTTACCATTCCTGGCCCAAATGCACTGTTAGTGTTAGCTTTCTGAGCAGAAGGTCCCAGTTTGAATTCATAAAGACAAATCACTTGCAATTGTGTGTTCTCCATGGTGCACTTTCAGACGACCCTGTTCAGCATCACACTGCCTCCTGACTGTCTGGGTGCTCCAGCCTGTTTGCTGGACGTATATAGAGTTTATGACGTTACACCCGTAACCTCAGTCAATCTATGTGTTGTGTTGTTGAGGTGAGGTTCCCACCAGACGTCAAAGCGGACATTACATTCGCCCCAACCCAATACATAGCTGGCAAAAATTGACATTAACAGTCAAGTATCGCTGGCATTCTTGGATTTTACCGCATAACAAAGAATTTCTTCTAATGTCAGCGACAGGTGTCTACTAGTGCCAATATTTGCCTGCTAGAGTATATCTCGAAAAAATCTAAACTATAGTGCTTCTATCTTAGTTTTTAAGATCATTTTATTGTATATAAAAATATCGAACAATTACTGTTAAGTCAGCCCATTTAATGAAATTACCCTTAGTCAGTGATAAAGCAATTGTCCGCGATATCTATTGGCAAACAGAGAAAACAGAAAATGTTTTCTGTTTCACACCTAATTTCGGCGCTACGAACCCTCATAGAAAGGAGTGTTATCCATAATATATAAGCAGTGATGTGCCGTAGACTATAAGTTTACGTCTACATGAGTTGTCTACACGTAATCTTCGCGTAGATTACATTGGGTTGTACTTTACATAGACTACGTAGACAATCTAAAGTGCCTTAATATTAATTTTCAACGGTTTCATGAAAGGAAAGTGACATTTTCAACTATATTGGTTCATAAGGAAATTAAAAGAATCCTATGTACAACAAAATTTCTCTTCTCTTCTATTATCAACTATGGAAGAAGATAAATAGTATGCAAAAAACAACAACAGGTGGCAGTCGTGAGGCAAAAGTGGTCTTTCCCCATAAAACACTAGAATATTTCCTATATTAGGTTTCTTCCTAGGTGAGAAATTGTTCTAATTTGGAAGAAAGAGTATGAAATGTTCTCCTCACACATCAGCAACTGATACGCAGTATAATTTTATTTTACTTCCACAGCGCCCTTTGCTAAGTTATCACCTTTCGCCATGTTGTTTACATAGATTACGTAATCTACATGTATAAAATAGTCTACGTGTAGAATGTAGACTATCGTTGTTTACGCGTAGACGCACATCATTGTATAAGCTACTATGCGACACAAGTTCAGAATTGCTACTAATGGAAAAACTTTGTAATTACTGTGAACAAAATACATGACTTGTCTACAAAGAATCAAGTAGACTTCCGCTTGGTATGATATGAGAAGTTGCCTAAAAGTAAATTTGGTTTAGACATCATACTGAAGGTTCAGTCTCGATTTGTACAGTGCCGCTTTGATCTCTGTGCAGGAGGGGTAACTTAGGGCCAAACTTGGGGGAGGGGAAGCGGAATCAAACTTGGAACTTAATTTGTGGGGGCCAAATCGAACTTGGGACTAAACTTTGGGAGGGAGGATCAAACTTGGGATTTAACTTTGGGGGCAGAATCAAAGGTGCGATTCAGTTTGGGGGTAGAATGAAACTTGGGAATTAACTTAAAAGGCAGAATAAAACTCGGGACTTAACTTTTGGTGGGTAGGGCAGAATCAAACTTGTCTTAACCTTGGGGCCAGAATCAAAATTGAGACTTAACTTTGGGGGCAGAATCAAAATTGGGACTTATCTTTTGGGGGTAAAACCAAACTTGGGACTTAACTTAGGGGGCAGAATAATACTTGTGCCTTAACTTTGGGGGGCAGAATCAAAATTGAGACTTAACTTTGATGGGGGGGGGGCAAAATCAAAATGAGGACTTAACTTTGGGGGCAGAATCAAAATTGAGATTTAACTTTGGGCGGCAGGATCAAACTTGGGACTTGACTTTGGGGGCAGAATAAAAAATGGGACAACTTTAGGGGGCAGAATTAAAACTGTAACTTAACTTTGGGGGCAGAATCAAAATTGGGACTTAAATTTTGAGGGGTTAAATCAAACTTGGGAGGGCAAGATAAAAACTTGTTCCTTAACTTTGTGGGGAAGAATACAACTCAGTACTTATATTATGGGGGCAAAATCGACAAGTTGTCCATCCCAAAAAAATTACGTCCAGGCTGTTTTGCTAAATACGTGACTGTTATATTTGAGATATCACAAGAAATGTTCTTCAATACTTTGCTCACAGGTCTCAGGAGGGACAATTGTGAGGGGGTAAGTACCCCCTTTCCTCCGCCAAGTTACGCCTAAGGGGGGTGTTCCCGCGCCATCGAAATTTTTTTTGGGGGGTGGATTTTTCCTTACAATAATAATAAATTCAACATGAATATATTTTTCTAAACTATACGTATGTAAAGTGAAGGTAGGATGGGCACCCTTGGTGTACAGTCACGGACACAACTGGGTTGTAACAATTTCGCTGCCTGGAACCAGAAGTGTCCTTGACTGTCCCATAGCATAAAAATATAAGGAAACCAGTTATCACAGGATACAAACTAATAAGGAAGATCCGTTTAAACTGAAACGCTTGAAAAATTCAAGGAATAAAACCTTTATTCGTCGAAAGCCGATACGAATCCTTGTATATTATCACGCGAACAGTAATCTGCCAAACAGAAAATTCTTTTTCCCTAATCTGTGCTTACCCTGCTTCCTCAACCTTAACTTTATGGGGTTATCCGTTAGATAGCGTACGGAACCCATTCATTCCGCTGCACTAAACCCACCACACCATTAAAAATTTATAACTCTCCTTTATTTGGGTCGTTGTTATGGGAACATTGATTCATGCCCCATGATCGGAAATGGGTCGAAAAAAGTTTCAACCAAACCTGTCACAAAGGCGGACCAACGCGAGGATCAGTTTAGCTTATCTACGTAACTTTGCGATCAACTGGGCATGCGCTTATTAATGATCATATGTTTAGGATTACTGAAGTATCCTGTGCAAAGATAATGTATGGAAATTTGTTCTTCATTAGGTTACAGTCGTGTCAATGATGATGTCTAAAGAACACAAAGCCTAATCTTTCACTGTTATAAACTACAGTAAAAGTTTAACTGTCTACTTGTGCAATGTGCTGTTGCGGAAGGCATACATATATAGAGTTTTCCAATAAGAACGATATGATTTTGCAATGAAATAAAATAAAAACTACTTCAGATACAACCAAACTTCTTATATTATTTTGAAGCATAGTTGCCAGTTAATTTCAAAATCATATCATTCTTATTGGAAAACCCTATATATATATATATATATATATATATATATATATATATATATATATATATACACACACACACATATGCCTTGTGTGTGCCTTGACTACATTGTTTCAAAAAAAGTTCACTTTTTGTACCCTTTCTAGAAATTACTTTTGACAACTTTTGGTACACATGAAGAGTGTGCACGTTTGAAAGGTGCACTAGAAGTGTTTTAAAAGCGTTCTCAATTCAAATGTGTTCCAAAAGTGTACAAAAGTTGATATAATCCATATTTTTATGTGACGTCACCAGTAGAAAATATGTCACTTTTATACTATTGTAGTAGAAAGCGTTATTTTGTGTTATTATATGTAATATTGCACCTTGTTTGTCTTTTGTTTAATATTTATTGTATTTTATGCTCTATTATGAGTAGTTCAATGTAGCTTTATATTTGCGGTATTTCTGAACGTGTGTAGATGTCAGTTTTGTTGGTAGCATCCTTTTGTAGATAGTGAGTGATACATCTGTACTTGAATCTGTGTTCTGGAAATAGTATAAAAGCGAGGATATCTCATAAGAAATAACATTCGCCACAGATCGTCGAAGATTTTAAACTTAAAAAGAACTCCTCAGTGCGCAAGCTAAGCCTATGTGACCATAGGTATGCCGATGGCCATGCATTGATGCTATGCACAATATTGCAACCATTCTACGTTAAGAAATAAAGCTAGCCGAAGGATTAATTTGGAAGAAAAGGCTAAAGAGCAAATATTGGCTCAGTTATTATTGCATATCTCTTGGTGTGGTAGTTCGGGGCGGAAGCTAGGTCTATGTGATCATAGGCATGCCGATAGCCACGCATTGAGTTTATGCGTTTTAGTTGAGTCAAGACATCGTTAGAGTGAAATCCTCCCCTTCTACTAAACCTGTTTGCATTATAATTGCAATAAATAAAGAATAAATCCTTTCGTTTTGCTTAGTGCAATAATGTGGTTTCATTCCTCTGTGCTGTGAAGCATTGTCTTTGGTAAACATTGTCCCTGTACCTGAGAGGAGTCTGTGTACTTCGGCGATTCTCATCCTTCACCGCTGAGTATTACTGAGTTATTAATAATAAGAATAATACAACAACATAGTACCAAATCTACTAATACGTTTAGTAATAAAACCTTGAACGTATCAAAGTGTTCCCAAAAAAACTATTACAAGTGTGAAATGAAAACCTTAAAGTCCAATATAAATTCTAGGGCAGATTGTATACAGCTCAAATTTACTTCAGGTACCAACTATTATCTACAAAATGACCTCAAGGCTGCAACACTAATCAAGTGAGCTTCAAAACGCCATTTTTGTTATTTTAAAGATGGCGGCTCTTATAGTTACACACTTGCACAGTGAAGAGGTGCTTCCTTGCTCTCTGTCAGCCTAAAACTTACAGAAATTTCTCGGCAAATGAAAATTCAATTTTGTGCATGCTTACCACACCCTCAAGCTTACTAATGGAGGGGAAAGTTCGACAATGGCCTCAGTTCGACAATGGCCTCAGTTCGCAGGCAGGTGGGTGGAAAGGCCTTTGCAGTGGTTCATAAGTGACTGACTGTACGTGGACCAAAGACTTATTCTGCTTAAGGTCTAAATCAAAGTTGAAAATATATACTGCTGGACAAAATAAACCGGACAGTTGCATTTTTTGTGATAACGCATAAATTCTGATTCCAAGGCTAACTAAATGTTGCAGAAACGGAATTAAGTACGAATGCATAAACAAAGTCCAGACCTATGAATAGTAACTAACTAACTAACTAACTCCCTAGCCTTCTTAAACCCGAAGGTTCATGGCTGCAGCAACACAGGCCTTCCATCTTTCTCTATCTTCAGCAAGATCTATATACTCTTTTCCATCCCTACCGATTTCTCTTAGGTCCATCTCAATGTTGTCCCTCCATCTTCGTCTTGGCCTTCCTACAGGTCTCTTACCATCAGGTTTCCCAACAAGAATCCTGTAAACTCCTATTTCCTCTCCCATTCGTGCCACATGGCCTGCCCACCTAAGTCTTCTTGATTTAATTATTCTAATAATATCTGGACATGAATACAAATTATGTAGTTCTAAATTATGTAACCTTCTCCACTCACCTGTCTCCTCATCCCTTTTAGGTCCAAAGATTTTCCTAAGGATCTTATTTTCAAATACCCTCAATTTCTGTTCCTCTTTCAATGTAAGGGACCAAGTTTCACATCCATATAATACTACAGGCAAAATTACTGTTTTGTATATTTTAACTTTTAGTTTCTTAGATATTAAACGAGAAGACAAAAGTTTATGAAGAGAGTAGTAACATGCATTTCCTGAATTAAGCCTACTTTTTATTTCCTCTTTAATATAATTTTCATTTGTTAATATTACTCCTAAGTATTTGAATTTGGAGACTGGTTCAAACGAGTTGTTATCAATAATTAGATTTTGATTATTACATAACACTTGGTTTCGGCCTGTAAGCATATATTTAGTTTTGTCTTTGTTAACTTCCAAACCTATCTCTTTAGCAGTTTTGAAAAATATTTTAGCATTATTCTTAATTGTATTCACATCATCCCCCAGTAAGTCTACATCATCTGCATATGCTAACAACTGAGTCACACCATTTAATTTTAGTCCTTCTTTAGTCTCTTTTACCTTCCTAACAGCATATTCCAGGGCAAAATTAAAGAGCAATGGAGATAATGCATCTCCTTGTTTTAACCCATCATGAATTGTAAATTTGTCAGACATATTAATACCCACACGAATTTTACTTTCTGTTTCACTGGTGCATATTTTTATCATACTAACAAGCTTCTTAGGTATTCCAAACTCTACTAATATATTATATAATTTATCTCTTTTGACCGAATCATATGCTTTTTTGAAATCAATGAATAGCTGATGGACATTTTGATTATATTCCCATTTTTTTTCAAGTGTCTGTCTGATGTGAAAAATTTGATCTGTAGTTGATCTGTTACGTTTAAATCCACATTGATAATCACCTATAATTTCATTAGCATATGGGGTTAGTCTTGTTAAAATAATGTTAGACAATATTTTATATGTTGTTGAGAGTAGAGAAATTCCACGGTAATTATTGCAGTTCATTTTATCACCTTTTTTAAACACAGGAACAATTATGGATTGTTTCCACTGTTGAGGGATTTCTTCTTTATTCCATATTAAACAAATTAATTTATGAATTTGACATATTAATGAATTTCCACCATATTTAATTAACTCAGCTGGTATTAAATCAATGCCAGGTGCTTTGTTATTCTTTAGCCTTTTAATAGCATCTTTAACTTCAGTCAAGTTAGGTTCTGGAACTAAAGGTTCTGCTGTGTGGACTTCATTTACTTCTGATTTATCTCCTATATGAACATTTAAAAGGTCATTAAAGTAGTTCTTCCATCTATTTAGAATATCGTTTGGGTCAGCTAGAAGATCACCATCTTTATCTTTTATCAAGTTTACTTTAGGTTGCCACCCCTTTCTAAACTCATTTACACCTTTATATAAATCTCTGATATTTTGATTTTTGCCGTTTGTTTCAATTTCGTCAATTTTGCTTTTCAAGTAATCTCTTTTTTTACTTCTAAACGTGCGGTTAACTTCTCGCTTTATTCTATTATAATTGTTTAGATTTGTATCATCAGAGTTATTTAACCACCTAAGTCTAGCCTGATTTCTTATTTCTATTAGATTATGACATTCATTATCAAACCATGGCTTACTTTTTCTCGGTTTATGGTATCCTATACTTTCTTTAGCTGCTGATTCTATTGCATTACGTATGTGCTCCCAATTCTTATTTACGTCTGTTTCATTTATATTTTCATCATCATTTAAATCCTGCAAAACATCAAATCTATTTGACAGTTTAATTTGGTAATCTTTCTTAATTCTTTCATCAGTAAACTTTCCTGTATCAAATTTTAGAACTTTTAGATTTTGTTGCTTATGATTTATCACTGAGAGTCTTTCTCTTAATTTAGCAATTACTAAATAATGGTCACTGGCACAGTCAGCACCTCTATGTGTACGAACGTCAATTATACTAGTATGCCTTCTCTTATCAATGAGAATATGATCTATCTGATTATGAGTTTTACCATCTGGAGAAGACCAGGTATATTTATGGATATCTTTATGTTTAAAAGTGGTACTTTTCACAATTAAATTCTTTGAGGTTGCAAAAGTAATCAATCTTATACCATTATCATTACTTAATTCATGAAGACTTTCTTTACCAATCGTGGGTTTAAATGTCTCTTCTTTGCCAATCTGTGCATTACAGTCACCTAACAGAATTTTCATATCATACTGAGAAAATTTATCAAAGACCTGTTCTAACTCTGTATAAAAATCATCTTTAGTATTATCATCTTTATCTTCCGTTGGTGCATGTATGTTTATTAAAATAATTTTACACCACCTACCCTGTAAAACTGCATATGATATCTTATCATTAATAAATTCTACTGTTTTAAGAGCCGAGATAATTCTATTATTTATGAAAAAGCCTGTTCCAAAATTATGATTTTCAGTACCACCATAGAAAAAAGTATAATTTTTAGTTTTACAATTCCCTTCTCCTGGCCACCTAACTTCCTGGACAGCTACTACATCTAATTTATACTTAACTATCTCATTAACTGTACACTGAAATGCCCCAGGCCGGTAAAGGCTCAGAACATTCCAGGAATGAATAGTGCATATGGTAATACCACATGATCTGCCAAACATTCTGTAATACATTGCAATTCAGATGTCAAATATTAAGGTGTCCGGTTTTTTTTGTCCAGCAGTATATGTAGATCAACAATAGGACTGGGCTGAAACGCAACAAACTTATGGAACCCTACATACAGAAATATACTACATAACAAACAAAAACAAATGAAGGCTTTCATTTGACTCTTCCTTATAGAGTACTTTTCACAGTCAACAAGGTAATGTTACCACAACGTTGTGGCAACGTTAGCCCCTAACATACCTAACGTTGTTACAACGTTGAATGTATGTTGATACAACGTTGTGAAAACGTTGTGTCAACGTTTAAGGGTCATTTTTTTCAACGTTGCTGCAACGTTGGTTGACAACGTTGTCACAACATATACTGAACATTATGTAGCAACGTAAGCTACGTCAGGGGTTAACGTTGCCACAACATTTTTGCAACATTACCTTGCTGCCTGTGTAATTTATGAATATAACAATGCATATTTAAAATATGGTTATATCGCATGGTAAGCTATTAGTAATCTTGCCAAGCCATTTTTGTATATAATACATATGCGTAAGAGGAAAAACTCATGTTTGTAACGTCACAGTTTCTCTTTACATATTATAAAAACTTTTCCTGCTCCACCACAATAGGCAATTGTTAGTCTGGAGATTGTGATAAATTAACCAATCTCTAACTATACCTGGTAATCAGTTTCTTTTTGCAGTACTTAGCTCCTGATTATATAGTCTGGAATAAAAATATTTATCATGGGAGTTTCACATGTATTCAACACATTTCATTTTCTGATCTTCCTTACAACTTCAATATTCACACATCTTTTGAAGGATAATAAAACACATTTTTTCACTAATTACAATCGAAAGTATCCTTATTTGTGTTACAGAAAGTTATGTTTGTTTTGCATTTGAGTCGCACTGCCATCTAGTGTACACTGTAGGAAATATAAGGTTTGGTGGTCAGTGCACACACAAATTCAGATTAAACAAAACACTCCGATCTGACGCTTGTGGCGCTCATGGTGGTGATCATCCAAACTAAAGCATATTCAGTGGAATGTTTTTTGTAACGTTGATGCAACGTTATCACAACGTTGTTCCCCTACATACAACATTCATCATAAATACAACAAGCATACAACGTTGTGGCAACGTTATCACAACGTTGTTCCCCTACATACAACATTCATCATAAATACAACATTCATACAACGTTGTGGCAACGTTAGTGTGTTGACTGGGTTGATCTCTTTTAGCACACTTTCCGTGTGTGAAGTCCTTTTTTAACACTTTCAAAACACTTTTAGAAAGGGTGACCACCAGTGATGTGCCGTAGACTATACGTTTACGTCTACATGCGTTGTCTACACGTAATCTACGCGTAGATTACATTGGGTTATAGTTTACATAGACTACGTAGACAATCTAAAGTGCATTAAAATTAATTTTCAAGGGTTTCATGAAAGGAAAGGAAAATTTTTAACTATACTTGTTCCTAACGAAATGAATCCTAATTACAACAAAATTTCTCTTTTGTATTATCAACTATGGAAGAAGATAAATAGTATGCAAAAAACAACAACAGATGACAGTCGTGAGGCAAGAGTGGTATTTTCTCCATAAAATACTAGAATATTTCCTATATTAGGTTTCTTCCTAGGTGAGAAATTGTTCGAATTAGGAAGAAAGAGTATGAAAAGTTCTCCTCACACATTAGCAACTGATACGCAGTATAATTTTGGTTTACTTCCACGGCGCCCTTTGCTAAGTTATCACCTTTCACCATGTTGTTTACATAGATTATGTAAAATACGTGTATAAAATAGTCTACGTGTAGAATGTAGACTATCGTTGTTTACTCGTAGATGCGCATCACTGGTGACCGCACGTCTCGTTTTGACCGGGACAGCCCCGTTTCAGAGATTTGTCCAGTCGTCCCGTCGATATTATTAAAAACCGCTATTTGTCCCGTTTTATAGAAGTTTAGGAGACCAAGTCTAAATTTGAGAGACATTTCATGCTAAAAAGAAACGTTGATGTGGCAAAATTGCTAGACTGCGTTTTAAGCAGTGTTGAAACCAGCAACTTTCCTCCGCGAGGGCGGAGGGGGGCATCAACCATACGGGGGGTATCATAGGCATCAAATTATAATATGAATAAAAAATTACTAATTTTAAATTATCCCTTTCATCTGATATGTAATTAAATTAAACAAAGTGTAATTAGGCATAATTATCTATCATTTTAAGAAAGATTATGAGAATCAATAAAGTAGGTAGATTTTAAGGACCAGAAACACTATGTAAGTCGTACCGAGATAATAATTAATATCTTTTGACAACAGGAGATCATAGTTCCTTTATTGTTTACGTTGTATCATTTACGTGATACATGCTTTAATAAATAATAATAATAATAATAATAGTTTATTTTAAGTGTTGAGCACAGTATGAAACCTAATACAGCACTAAGTCAATACAAAAGTACAAAGTTACACGAATCAAATACATAAGCTGCAGAATAACATAACATAACAAGTTAGCACATTTACACTTCAAGTTACAGTTTTCAATGAGATCTATTATATCTCTGATACTAATAATTGTTTATTGTTATATAATATTGTGCAATTAACTGTGTATTGTTCTAATAATAATAATGATCATATTTATTGAAGTGATGATAACGATTAAACAACCACTGTGTTATACAAAATTAAAAAATTGAATACATAATTATAAAATAAAACAGTAGATCCTACAATTTTATACATCAACATAAATTCAAATTGTAGGTTTCAACAAGATCAGCTACTAAACCTCTTGCCTTGTTTAGGCATGTGAGAATTGAGATATACCTATGTGAATATCTGGGAATTTTATAAGCTATATTTTTCAAAAAGTATTCACTGTCAACTTGGAAATTTAATATCTTCTCTACAAAATTTAACCTTTTCATTTTTCTTCTTTCTTCTAAGGAAAACATATTCAACTGTGATAACCATTCAGAGTAATGTTGGTCATAGTAATTTTTTTTAAACTTTGTGCATAATAACCTGATAAAAAGTTTTTGAACTGATTCAACTTTTTGAAGGTGACTGGTTGCAGTCAGAAACCATAATTCATTTGCATATTCAAGAATAGGACGAACTATCGTTTTATACAGGAATATTAAGGTATCTTCCTTTTTAAAAACTTTCCATGAGAAAAATATATAACCAAGCATTCTCTTTGCTCTTTTGCAAATTTCTGAAATGTGCTCATCAAATATGAGAGAGGAGTCTATTACTATTCCTAAGTCTTTATGACTGTCGCACACTTGGATTTTATTTTCATAAATAAAATAGTTGGAGACTATATAATGAACTTTCTTAGTACATCTTAAAACTTTACACTTTTTCAAGTTAATTTCCATTTCATTAATCTTGCACCAATATGTCATTCTATCGAGATCAGCCTGAAGTTGAGCGACATCATTATTTGTTAAAATACTCTTAAAAATTTTTATATCATCTGCATATAGTAAACATGTGCTAGATTTAAAACATAATGTAACATCATTGATAAAAACAGCGAACAGAATTGGGCCGAGTGGCGACCCTTGAGGTACTCCACAAAGTATATCTTGTTTAGAAGAATTTGTTTCACCAATCTTAACAGAGAAACTTCTGTTTACTAAAAAGTTGGAAAACTATTTAAGAAATCGTGGTGATAATCCCATTTGGTCGAGTTTGTAAATTAATAACTGATGGCTGACACTATCAAAGGCTTTAGCCAAGTCAATAAATAAAATATCGGTCTGGGATTGCTTCCTAATGTTAGATTTAAGAGAATCTATTAAAACCAATAAATTTGTGATAGTAGACCTTTTTCTAAAAAATCCATGCTGATTTCCATCAATATATTGTTTAAAAGAAAAAGACAAATAGTCAGCAATTATGTGTTCAAAAACCTTTGCCATGGAATTTAATATAGTAATTGGTCTATAATTATTAAGATCATTGGCTTTCCCATCTTTGTTTTTAGTTACAGGTACAATAAACACATTTTTCCAGATATCTGGAAATATTCCAGAAGTAAGTGACATGTTGTAAATTTTAGTTAACAATGGTACAAAAACATCTTTGTTTGCTTTCAAAATAAAATTAGGTATGCCATCAGGACCTATTGAAGACCTGCCTTTTAGTTTGTTAATTGCATCACTTACATCCTTTTCCAAGATAACAGGTACATCAATTAAGTTGGTGTATGAATGAAGAATAATATTTTTAAAATTTACATGACTTCTTTTTGAGAAAGATTTGTGAAAAAGCTCACTAAAAGCGTTAGCAATATCATATTCATTGAACAGTACATCATTATCATAAATAATTTCAGTGATAGTATTTTCTCTCTTCTTTCTATTAAAGTGAAACCAAAAAGCATTCTTGTCACCATTAACATTGTTTTCTAAGGAGGAGTAGTATTGCTCCTTTACATTAGAATATTCCTTTTTAACATCTTTCCTTAATTGGGAATAAGTAGTGTAATATACACACTTATTTGTAAGTTTAAATTTATCATGATACCTTCTCTTTTTATTGATCATTCTCTTTAGTTTCCTTGTCATCCAAGGCAGTTGATTGTTTGTTTTTTTAACTTTTGAAGGAATATTGTTTTTTAATATTGCATACACATTTCTAGTCAGTTCCATAACAGATTGTTGTACATCATTAGATATTTCAACCATATATGGTAAATGCAACAATTCATTATAAACATTCACATAATCACCTCTGGCGAAATTAAGACATCTATAAATATTATTTTCCCTTGTATCTATATTGTCTTTTTTAGACCTATCCAATTCAAAATAAAATGAAAACGGTGGATGAAACTTATCAATTTTAGATAAAGGATGTTCATTAAAACTAATGTTACAAGTGGAAATGTTAGTAAGTAGAAGATCTAAAACATTAAAAGGCAGTGAAGGGTCATACGATACATTGTGCTGAATTAGATTAGAAAGTGTTGCGATTTCAACAATTTTTTCAGCCTTTCTTTTAACATAATAATTAGAGCAATACAAATTTCCAGTAGCCCAGTCAATTCCACCAGCATTAAAATCTCCAACTAAAATTATTTTATTGTGTTTCATTAACATCTCTTGAACTACCCAATCAAAGTAGTTTGCAAACAAGTCACAGTTTAAATCAGGTGGCAAGTAATGCAATCCTATTATGGTTGGATCAGAATTATTTGACATTAATTTTACCCAAATTACATCCAATTCTGTAAAAGGTGATTCCAAGATCACAAACTGAACCTTGTTTTTAATAAATAAAAGACAACCACCACCACCAGATTTCTGTTTGTTTAAATCCAGGTTTCTATCTTTTCTTATCACCCTGTACATTGGATCTAAATCTATAAAATAATCTCTATCTTGTTTACACCAACTTTCTGTAAGAAAAATTATGTCATAATTTTCAATATTTATATTGCTTACTAATGTTTCAAATTTGGTGTTAATTCCTCTAACATTCTGATAAAAACATTTAATCATATTATTACTAAGGAAAGACAAACTTAGTTTTTTGAAGTTGAGTTTTCTCCAGACTTACTGTTACTATTTGTATCAGATACACTTTTGTTTTTGTTGGCAACTATATTGTCATTTTTCAATTCGCCATAAAACCTTGTTACTAATACCCCTTTAGGCCAGATATTTTCATCGAATAGTACATCATAGTCATCCTGGGAAACAGCTACATGAAAAGAAGAGTAAGAATCATATTTAGTTTTCAGCCTTGTACATACCATTTTCTTTACGGAAGAAGTTTCAGCAATATATTGCTGAAGGTCAGAATTTGAAATAATAATAATAATAATGCGTTAATAATAACTATAAATTTATAATTAGGCTTAAACGATTTTTCAGGAGGGAGATACTGGCCACATTGGGTGTCCCGTATTGAGTTGAGTTGTTGTTTTTTAAGTCCACTTTATGCACAGTAAGGCTAATCGGGACTGGACCTACAGTTTAAAGTGGGATCCGAACCACTTGTGCCTCCACCGGGTATCGAACCCGGGACCCTTTAATTACAAGGCAATGACGCTACCACCTCGCCATGGGGGAGGCCCTGTCCTGTATTGAGGCCAAGATATTATGGCCATATGTATTCTGTGGAGCGAATTAATCATTCAAGAAATATGTCTATTCTACCTGCTGTCTTTGCGAAATATCAAGTTCCCTAGCAATGTAACAACGGCCAATGAGATGTTGATCTAATCTTCCCTTGACGGATAAGCCTACAGCAATGTCAGATGGGATTCAGTGTTGCCAGTCTCATTACTTAATTGACAGACCTTACATATCACGATTATTAACAACAAATATCTTATAATATTTGTTACTGTTGGCTAAAAATGACTAAATTAAATGTGACAAGATAATTAGGTAATGACCGCGGTGGCTCAGTCGGTAACGCGTCTGACTACCATGCTAAAGGTCCCGGGTTCGATCCCCGGCCGGTTCAAATCCGGGAACTTTTCTAACGGTGGAAGCGGCCCCGGCGCCTACCCAGCGTCGAATAACATGGGTACCTGGGGGAAACCCTGGGGGGTAAAGGCGGTCAGGGGCGTGATGCTGATCACATCAACCCAACTCACGACCGGATCAAGAAAGTGTGGGGCGTTACCCCCACACCCCCTATACGCCTTCATGGCGTGGTGCTATGCACAGGGGAACACTTTACCTTTTTTTATCTTTAAGATAATTAGGTGGAAAATATACACCAATTCAATGTTTGCTGTTTCGCCTTTCTGAAGCAATATTAAATATTGATTTATAAAATAATAACTTAAATATGTAGTTCAAAAATTGCAATATCAGCGAAAAAAATAAAATTCAGTAGATTTAATTGGAACAGTAGCACTAGGGTAATTTTATTTGTGAACACGTGAACGAATCATTATGTAGTTTGTTATACAATTCCATAACAAACACTTGCATCTATTTCCACAAAAGAAGGTGAAACCGTTGCAAATATATGCATTTTTTTGATTATATGTGACTTTGAAAATAAATATTTACAGTTATTTTTCCCACAATACTTGTAACATTAGTATATTTTACAAGTGTATCTAGAAAAAAATGTTCATATTTTTCTAAGAGTGTAATAATTATAATTTATACTGTGAACATTGAGAAAAATTTTAACGAAAGTATTTGCTTCTAGATACTGAAGAAAACATTTTGCTGACATTGACAAGAGCGAAGTACCTAAAGACTGCTAAAAGTGAAAATTTTGAAGAGCCAACTGTAGGTTAAATCAGAAGTTCACCGACATCGGCCACGAAAAGCAGACAAAATAAATTGTAAGTTCAAATCAGAGATGGCAGCACCATCAGTATCATAGCTCTAGATATGACTTATCTCTGAACACCCTCTTCTGGCAGAAAATTTAATCAAACTGTCGCTGGGCGGGAGAATCAAATGCATTGTGGGTGTTTTCACCCCTTCCGTTCCTTATTCGGTTGGCTGAATCTCTTTTGTTGTAAGACTTCGGAAGTAGTTTTGACTGTCGCTGTTTGCGGGTGAGTAAGAAGATCAAGAAACTGGCAACTGCTGCATCCATTTCTTCTTCTTCTTCTTCTCTCTCTCTATCTCTCTCTCGCTCTCGATCAGATAAGACGATGCACTTGTGATCAACGTAGCGGAAATAAGTTCTTGACCAGGGGTAAATGAGTTTTTCGAACTTTATAAGTTGGTAAGAAAGAAGAGTATCCCTTTTGTTCGATCTGCTGGAATCTTTGTCCAAATACCTGAACAAGACTCGCTTCTCACTTCATAGATGGCACTACTCTTCGCACTTGAATATATTTCTACTGTTGTCGCCGAAAACCAAACTTTCAACACTTGGTTAATTGATTTTGTAAATATTTATTTAGTATTCTGTGTCTGAGATTTAAAAGCATAAAATCGCGCAACGCTGTTAACTTAATAATCACTGTTCTAGATTATTAACAGACAAGTAATGGAACTAATTCTATTAAATTATTAATAAAAGGAACCTCGGTGGTCTAGTTAGGATTCTGGCTGCCACAAGAGGGACCAGGGTTCGAATCCTGAGGTGGGTTGTCACTGCATAAACCGGCTTTGGGGTTCATCCATCCTCACATAAATGGGTACCTGAGGTAAGTGTGAAGGCGGCCGGAACTTGGTGTTTATCACATCATCTTCCAAAAATGGATAAGATAGAAGAATGTGTGGGCCCCTCACCTCTATATTCCCCTACGTGTCTTAATAGCTCGATGCAATGTTCAAAGGGAACTTTACCTTCCATTCCTCACAATAACCATACTACAGAGTGTCCGAAAAGTCACGCAACCCGGTGTTTACGACCGTATAACGGAATAGCGAAACGGAATGAGAAGAAACGCTTTCTGCCAAGAGAATGCCCTGTATATTGGGAAAATTTAGAGAGACAAACATATGTAAGAACATGCATATTTTAATAACAAATAAGCAAAGTGTTGCCAAAGGCGGAAAAAAAATATTTGCAAATCGTGTATATTGATGCACGGAACTCACTGAGGTAAATTATTGCAACATTTCACAATACCAACGAACAATTTGGATGGCCATCTAATGAATTTGACAGAAAAAGAACTTTGACGAAGTTTCAAAAACATTGCACAAGGGAATAAATGGGCTGTTCCAAAAATCGATGTTTTCACAATATTACGAGGGATACTGGCAACACTGTTGGTGTCACGTGTCACTAACAGACGTGTTTCACCTCAGGCTATCACACTAAGGCACTTTTAACGACAAAGGTGAAAGTTGGTTATTCTCGAACATATGCAATAAATTACATACACCTTGCAACCCTGAAATGTGGGTATCACTACAAATTAAAGCAAATGTTCGAAGTGTCCACCATTTTCTTGGATACATAAGTTGGTTCGCTTGATCATGTTCTCAGATAACCTTCCTGAGGGTTGCAACACCGATATTATTAATTCCCTGTGTAATGTTTCGTTTCAGCTCCTCCAATGTTCTGGGTCCCGTTTGGTATACTTTCCCCTTTAATTAACCCAACAGAAAAAAATCTCCAGATGTTAAATCGGGCGAGCGACTGGGCCATAAATCCTTGGATATTAGACGATCACCAAAAAATTCTCTCAGCATACGAAGAGATTCATTAGATGTATGGCAATTTGCTCCATCTTGTTGTAGCCAAACATCACGTTCGTCTTCTTCCAGGAGAGCATCGAATTGCATTACGAGATCCCCGTACACAGCGGTATCCACTGTTGTCTCTAAAAATAACGGCCCCACAATACGACGTCGCGATATTCCACACCATACACCGATTTTCGGAGAGCGCAAGGGTAGTTCATGCAACTGATGTGGGTTTTCTGTCTCCCAATGCCTGGAATTTTGGCTGTTGACATGCCTATCCAATTGAAACCACATTTCAGGGTTGCAAGGTGTATGTAATTTATTGCATATGTCGAGAACAACCAACTTTCTCCTTTGTCGTTAAAAGTGCCTTAGTGTGATAGCCTGAGGTGAAACACGTCTGTTAGTGACACGTGACACCAACAGTGTTGCCAGTATCCCTTGTAATATTGTGAAAACATCGATTTTTGGAACAGCCCATTTATTCCCTTGTGCAATGTTTTTGAAACTTCGTCAAAGTTCTTTTTCTGTCAAATTCATTAGATGGCCATCCAAATTGTTCGTTGGTATTGTGAAATGTTGCAATAATTTACCTCAGTGAGTTCCGTGCATCAATATACACGATTTGCAAATATTTTTTTTCCGCCTTTGGCAACACTTTGCTTATTTGTTATTAAAATATGCATGTTCTTACATATGTTTGTCTCTCTAAATTTTCCCAATATACAGGGCATTCTCTTGGCAGAAAGCGTTTCTTCTCATTCCGTTTCGCTATTCCGTTATACGGTCGTAAACACCGGGTTGCGTGACTTTTCGGACACTCTGTACAATTATATATAATAAAAGTATAACCGTATTATAATTACAGTTACAATTACGATACAGTTACAGTTAATTAAACAATAATCACGTAACAGTTTAAAGTTAATCAAAATATAACCATGTTGTATTTACAGGTAATTAAAATAAACACTACAATTATAGTAAATCAAATTATTAGCAGTTAATCAAAGAATAACGATGTTATAATTGCAGTTAAACTAAATATTCAATGTAGCTATGCTACAATTAAGTTAATCAAAAATATAACGAACTTACAATTACAGTTAATAAAAATAATCGTGTTGTAGTTACACAAAAATTAACTACGTTGTATCAGAACGTACACATTATTTCTAAAGATGTCGAAAGCTTAAACGTGTTACTTGGAAAGAGTGTGACAAGTAGCATTAAAAAAAGAGCATGCAGTTTCGTCCTGAAACTGTCGTAAATATTAAGCGAAATGTCTTCAGGGTACAAGACAGATTGCAAGGAGCGAGTCCATGCTTATCCATGCAGATGGGCTTATTTGCACAACAGATTGTGGCTTCAGATTATGCCCCACTGAATACATAGCACCCGGCGCCGAGCCAGCTCATGAATATTCATGTGGTCTGGGGCCAAGGGGACAGGAGAATCCGATATTAATTAGCTGGCACTTGCCGTCGGCGACAAATCAGTTTTATCTGGAAAAGTTTGACTCCAACTGAACAGTGCGAATGACTTACTTTGGTCTTTAGGGTGGGGATAATTCAAATAGGCTGTGTGGAAATTTAAACGAAAGATCTACTGCTCTGAGTTGCCTTAATTTAGAAGAAACAGTCGCGTCTTTGCCATCACTTCACAGGACGTACTCCTATGCGCGGTACTTAATTTATAAAATGTTAGTGCCCAATCTTCACTTTTATACATAACTTAATATTAACACTCAACCCTCACTTCCATATATAGTATATATCCTAATGTTCACACCCAACCTTACTTTAACAGGCAAACCTAATTTTAACAAGTATATATCCTAATGTTCACACCCAACCTTACTTTAACAGGCAATCCTAATTTTAACACCCAACGCAACCTACTTTAAGTATCACACACGTACATCCATATGCGCAGCCTTACTTATAATTCATTATTAATTCTTTACTAACCATTCTTCTTGCATTCCTCACATATATATACAATAGCGTAATATTATGCACAATATTTCTTATTTCTAGTAGCTCCTTTCCTAACTTCCGTTCGATAGCTTCACTTCAAACTTTATCAGATTTAGTGCTGCCATCTGTAAGGTAAGTGGTAAAGTTCCTTGTGCAAGTAGCACCGTGCCATGAAGGCCCATTTAGGTGATGTGGGGGTAGGCCCCACACATTCTCGATCTCGACCATTTTGGAGGTGATGTGATCAGCACAATTTTTAGGCCGCCATTACCTCCAAGTATTGCCCCCAAGTACCTATTGATTTGAAGCTGGGTGAGACCAAGAGCTGCCTTATGTGGGGACAAGGCTGGAAAGATTCCGACCTTGGATCAGATCACCCATACCGGGAATCGAACCCGAGTTTCGGGGTAAGTTGAGAATATCATTAAGTAAGCATAACGTAATGTATATAGCTACTGTTTGTACGTACAGGGTAAGCCTGTAACTTCGTATAAACGTCATAAATAAAGAACCCATGATAGAGATCTTTTCGTGACGTGGTCGAACAGGAAACGTCATGTACCGAGTTGAATGGTAACGACTATTTTCAAGTGGTCACCCCTCTAAAGCCTAGTTTTCATTCTGACAAGTTCCAGACTCATGACGCGGAACATGCGCCGTCGCATGTTGCGCGTCATTTAGTGCACTGTTTCCAATTCAAAACTACTTCTGCAAAATACGCCCGCAAAAACACTGGAGTGCAGGACCACAGTGTAGCGTTGTGCAGTGCTTTAGAGTAGTTCAGTGTTTCTTCTCTTGTATTGCAATAATTTGGTGGTGATTTAACTTGTGTAAAGATGGACAATACAGCTATGTCGGGTTTTGTGGTTATGACAGGCGCGTACTGGTGACATTCCACAGCACTGATTCCTGTTCATATTGCTCTATAAGTTTTACTACTTTATCTTTCGACCACTCCATATTGTCCACAAAACAAACACTCACGTACAACTACACAACCAACTACAACAACTACACTCAAATAACAGGACGTTGTGTCGTGACGCCGCTTCAGTCCGAACAGCGGGCGAGCACGTGGTTGTAGTCGCGTCGTCTGTTTCTACTCTAGTGCGCATGCCCGTGCCCCAGGAACTTGCTGCAGGCTCTTCCCATCGTCCGCGGCGCATGTTGTGCGTCAAAATCATTCGGGGCAATTTTGTCCCCGGCACTTGCGCCGCGGCATGTTGCAGACAGTTCTATTTCAGCAAATGCTTGGCACATGCCCGCGTCATGTTGCGTGGCAAATTTGTGGTAATGGAAACGGGACTTAAAGACGTATCTAGGACTTAGTTCATCACTTGAAAATCTTCAATGGGAACAAAGGTCGAGTAACACCTTGTATGACTTCCTTCTCCCCTTCTCCTCTGCCAAGCGTAAATTCAACTGTCGCACATTCTGACTTTGTCCAATCGAATAGCGCCGTACGCTTCAGTTTCTAGCCTACCTCTCTCTACGGGCCTTTAGCATGATGACGCGACAGCTGCTGCGAAAATTTCGCTACCTGGAGAATACCATTCCCCCGCATCTCTCCTTACGTCGAGTACTGGTTGTATTAATTTCGAAGAAACTATATCGCGACCTGGTAGTTTGCTGTCATTCGAAAGGGCATACTTAACATTAAAATACTGACCAAGGCAGAAATTATAGAATCAATCTATTGTGAATATTCGTCTGAAGAAGACCCTGTTAGAAGGTGGAAAAGTTACCTTTTTAGTGTTTACAGAGTGTCTCAAAAGTAATAGCGCAAACTGACACAGGTGAAAGTACACGATAATAGAAGCAAAAAAGTCTCAGTAAACATGGGTCTGCAAACGAGCCGTTTTCGAGATAATCGCGAATGTGTGATTACAAGCCGCCACTAACTTCAGTGTTTGTAAACGTCGTCCTAGTTGGTAAAATACCAGTAATATAGTATGAAAAATCAGGATATCTCATTGAACATTATACTTACTTTAACAAGGAATACAGCACTACTTTACTAGTACGTATGTTCTACGTTACAATTACTGTACACTCATACTTGTTAAAGGAGGTGTTCAAAGTTTCGTCCTTCCATCTGAATGCAATACTGTACGCGATTCCGCATTGAGTTTCGAATTCTTTATAATACCCCGGGATCATTTCGGAATTGGTCACAAGCATGTTCAATTCTCTGTTCCAGTTCTTCAACTGTGTCAACGGGAGTGTAGTACACTACGCTTTTCAGGTGATCCCAGACCCAACAATCCAAAGGATTTAGATCCGGTGACTTTGGAGGACACGGTACAGGCCCACTTTACAGGAGTAAAGCACTCGGTGTTTACAAAATGCTTCACACATTATTAGCATTTTACCAACTAGGACGACGTTTACAAACAATTAAGTCAGTGCCGGTTTGTAATCAAACGTTCCCGATTATCTCGAAAACGGCTTGTTTGCAGACCCATGTTTACTGAGACTTTTTTGCTTCTATTATCGTGCACTTTCACCTGTGTCAGTTTGCGCTATTACTTATGAGACACCCTGTTATTTTTTACACTATAAATACTGCCTTGGTCAGTTTTTTAATGTTTTATTTTAAGAGGTCAGCAGGCACATCCAGCTCCTAATACGTTGCGAGACGAAGGTTTCTCAAACATGCTGATAGCACCCAACCTAACTGTCCTAACATCATTATTTTAACAATTACAATTCTAACAATGAGTACGTTGTTAGTTTAGAATGACAGGTTTTAGGAGCTAGGGGCGGCTGAAGATAAAATTTTCACCCCGCCCCTACTTTCCACTTCACCTCCCCCCCACACACACATTCACACACAACTTTCTACCCTGGTCCTCTCTCTTCGCACCTTCAATAAAAATCATGACAATTTTATTTCTTAATGACGAAAAAGGATTTTTTAAAAAAATACTTTAAGTATTATTGTTAAAGAACACGTTTATTGTAGGTATGTGTTTATTTAATACCTACATAATGACATCAAAATAACTAATTTCTCAGCTTACATGATGTTGCAATTTACTAATTATGGTATGCAGCAGTCACTTCAATTAATTCTTGTCAACAATAAATTCAACATTAAGAAAAATAGCCAAGCACCCGGTGGTGCTTCACATTAAACTGTACGCCCAGTCCCGATTAGCCTTTCTGTGCATAAGGTGGACTTAGAAATAAACTCAAGTAGTCACGCGTGTGTAATCAGTAATAAGGTTTTGGCGCTAATCAAGGAAGATTTTCAGGACGGCGGCCTTGGGCAGTCGCCCGGCCCTTAATTCGGCCCTGCTCTTCGTGACCGATTTTCGCGGCTTGTTAGCACCAGAATGTGCCTCACGACGGCCTCACTTCAGGAGAAAGGTTACATCCAGCGATTTGTAGTGAATTTACTTAATTTCATCAACCATTTTTATACGACATAATTTTATTACCAAATACTCTTTTCCAAATGCGCACACTTAAGCATAATTCATTGTTATTCCTCTACAGCTAATTTATCTTGAGTTCTTTGTCTATATACTATAGTTTAGTATGGCGCCTAATTGTCCTCGTTTCTAAAACTTCTTTACTGATTATCGTTTAGTTTCTTCAGCTCAAAGTTTTCACAGATTTTGTGCTGCCATCTGTGTTTCATTCAGTTAACTGCTCCTGTTTATTAACTGTCCGTAGTGACAGAAAAATCTTTATTATATCACAATTCATAATACTACAGGGTTGCCACTCTAGAACCATGAAAAAATTAAAGTGTTATTCCCGGTTTTCAAGGCGAACGTTTCAAAAATTCAAGAGTACAAGCAGATGTTTCCTTTATATCAATCTTACGTACTACCGCCTCTAACCAAAAATTATAATTCCATTCAAATTAAACGGTATATATATTCATGAAGGAATTTTTGGACGTTTACCCACTGTACCTTCTTGAGAATTACGTCGATTTTTTTTATACCACAGATTTCAATGTTTTATGTAATGTAAAAGTGCTTGCAGCGTTAGGAAAGCACCAATAACTGAGATATTTGATACCAAAGAATGGCACACGTAAGTTAAAACCTGCAATTTCGAACTATTTTCGCCGTTTTTTGTTAGTAAAACTGTTTGTATGTATACTAAGATAGCGAAAGAACACGCCGAAATCATTAACAGTACCAAATCTAACAATCTTAGCTTAACTACGTAAAATTATAGGTGATGTTATAGTAAGTCGTTTTGGGTGCTATATTCACTTGCGTGAAGCCTTCGGGATGTTCTGCTTCACAACGCTAAGGTAACAGACGTACTTTACTTCACAATAACACATTTCCGAGAGCTAAAATCAACTGAAAACGTTCATAAACAACAAA
Source organism: Lepisma saccharinum (assembly GCF_977018435.1). Classification (NCBI taxonomy): domain Eukaryota; kingdom Metazoa; phylum Arthropoda; class Insecta; order Zygentoma; family Lepismatidae; genus Lepisma; species Lepisma saccharinum. Next base: position 13,484,026 of record NC_139248.1, on the reverse strand, counting down.
ATCTTCATAAACCATGAGACAATAATAATCGCATAATTCCCGGAATTCAAAGAATTCCCGCTGATGTACAACTACATATTTATTTCTATTAGAATTATAACAATTAAAAATACCTTGAGAAGTGCAATGACTGAAGGCTGCAAATGTATTCCCCATCCTGTTGTAACTATGAATCACACTCACACGGGTATAATGTCTCCAAAATAGTAGTATTAGTAGTATTGTTGTTTTAAGTCCACTTTATGCACAGTAAGGCTAATTGGGACTGGACCTACAGTTTAAAGTGGGATCCGAACCACTATGTGCCTCCAGCGGGTATCGAACCCGGGACCCCTTGATTACAAGGCGACGACGCTACCACTGCGCCATCGGGGAGGCCCTCTCCAAAATAGTGTTCTTACCTAAGAATAAAGGAAATAATGATGTTATTAATATTTTTTAATAGCTAGCCATGTTGAGTTGCAATCTTGTAACAATAGCAAACAAGAATAAACAATAACGAAAACATAATTTTATAACAATATCTCTAACATATTTGGGTTAATCAGCGTCACTTTTCTTCCACTCTTGACTAATCGCAGCGATGAGTGATGACATGATGAAATTGAAGGAGGGACACTTTCAAAGAACACCCATGGCCAGGCCGGAATTCGGTCCCCCTAGCGTCGTTGGTTGATTTGGTGCTGTAAGTCCACTTTATGCACAGTAAGGCTAATCTGGACTGGACCTACAGTTTAAAGTGGGATCCGAACCACTATGTGCCTCTACTGGGTATCGAAACCAGGACACCTAGATTACAAGGCGGCGACACTACCACTTTTTTTATTTACATTTCTTCGGCATGCAGTGTTTCCACCCCACTGCACCCAAAAATACCTACGTAGCCCCACAAACCATTCTCGTATAGCCCCACGAACCATTGACACATAGCCCCACAAAACCATTTGCGGAAACGTGCCTTATTCAGTTACAAAAACACGTGTTTGGAAACACTGACCGGCATTGAGCGTGATTACGTCATCACACACAGGCAACATCCGGCTGGAACAGCTTTCGTGCATCGGTCACACATTTATATCGAAAAATAGATGATTTACCGGCAAAATTCAATGAACGATGCGAGAAAACACTTCCCCGAACTTCCACACGTATGAAGAAACTGCATTCGGTTAGTAATTTCTCCTGTAAATTTGAAGAAATCCCTTTGTCCGATATAAGAAATTTACCTTCCATAAACACATGTAACTTCTTCGTTTCGTCACTTTTTTACATTCGTACTTACCTAACTACTTCGCGGAACATTGTTGAAGGTGTATTCACGTTTTTTTTATGAAAGTTATGTCAATTTTTCACATCACGAGTACTTCTTTATTTGCGTTGTTTCGTTTCCGTAAGAAACAGTATGGCGCGTACACCTTCGCAGATCATCGCGCGTCGTGCTTGTGTTTTGTCGATGCAGTGTTTCCAACTTTCGTAACCCAAAAAATACTCGTCAAGTGATTCTTTTTAAGCTTTTTCGCATTATTTTACGAACAAAATGTTAACTATGCTTGCCTAACCTAACCTAACCTAATCTTGCCGGAAATGGTTCATGGGACTATGCGTGAATGGTTTTTGGGGCTATCAGTCAATGTTTGTGGGGCTACCCGTTTTTCAAGTACCCAATTACAAAATCCAGTAGATCTTCCACATCCGGTATGAATTTCACGACGCATCCACGACCCGTCATCTTTTCGGAAAACAATGGGTCTCAGTGTGCAGAAACAACAAATAACAGAGGTGTTTGATCCCAAAGTATGGCCGCGTAAGTTAAAACCCTCATATGCACATTCAAACAGCGAAAAACACGTTCAAATGATAACGCCATCAAACGTATCCCTCTTAACCTAAGACAAACGTCGAACATTTCTATCATCGTCAAATTTAACATTCCTACCATAACAACGTGAAGGTATAAACACGAATTAATCTAACACTACTAACAATATTTTCACTTCTATTTTGATTTTGTACGTTCTCAGTCCATCGTGTTTGATATACTTTATTTTATAATACATTTTAATGTAAAATAATAAATATGTATTGTAATTTTAAAGTGCTCTTGGATACGCAGGATTGGACGAACTCTGGTCACACTTCAGACCTAAGTATATATGTTATTTGTGATTCATGATTCTTCAAATACATTTAATGTAGCTTAAAAAATGATAGCTGTCGATCGAATTTAAAAAGTTGAATTTTTTTTAGAGCGTACATTCGATCACCAGCCCTAGTTAATGGGACTCGTACACACGCACTGAATTCGACTCGGCGAATACTGGTGTCGGAGCGCTGAACGTTAACAACTTCATCACAGAGGTTGGCTCATAACTAGTGGGGGCGATTAGGGGGGTAGTTTCCCCCGATACTAGTTTACTATCCTTCGGACAGATATCTTCATTTCTACAGAATAAACTACTTACCGTAATAAGTTCCTGTCTAACATCGGAAAGGTGTTTTGTGTGAAATTCAGGTAAGTTTACCGTATCCTGGAAACGGATTTCTTCAAATTTAAAAGTTTGGGGCTCATTTGGGGGCAGGTGACTCCGGTCAATTTCTAACATTCCTTTAACAGGGACTCTATAGAGAAAGCCGGGGAGCCGGAGCGGAGAGGAGGCGGGGCCGCGTTAACCCTTGCTTGTTGCTTCCAAGTGTAAGGAGCCAAATATTCAGCCTTTTGACTTGGTAGCTGTGATAAAATGTTCTTACCATAACTCAATGTCAATCCAATTAAATTGTTCATGTTGCAGTCGTGTTTAGGTAATTTTTTCGAATCTTTCGTAAGTCTTTTTCTAATAAATCTCCATATTATTTTGTGTAAATGATCGTTTTTGTATTGAATCAATCAATCGAGATTTTTATTCTACTTACATTATGTCGCTCATATGCCACGTTCTAAGCTAATCGTGAAAATGATGATGACTGATTTGGTGTTTTAAGTCCACTTTATGCACAGTAAGGCTACTCGGGACTGGATCTACAGTTTAGAGTCGGATCCGGGCCACTATGCGCCTCCAAGACGAGGACGCTACCACTGCGCCATCAGGGAGGTCCCCATGCTGATGAGTGTTGGTTTGATTGATTGATTTTGTTTCGCTTTTCTGCTACGTTTGGCTAATCGCGAATATGATGATGAATGTTGATAAGATGAAATGGATGAGAGAACAGTAACAAACACAAATGAACAGTACACAACAACATACCACAAGCCGCGCGGAGGATTATAGGCACTGGCTGTAGTTCCAGGCGTTGGCCTGCTATATAGCAGTTACCGGGATGTGATACGTGGAAGGGAGTTTTTTAATTTTGATTCGAATTGTGTTATCTCGCGTCGCTTTTCTGTAACTTTCGATTAATCGCGACGATGAGGTGAGTGATGATATAGTCAAATTGATGAAGGGACATTCACCACGATCGAACAACATTTTCTTTAATTTTATGCAATTTCAAAAGGAGCGGTCGTTTGGAAAACATAAAGAAACTATTTTTGTTTTCACAACGAAAAAATCTAAGGCATACTCGAAAGAAAATTGATTAGCATAGCTTAACTCAAAATTAAATAAGCTAAATTATGAGGTAACTTGGTTTTCTGTAGGTCTACTGGTCAGGCCAGTACCCAGGATTTTTTTTAGGGAGGGGCTAGATCCGTGTTTATATACACAGTGACGGCTATTTGGGGGGACCTGGGGTCAGTTGCCCCGACGTTTTTTTGCCACTCTTGCCCCCTTACTATGGCCTCTTAATGCTTGTCTACAAAGAGAAAATAACTGTACTTGCCCCCCCCCCCTTCCCCAGTTTTGCCACCCAATCGCCGATACTGATCAGAAGTATTCGTATAATTGTGAATTTCTCAAATTAAATATTTCCTTTATTTTCTTATACCAGAACCATTGAACAGCCACGATAATTCTATGCTTAGAAAATAATATACTTATAAATTAAATTATACGAATTAGCAATTATTATTACAATAAAAAATTCTAAATGTGAGTTAACCCATAGCCCGCTACGAAGGACATTTTCACCTGGTAGCCAGTGGCGGATGTTGGGTGTCAAAACAGGGGGGCAAGGACACTTTTGAGTTTTTGTTTAGGTCCGCTTTTACACACAGAGAGACTAATTGCGACTGGACCTACAGTTTAAAGAACCACTATGTGCCTCCACTGGGTCTGGGTAGACAAGGCTTAGCATTAAAAGGCCATAATGCAGGAACAACATTGAAAATAATTGGGGGGCAACTGCCCCCACCCATAGCCCTCCAATCGCCGCCATAGCTGGTAGCCTTGCATTAATGGTTATAATACTAAAAGTACCCAATATCGAAGACTGCAGATTTCTTGAGACTGCCTCTCTACACAACAAACACATTCCTTTGTGCAAGGACAAAATTAAATTTTTTACAAGATTGAAAAAGCGTCGATGTTATTTTCGTAACTTTTTATAAGTTCACATTCAAAAATTTCACGGCTCGAGGGGGCTGGCATGACCCCTCCCCTGGACACGGGCCTGCTACTGGCTAATGTTTGATTGGAGTCCGAACTCCATAATTTTTAATCCGATAGTAATATCAAAAATAAACAAACGTAACGTGCCTAACCTACTTACATGTTTATTTATGTTATTAGATGCGTGGAAGAGTAGGTTAGGCAGGTCGTGTTTGGTGCTTCTAGCATTTATCTCCAAGTTGCTATAACTGTCGGTAGTCGTTCGTGGTGTTGTGTATGTTAGTTCATATCATCTACGCTAGAGGCGCTGCGAACTGCCATTGATGGTTAGTTTTAACTCAAAACTCTCCTAAGAGAGACGCTGTGGCTTTCGTAATTACCAGTGATGTGCGTCTACGCGTAAACAACGATAGTCTACATACTACACGTAGACTATACACTTAGATTACGTAATCTATGTAAACAGCATGACGAAAGGTGATAACGTAGCGAAGGGCGCCGTGGAATTAAAAGAAAATTATACTGCGTATCAGTTGCCGATGTGTGAGGAGAATTTTTCATACTCTTTACTCCAAATTCGAAAAATTTCTCGTCTTGGAAAAAACCTAAGATAGGAAATATTCTATTGTTTTATGGGGAAAAGACCACTTTTGCTTCACGACTGCCATCTGTGTGTTGTTTTTTGCATACTATTTAACTTCTTCCATAGTTGATAATAGAAGAGAAGAGGAATTTTGTTGTAAATGGGATTCTTTTCTGTTTTGTTAGGAACCAATATAGTTGAAAATGCCACTTTCCTTTCATGGAACCCTTGAAAATTAATTTTAATGCACTTTAGATTGTCTACGTAGTCTATGTAAACTGCAACCCAACGTAATCTACGCGTAGATTACGTGTAGACAACGCATGTAGACGTAAACTTATAGTCTACGGCACATCACTGGTAATTACACGCTACACAAAGAGGTCAGGTTGTCGACCTTTCCTCTGGAAACCACACTCCAGCTGGACTCCAGCCAGGTAGACCTGGAGCCGAACTTCCTGATGGACGTGTGATTGGAACGATTCGTCTTCCAAATTGCTACGGAGTTGAACCTTCATTCGATTCCAAATCAAACGCCAACCTTGACTTCATAAACATTGAAACGTCAGCCTTCAACCTTGCTACTTAATTCTACTTCCTATTGATTCTTTCTGGAGACTCTTGTCTGATGAAAAGGAAAGAGGGCGTCTTTGTAGCAATAGAGAAATTAAGGGTTGCCAGCGGATCAAATTTTGTCGTGCCCTTTCTGACAATTTTTCAAGTCGGGGTTAATGTTTTGCTGTCTTTTTTTTTAACTTTTAGACACTCCCAAGTTTGTCTGTTTGGGTACGTCAACGTATAGGTTACCTGCCACCATCGCGATATCTTAAATGTTCACTCTTAAGCATGCAGGGTGGCGGTACTAAAAAAAAGTTTGCAAAAAAACTTTTAAGAAAGTATTGATTTTACGGATGCTATCGTTTCAAAATATAAAGACACAAAGCGACTGATTGATTGATTTGGTTTATTTTACTTCGCTTTTCTGCTACTTTTGGCTAATCGTGAAGATAAGAATGGGTAATGATATGATGATATTAATGACGGGATACTCACAAAGAACAGCCATGCTCAGGTCTGGATTCGAACCTCGGACCCCTGGCGTCGTAGCGTGCTGTGCTAACCACTCCGCCACAGAGGTCGGCACCAGACAAAGAGACGGGACCAAGATTTAATATCGTAGAGTGCAGTGGTGTAATTTGTTGCTCAACTTTGGGGGGTGGGCCAGACGAAGAACTTCAGTTCCAAAAAGATTAACAAAAATAAACTTAACGTAAATTTTAATAATCCTGAAAATTTTGGAGGGCAGGCTTACCTCTTTGCATCCTTCCCCCCCCACCCGAAGTTATGCTAGAATATCATATATTTCAAGGCTTGAATCGTATTAGAATAAAACATAAAAAAAATACGTCCAAATACCACAAAGATATTGCAATTTGGTACCCATTATTTCGAGATATAAAACGATGTCGAGGCTTAGAATAAGACAGGAATTTGTTCCTGTGCAAAGTTTGGTGTCGTCTGTTGTGTCTAGGGAGAACCTTTAAGAGATTTTGTACTTTTGCAATTTCAGTGCGAAATTCGAATTTATTATTTCTTTTAGTGCGAATACATTACCAGTCCATAGGCATTTGTGTACAGATCTGTAGATTTACACTGTTTCCAACTCGGATTAAATTCCGCTATAATGATACTTATCCATGTTGACCATTTAATCGCTAGTACCGAACAAACACACACACACACCAGAGTCAATATCTATTTCCATCTTGTTATATTATGTCCGCATGCCATCAACCACGACACTTCGAATTACGATCCCGGGTTCGAAATCCGGCCTTGGCATGGACGTTCCTTGTGAATGTCCCTTCATCAATTTCATCATATCATAACTCATCATCTTCACGATTAACCAAACGTTGCAGAAACACGAAATAAGATATAAATCAAATCAATCAATCGATCTAGTCACGACATTGTGATTTAGCAGCCTCGAAAAACAAAATAACACTAGACCTGCGTCGTTACGTCATTGCTGAACTTTCTTTTCCAGCGTTTCCATGATTTATCTTTACTGGCACTGGCAACCCTGCCTCGATCGGGAATAAGAATTGAAGAAATGCCAGAAGATTCGTTGTTTGTTCGACAAGCGAAAAAAACAAATGAAAAGTAAGAAGAAAGGATAATAGATTATCCCACCTAAGTACAGTCAGCATTTCTTCCTTTAACTGCAAATTGTGTCATTTTTCTTTTATTGGAATGCAATTCCCAAGATAGGTATATTACAGGTGAGTTACGTGTGCGTTCGGAACATATCAAGAGGATTCGTTGTGACGTAGAAATGAGATATTCTACAAATACAAAGAATGGAATTTGATGCAAAATATCAATGAATATTCGTTCCATAAGATTTTTCAATGTATAATGATAATGATAATATGTTTGAATAAGAAATAATGGTAAATTTCTCGTATCGGACAAACGGATTTCTTCAAATTTACAGGAGAAACTACTTACCGAATGCAGTTTCTTTATACTTGTGGAAGTTCAGGGAAGTGTTTTCTCGCATCGTTCATTGAATTTTGCCGGTAAATCATCTATTTTTTTATATAAATGTGTGGCCGATGCACGAAAGCTCTTGCATCCATTTACTTCCAGGTGGATGTAGCCTGTGTGTGAGGACGTAATCCCGGTCAGTGTTTCCAAACACGTATTTTTGTAACTGAAGAAGGTACGTTTCTGCAAATGGTTCGTGGGGCTATGTGTCAATGGTTTGTGGGGCTATGTGTCAATGGTTCGTGGGGCCATGCGAGAATGGTGTGTGAGGCGACGCATATTTTTTTCGAAGCCAATTTTTAACTATTGTAACCTATACGTGACCCTACCTAACCTAACCTTATCGGAAATGGTTCGTGGGGCCTTGTATGAATGGTTCGTGGGGCTATGCGTCAATGGTTTGTGGGGCTATGTAGGTATTTTTGAGTGCAGTTTGGTGGAAACACTGCATGCCGAGTACGGTAGTGAAACTGTGACTGCCATTTTGCGTGTTACCCAAGGCAAAAAGAAACGAAGAAAACTTACTCAAATAGAGCTTATTTCCGTGAAATAAGCAAAATGCCACCTTCAGCAATGTTTCTCAATGCAGAATACGTAAGTACGAATATTCAAATTAAATGAACTAGCAAATTTCAGCCGTTTGTCCGATACGAGAAATTTACCGAAATAATAAACAGTGATACAGACTTCTTCAAATTTGAAATATACTCTAAGTTCTTCATACGGAAACTAAAGTAGAAAATATACTTGTAAAATAGAACAAAGAAAATGGAATATAGCGTTGGCAAAGAAACAACACGAGGGAGATGTTGGGACAAGCCATTGGCTGACATATTTTGACATCACAGGAAGTTTTCTTTATCTTCTACTCGGAAGAAGAGCAGGAAATATCTACCAACATGAGATCATATAACAAGGAAAGATCTATTGTGATTTTTCTTAGAAGGGGTATAATATATATGAGTATACTTTCTAAAAGTTTTGAACTAATGGTCATAATAAAGTGACCAGAAATTTTGGAAGTCAAAGTGTGCGCTATAACTATAACTACTTAAATTCATTAAATTCAAGTTTAAAAATGAAGAGAAATGTATTTAACATCAAAATATCATACATTCGACAGAGTAAATTAATGCACTTTACATATTATACTCCTTTGATACAATGCATTGAGTGTTAATAGTAACAATTTGTTCATTGATTGAATGAGGTTATTTTACGTCGCTTTTCTGCCGCCTTTGGCTAATCGCGACAATGAGCATGAGTGATAATACGATGAAATTAATGGACACATTAAGAACAGCCATGCCTAAGCTGGAATTCGAACCCGGGACCCCTGGCGTCGTAGTGCGATGTGCGAAGCATTATTGAAATTGAGATTATATGCCGTAGATATCCTCCTCAATCAGACACACACATTGATTGATAGTAGATCCTAATACTGAAGTGAACATTTGACAGGTTCTTTTCTTAAAGAACATTATTTTTATGAAACACATGAATATGTTAATTCAGTAGCATTCACTACATGGCTCTTATGGCGCGAGTAATACTTCGTTTGTTATTCAAATGAAATCCAAGTCAAGCTTTCTCAAGAAAAGGACCCGTATAATGTGACGGGTGCAAAATAGCCTTAGTGCTGACGCACCCACAATTTTAAATTCATAAATTCATAAATTCAAGAAAAGGAAATATATTTCACTTCTTACCAAGAAAAATACTTATACAGGGTGTTGCAAAATACCTGTTACAACGCTTGGGAGGTGGTTCGACAAGTAAAAACGAGGAAAAAATGTCATGTGAAAAAATGTCGAAATCGGCACCGTTTGCGAGTGACAGGCGTGCGAAAATCGCCTCACACCATGCGTAAAGTACAATAACTCAAGAAGGAAGAAAGATATCAATGTCGGAATAAAAGAATACAAACAAAATCGTGCCTGACGAATACAATGGTGCAGCAATTGAGGCCCAGTGTAAATTGCGCAAGGTGACTCTCAAAGAAAGTGGGGAATCCCGATGGAAAATATAGGAAATTTACTACTATTTTCTACATAATGTTGAGATCGGAATGTAGGCAGTAAAAAATGACGACGTATGTCCACATGTCCCACTACTGCTGGGACACCGTCCCACACTCGGGAAATAGGAAATTCACTCGAAAATGACGCTATGCCGTCAAATTACGCTCAGATTGATTTCAGCTAATTGGTACAGAAAGCTCCACTAGAGGCGCTGTGAGTGTAGGTCACCTGTTACGTATTAGTGTTGGTGGATACTACGTAGAGACTGTAGTCGACCGTTGTTTTTCCTGTCTTGTTCTGCGTCTCGCAGCGTGGAGTTTAGTCTGGCGTGTGTGTATGGTTGAATTGCGCTAAGGAATACTGTACGTAGAGTACGTATTCCCGTGTTCTTTCTCGGTTTGCAACAACTGCGTGGACACCTGTGTGACATTACGTGGGTGCTAATCACGGTAGTTGTGATCCGTCACTCGGAGGGAAAGTGCCCCTGTTTCTGGGCAGTTCTCGAACAAGACAATGGTGGAGTACTCTACCCACGAGCTTGCTGATATGCATCTCGTTTATGGAGAGGCAAACCGAAACAGCCGTGAAGCACGTCGTTTGTATCACGAACGTTTTCCCAATAGGCGATTACCAGCACATGCACTCTTTCAAAGACTTGATGCTCGACTGCGTGAAACTGGATCTCTACTACCCCGTAGGTGGGATTGTGGAAGACCCCGCACTGTGCGCACTGTGCAATTTGAAGAGGACGTGTTGGACGCGATACGAGACCGTCCTGACACCAGCACACGTGTCATTGCTCGTACTCAACAAACCCACCATAGCAATGTGTTCCGCGTTCTTCGAGAGGAGGGATTGCACCCATACAAATTGCATAAGGTGCACCACATACTGCCCACGGACTTTCCCCTACGCATGGATTTCTGCCAATGGTACGTGCAACAAACTCTTTCCATTCCAGAGTTCCCAACAATAGTTTTGTGGACCGATGAGGCAATGTTCACCAGGGACGGCATGTTCAATAGCCACAACAGCCACGTCTGGGATATGGACAATCCGCATGCAATCATTGTGCGCCATCATCAACATAGGTTCGCAGTGAATGTGTGGTGTGGCGTAGTAGGTGACCACTTGATAGGCCCGTACATTTTGCCATCTACTTTGTGTGGTGGGAATTATCGGGTGTTTCTACATGACGTATTACCTGAACTTTTGGAAAACGTGCCACTGGCAGGTAGACAACGTATCTGGTTTCAACACGACGGCGCCCCCGCACATTTCGACCGGGGAGCCAGAGCCTTACTCAACGATATTTTCGGCGATCGTTGGATTGGCAGGGGTGGACCTTTACCGTGGCCACCTCGTTCCCCCGACCTCACACCACTGGATTTCTTTGTGTGGGGAGAAATGAAAAGGCTCGTGTATGAATCCCCTGTGGAAAGTGCTGAGGATCTCGTTGCTCGTGTTAGTGCCGCTGCTGGGACAATTGGTGACATGCCAGAGGTATTTGCACGTACCAGACAATCAGTGCTTCGCCGATGCCATCTTTGTCTTGAAGTCAATGGCGGACATTTTCAACAACGTCTCTGAGTATACCGGTGTTTGTGTGAGCCCCTATCAGCACCACATAGTGTCCTTTAGTGAAAGGTACGAGTGAAGATGCTGGATATCGCTGTACTTCATACCGTCGATCTGCATGTGCGGAGGTTGTGCGCTTCTCAGTGGAATCCCTTCCAGATGTGCTGTGCCTGGAAATGTTACATGCCATTGTGTGCGTTTTCTCGCCATTCTCCGTCTTCATTCCTTCGAGGATTACCCACTTTCTTTGGGGAGCTCTCTTGTAGTATATGTACAGCCTAACGACATGTGGCCATTGTTTAACTTTTGTTTTTCGTACTGCAAAGTAGTGTGTCAACATTAAGGGATTGAAAACTTTTTTTTATGATTTTCCAGTATTTTTTTCCATTTGGGATGGTGTCCCAGCAGTAGTGAGACATGCGACAAATTGGTTTCTTTTCTTCGAACCGCAATGTGAACCGTGTACAACAGGAGATTTGCAGTTATTTTCCTATTTCCCGGGTGTGGGACGGTGTCCCAGCAGTAGTGGGACATGTGGACATACGTCGCCATTTTTTTACTGACTACATTCCGATCTCAACATTATGTAGAAGATAGTAGTAAATTTCTTGTATTTTCCATCAGGGGATTCCCCACTTTCTTTGAGAGTCCCCTTGCGCAATTTACACTGGGCCTCAATTGATGCACCATTGTATTCACCAGGTACGATTTTGTTTGTATTATTTTATTCCGACATTGCTATATTTCTTCCTTCTTGAGTTATTGTACTTTACACATGGTGTGAGGCGATTTTCGCACGCCTGTCACTCGAAAACGGTGCCGATTTCGACATTTTTTCACATGACATTTTTTCCTTGTTTTTACTTGTAGAATCACCTCCCAAGCGTTGTAACAGGTATTTTGCAACACCCTGTATATGTGAGTCCAATAGCTTTCCTAAAATCATCTTCTTCTTCTTCATTTTTGGCTCACACCACGCTTGCGATTTCTAGCCAAAGTTGCTGAATTCAGGTACTATTGCTATTATACATATATATGTCCCAAAATGATGTTTAATCTTTTTACTCCGAAACACTAATGGCTTATTGAGGTTGTAGTCCATTCTGTTCTTATGGTATAACGAGGTCTTATTGATTTAAATTGTCATACGGCTCATCATGGCTGCTTATATTGTAAACCTATGTTGCCTAAAATCACAACTCTTATCACACCACCAAAAACTAAAAGACAAAACCAGAAACAAACCACAGTCCTTAATTCCTTTGGCAACAGGTTTTACAAGATATACATATATAGGCAAGTCACTATTCTGTGACATCATCAATAATAGATCGAAATTAATGTATAAACACAGAAATCAAGTTATAGAGATTAAAAAAGTGACAACAATAAATATTTGTCCAAGAGGAAAGGACGTGTCACATTTATCATGACATAATGATAGTGATCATATAGAGGGCCTACATCAGTAGTTTTTCATATGCCCTTGTAATCCTGTGCCTGGCAAAGAAGAAAACTTGCAGGTATAAATTTTGAACACTAAAGTAAGGCTGCCATAAGCCACCACAGTAAATCAACTTCGTAGTCTCGCCAACAGAGGGCAGCAGTGCGTTGAACCCAGGCGCGGTTGGCTGTATAGCGCAAATGTGCAGTGAACCCCCAGTAATATACAAAATAAACAATAACTGAGACGTTCATAAGCGTAGAGAGGCAAATTCTCTTAGTGAGAAGGAGAAACCGCGGGCTAGAGCCACTCAGCTCCCCTCTAGTTCCGTTTCGTGCAAAGTCTCCGCTGAACCCCCGCAAGCCAACCCCTACCATGCTAAAAGCTTAGGACGGCTAGCAGAAGCTCGACGCGTACATATGGCGAAAATACATGCAGTCTGAGACTGGAGGAAGGCCGTCTCGTCAAAACGGACATGCGCAGTTCGTAGGATCACCAGCGAGCTGGAGTGAATCACGCTCTTCTCTCTTCCAGTGTTGCACTATGTGTTTCAATTTGAATTCATTTGGCATTCTCTTTGTATTTTTATATTTTACAAGACTTATTAGATTAATGAAGAGGGTGTAATATAAATGTAGAGCTAACACCGAACGAAAGCTAGAAGTAAAGATGATGGGACAAATAAGATAAATATGATAGAAAACAACTTGCCTACACATTCAGAGTTTTCATCTTTAAGATGGAAACACTTCAGGTGGAAGGAGCCGAAAAGTCAAAAATAGCGCGAGGGCGAGTGGTCGCTTATCGGACAAGACTTAAACAACCTTTTGGTCTTCTTACGTCAGACTAAATGCTTTCGTTGACATGTTAGGCTTTTTAGGTTTAGTTGTCTTAGAATATATACACTCAATTTTCGGGGCTTACCGTGCTTGACCAAAAATGTAATATTTGCTATTTATTCAAGCCTAACCTAACAATGAAGGCATTTCGCATTTACGTCAGAAGACGACCAAAAAGTTGTTTGGGTTTCGTGCGATCAGTTATACTCTAGCGCGAGAGGGTGTTCGAAGGGACGCGCGCATTTAACTTTGTTACGTGTCATTGTCTCCATGCTTGTTAGTTTGTTTTGAAGTGCGTGGCTGGTGATTGAAATATATATGGCATAGTGATACGTTGAGTGAAGCGAGGTGGATTGTGTATTGGAAGGAGTGTAGTTGTTGCTGTGCGAGAAGTTAACATATTGCATAGAATAGAATCTAATCGCTTTGATTTAGCGATATACTTTCGAATAGTTATATAAGAATTATCTTGTAATCAAGGGGTCTTGGGTTCGATTACTGATACATACTCATTTTAGCAGGCAGAGATTTGTATTTTTTAACTGTAGGTTCAGGATCCAGTTCCAATAATATAGTCTATTTGACAGTGGTGGGACCAGAAAAGAGTTGGCAAGAGTGGAAGAGGCAAAATTGAGGCGAGAATATTTTCTGAATTCTGAGATACCGCTAAATACAATACCATACGAAAATCTTAAATTAAAATGATCGCCCCCTACACACACACTCCTTGGTGCTGTCACTGTTATCTGAACATAAAGCAAATTAACTTTGTCAGTAATCTACCGGCCAAAATTTGATCATTTTCCCAGTACTATCTCTACGAACAAAAGCGTGTCTCAAAAGGTTTAGATAAGTCCACTATGCATAATTTTGGTGAACCCCCAGGAAAATTATGCACGAGCCGCGCCTGGTTGAACCTGAAATGTAGGTCGGTGGATTTTCCTCCCAAGAGGCTGCAATACTGGTTGCAGTTGGGACTTTTGGGCGGAGGGATAAAGAATTCCAAATAGTTACCATAAGTCTTCTCCCATTCCAGTTCATGGACTTTGTCCAGCATTTTGCTGGAACGCCGTCCGTTTTTCGGTCTGGAATTCTGAAAGGAACATTAATCGATGCTTCCAGATTATGGATGGATGTCCTCAGTGTTACCAGATCCTTGCTGCTGGTCGCAACAAAGGGCAATGTTGCAAGAACCTTCGTTCCCAATGGTGGACAGAAAATTCTCTCCGATTGATAGTTCGTACTATACACAACCACTGGAATTTAACTTTAACAAGCTTAATGAACATTTCCTTGTAGTCTTGTAAATTCTCTGCTGGGGTTGTAATTAGTAGACCCAGGGTTTTTATGTAATATCAAAGTACAAAATATGTACATAAATATGTAACAATAATTGATTTAATATGTAACTAAATATGTATTATCAAAATAATATGTAGCTAAATATGTAGTATCAAAGAATATGTAATATTAATAATAATAATCGATAATCCAAGCAATCTTAAGAATTCTGCTACATTCTTCTGAACATAATTTTAAGGACATAAGTTGCTCAAATTAAAATATGTATCAAATTTATAAACTCAGAAAACACAGCAATGTGTACATAAGAAAACAATTTTGTCAACTATTAATTACTTTTCACATCGTAAATTATTGTAGAATAATATGTAACAGAGCTCTTTGCAACTTTCGAAACAAATTGTAAAAGAAAAAGCGTGTACAGCAAGAACAATCGAATGAAAATAGATAGCTACTTTTGTACTTTTGTTCAAGGGAACATATTATGTAACTCGCTACGTACAGGAAATAGCTTTATTGTCCACTTATGTCAAGTTTGTAGGTACTTTGCCTAAACCTGAAAGCTTAACGAAAATATGTCACCAGAAGAGGGCGAGGGAGAAATTCCAGCATCTTACGATAAATAACAGCAGTTCTCTTATTTTTTTGGACTTGGCACTCAATTTTAGGTGACCGTAAGCACTACGCATCTCATTCATTAGAAAATATGACGTCACATGAGCAATAAATTTTCTTCATCATGTTTCAGAGATCGAAAATATAGGAAAAAGGATCAAGATAGGAAAAAAAAATATCGAAATATGTTGTTTTATGTAAAGTAAATTAGCAAATATGTAAAATATGTAATATCGTAGCAAATATGTAAAAATACGTAACATAAAACTTATGCAAAACCATGTGAAAGGAAGAGAATATGTAATTACATACAAATCCGGGCCCTAACAATTAGGTATATTTTAAATTGTGTTTTTTTTAATTTTATATGTATCAAATATTAGAGGGAAAGGTCTAAATATGGGCCCGACTTTTTATGTTGTCATTTTCGGAGGGAAAAAATAATATATCAACCACTTGCCTTTAAAATGCATATCTATGAAATATATACTTAAATGTAATAGCATGCTAAAGTATAGTTCTCCATTTTTCTTAAGAGAAAGCAATTTCCAAAAAAATGGTAAAATGATGTATTTCAAAATTGTGGTCTAAATATGGGCTACTAGTGGCAACATCACGAAAAGCAATTAAAATTAAAAAAAACAGTCATTTATCGCTAAATCATTATAAAATTCATATTTATGAATACTCTGTAGTAGTAGTATTGATACTACGGACAGCGCGAGAAAGTACGAACCCCCCTCCAGCAGCTTTGGCCATACTTAAAACTTGCTCAACATGCCCATATGAGTTTTTTGCTCAAGTGTGGAGCTCTTATAATTCAAGATTTTTGTAAAAAATGCCCTCGGGAATTTTTCAGAAAGTACGAACCCCTCTCCAGCAGATTTGCTATACTTAAAACTTGCTCAACATGTCCATTTGTTCAAGTGTAGCACCTGCCTAACCCAAGAATTTTATAATTCGGAAAATATCAAACCCCTCCTCAAGCAGATTTACAAAATTGCATTAGTTTGTCTATAAACTTGTATCTATACCTACCTATACATATTTACTTCAGGTTTAAGTTTAATTGGATACCATTCAATTTGCTTATCCAATATTAAAACAATGCAATATGCAGAGACCCTCTTCTAGAATTGCTTCGTGTTTGCATGTTTCCCCTCTGTGTCAGTGTGTGGAATTCCCGAGACGGTAGTATTGATTTTTTTCCTCAGCGCCAGTATTTACAGAAATTCCCGATTATTGCATCAGCCAGTATTGTGAGACTGACTGAGGAGAACAGATGTGTTGATACAGTACTTCTCATACTTACAGGTTTAAATTCATATTGAACAATATAAAATCTGATATTTGTTGTAATCTACTCATATTTAGAGTCAAGCTTATATTTGTCCCAGCCTGTTATACATAACAAGGTTATTGCCATTCAAGATATGCATGTTCGTGCAGGCATTTGCGCTGGGTCAGTGTGAATGATTTTCCACTTGTGGGCTATTGGCTTTACAACCTGTCATAAGATTAATATTATTAATATTAATCCATAGAGATTAGATTTGAATCCCAGGAAATTTTATATAAATACCAAAACCAAAAATATTAAGTGTATACACACATATATACATACACACACACAAAGTACAGTGCTGAACCCAACTGATATTTTTTATTCAGTATAAGGTTTTGAATTGAAGCCCAGGAAATTGTATATAATAAACAACAACAAAAATGCCGAATCAAAAATATTGTAATCAGTGCAATAAGAATATATCCAGCTCTAATTGGGCCAAGCATCAAAAAATTTGTAATCCAGACAAATACAAAACTCCCACAAAAATTTGCCCCAAATGCAATAGAAAATATAACATGGAATATTTCACATATAAACATAAAGATACTTGCTCTGCATTGCCCTCTCAACCATCTACATCTGGTCTGAAAAGAAAGCACGAAGCACCTCTTAATGCCAGAGCAGCAAAACAGCCACGCTATGAACCCATCCGTAGCAGTTTTAACGGCCAATTAAGAGATCACCGGTTTGTATCAGAGCCAAGATGTGGCATTGAGAATTTCTTGAACAGTATAAATTCTGATCTCCAGGCAATTCTTAATGCACAAAATGGCTCTTATAAGCTCTCCCTCAAATTGTTTGTACAATATAAGAAGCCGAATGGCACAAAATTTACACAGCCCCACATAACAGAAACTGTACCTGTATATTCAAATGCAAATTCAGACACAATAATAAGCAGCTTGATAAATCAACTGAATATTAAACACTCTGAATTTGCTGCAAAAGAGTCAGGATGGAGCCTATGCGGTTCATCACACAAGTTATATGTTAATATTTCTGAATTTAGCCCATTACAAGGTTCCACTTATCTGCAATTACCTGCCAATATCAAAAACAAAAGAGCCGTGGTTAATATAAAAAATGCCGACCAGAAATGCTTTTTGTGGTGTATATTAGCTGCTTTGTATCCAGTTTCAAGGGATCCTCAGAGAATAACTTATTACAAACAACATGAACATGATTTTGACGATGCAATGGAGGGTTTAGAATATCCAATGTCAGTTCAGAATATTGATAAATTTGAAAAAAAGGCCAGGCACATCAATGGCAAACAATTATCTATTAATGTATTTATTTGTTCCACTGGCAATTGCCCGATAGCACCTCTCAGAATCAGTACACTTGATGATGAAGCTGCAATTCCGATTGATTTGCTCTTAATTGAAGGAGATAGCACATATCATTATACTCTGATACACAGTCTTCAAGCTTTAGTGAGAACACAACTAGACAAAACTCATACAATATTTAAGTTGTGCAGAAGATGCTTAACTGTATTTGATGGTCAAAAAATGGTAAATGGGGTTCGTGAAAAAAATGCAGAAATTGCCAAAAACAAGTTAATTGAGCATCTGAAATACTGTGGCAACCATAAACCTGTTCATATGGTGATGCCCAATCCAAGTGAAAATTGCAAATTCAAAAAGTATGAAGCCTTGTTGGAACACCCAGCACATATTGTCTGTGATTTCGAATCGAACCTCAAACCTCTTGCATTCTGTAGCCCAGATCCCGAAGAATCTTCAACTACACCATACCAGTTACATGAACCTTCCAGTTTTTGTTATGTAGTTGTACGGGATGGTATTGTTATTAAAGAATATTCATACAAGGGACCAAATGCCATCAAAATATTTGCACATAGAATAGAAAATGTGTGCCGTGACATAGCATCTAACATCTTATTAAAATCAAAGCCTATGTTGCCTTTAACAGAGGAACAGATTGAAGATTTCAACAATGCAGAAAAATGCCCGGTATGTGATTCTGAATTTTCAGATACAAATATCAAGGTACATCACCATTCTCATACAGATGGTCGATATAAACAGGCCCTGTGTAATAGCTGTAATATTAAGATCAAGAGACCAAGATTTGTCCCCATATTTTGCCATGGAGCATCCAATTATGATTTCCATCATCTGATCAGGTACGAGGGGTTTGACAAGCAGAATTTAAATATTTTAGCTGAAAATGATGAAAAATATATATCTATTAGCAAGATAATTAAAGTTGATGGTGTTCCTATTCACATAAGATTTCTTGATTCTTACAGATTTTTATCTGCTGGCCTGGCCACACTGGCCTCTCAATTATCTGATGATCAATTCAAAATCACACGTGCATTGTTTCCAAATCAGGACCTGAAATTAATTAGGCGGAAGGGTGTATATCCATATGACTATGTTACAGATTTTTCTAAATTTGATGAGTGTTCCCTGCCACCACAACAAGCATTTTACAGCAAAATCAGAGGATCTGGAATCACTGATGATGATTATCACCATGCTCAGTTGATGTGGAACAATTTAAAATGCAAGACATTTGGTGATTATCACATGGCATATTTAAAACTTGATGTAACCCTCTTAGCTGATATATTGCAAGCATTCAGAAAATCTTCCATGCAAAATTATAGACTGGATCCAATATATTTTTTCAGTGCCCCGGGCCTAGCATGGGCCGCAACGTTTTTGAACACTAAAATGCAATTGGATCTGATCCACGATCAAGATAAGTACTTGTTTATGGAGAAATGTATAAGAGGAGGGATGGTGCAATGTTCCCAGAGATATGCCAGAGCAAATAACAAGTATATGCCTGATTATGATCCAGCACGGCCATCAAATTATATAACGTATGTGGATGCAAACAACCTCTATGGTCATGCCATGATGGATAAACTGCCATATGCAGAGCTTGAATGGGTTGAAAATTTCAATATTGAAGATCTTAAGAATTTTGATGACAGTGAACATGGCCTCATCTTAGAGGTTGATCTGACAATTCCAGATCATTTGCACAACAAATTTTCTGATTTGTCCCCAATTCCTGAGGTTAAGTGCTCACCTGGCTCTAAACAGAAGAAGCTCATGACGACTCTGGATCCGAAACAGGGATATGTCGCATATTACAAAAACCTCCAGTTCCTGATGAAACATGGTGTTCAAGTACCCAAAGTTGGCAAAGTCTTAAGGTTTAGGCACTCAGAATGGTTGAAACCATATATTGATACAAATACAGAGCTTCGAACATCTGCAAAGAGCCAATTTGATAAGGGCTTGTTTAAATTGATGGTGAATTCAGTGTATGGCAAAACAATTGAAAATGTCAGGAAACATACCGATGTTAAAATAATTACTGACCCCAGCCGGAGCAAAAAATTGGTTGCAAAGCCCAACTTCAATTACAGAAGAATTTATGATGAGTACATGGCACTCTTCAACATGATGAAAACAAAAATCAAGTTTGATAAACCTATTTATGTAGGGGCTGTGATATTGGAATTGTCCAAATTACATATGTTAATATTGTATTATGACGTGCTGAAACCTTTTTATGGTGATCGTGTAAAATTATTGTACATGGACACGGATAGTTTTATTCTTGATATTCAAACAGAAGATGTTTATCAAGATATGTCACAGCCTGAATTGTTTCAATACTTTGATACCAGTGAATTGCCTGGCCATCTGAATATTCAACACCACAACAAAAAGGTGCCTGGCAAGTTAAAAGATGAGACACTTGGTGATGTTATTGTGGAATTTGCTGGGTTAAGTGCCAAGGTGTACAGTTTTAAAACATGTAGTGCTGTTGTCAAAAAGGCCAAGGGCGTTGGCAGAGTTACTGTGGAAAAAGATCTTGAATTTGAAGATTATAAAAATTGCATCAAATCCCAGAATTCAATCAGAACATCAGAAAATAGAATTCAGAGTGAGAATCACTTATTGACTTCAAATGTTGTAAGAAAAGTGGCTCTGGACCCACATGATGATAAGAGATGCATTTTATCATGAGGCATACATACTTTACCTTGGGGGCATTGTGATTTGAAAAATGGCAATCAATGCCCAATTACAGAGCATGATTTGAAATAAATAAACATGCCTATGAACTTATTTGGGTTCAAAAAACAGGCTATTATGGAGCTGCCGACACCACAAGCCTCTTCTGATATGCTGTCTAAACTGAGTGGCTTGTTAATTATTCATCTGAACAGCATACTTACAGATAATGATGAAGAAACGGGCAAAACATTGTACATATTTAACAATAATTTAAATCATTACCAATTACCTGTAGGTGGGCAATTGCAATTTATTACAACCCCTGAGGGTGATGTCAAGATTTCAATAGGGCGAAATATTTATAGAATTAAGCACTCAAACATGGTTTCTGGCACTGTATATACTGTTTCTGCTGGTGACTGCTTATATATTGAGGTCCCTGGATCTTATGACAAGCTTATACCCTTTTTTATAGAATTAAGAATCAGATACTCTATAATAAATAACCACTAAAACAAAATGCCTAATGATATATTTGGCCATACAAGACATGAAGATCACAGTGATGAGATTCTGATGCTTGATGTCAGAGTCAAGAAATTAAGAAGTGATTTACAAGCTTTGCAAACCACACTCAATGCCAGTCTTCAATTAGAAATTACAAATTTGCAATCACAATGCATGGACCCTCTTCTTAAAATTGATTCGGAACTCAAAGTGTTGCTTCAAAAATATACTGATCTGGCAACATTAGATAATTTTCAAAGTTTAGAAGAAGCTGTAGCAGCTCTTCAAGCCAAATTTAAGACCCAGGCCACCAACTCCGAGCAATTGAAACAGCAATTGGAAGAGCAGATAAATAATGTCCAGACACAGCTCCAAACAATTGTCAAAAGCATAAAATCACAAGAAGATTTTGATCTAGTGATTTCCACTCTAAAAGAACAGATTCAGTCACTCCAGATACCTAACCTGGATCCTCTGCACAATGCCATAGCCGAGGTTAAAGAAAAAATTGAGACACTTGAAAATTTTATGAACAACTTGCCATCTTCTGATGCTTTGAATGCAATAACTCGGAGTGTAGCAAATATTAAGCTGCAACTTGAAACATATGAAGATTTTGGAAAAATTCAAAGTACCATAACCCATCTTGAAGGTACAATAGCAGCAGTGCAAAGTGATTTGGCAAATGTACTAGAATCCCGCCTGCCTGGGATTGTAGATACTCTTGTCAGTGTCCAGGAACAGATCACAAAGCTTGAAAACCTCAACACTGAATCTGAACTATCTCATTTTCATCACTTGATCGATGATATCCAAACAAAGCTTGAAATTTTACAACAATCAACACCCTCTCAGGCAGATATAGCCCTGCTCCAAAATGCTATGCAAAATGTGGCTGATGCATCTGAATTAAACAATGTGAAATTGGCACTTGAATTTTTGCAAAATACAGTATCAAATCTTCCCACATCACAGGAACTTAAAAATATTAAGAGGTCAGTGAATAGGATATTGAAATCAGAAGATATCAAGAATATCCAGACAGAGATCAAACATCTCACTCAGACAGTTGCCACTCTACCAACCAATCAACATATTAATGAACTGCATGCCCTGTTTGAGGATATCAGAAGACAGGTCCATGATCTTACTGCTCAAAATTCAAAATTGGCAGTTGTTGAAAATTTGCAACAAATTGTAGCTAATATCAAGCAACAGCTAGGGACCATGGAATCCAATCAAGCAAATGCTCTGTCTGTTTTTGCCACCCAGCTTCAAGAGATTGTGCAACAATACAAGAAACTTATTGTGGACATAAAAATCAAGCCAGGCCACGATGATGTTGTTAGGACCATCAATGAGCACCTTGAATCTGTAACAAGCAGATTGCTTACAGCAGAAAAAGAAATAACAGGCATAATCGAGAATCCAAAACATACAGTAATTCTTGAATTGTACAGCATCCCCAACAAAGAATATGATTCACCATTTACACCAGGTGGCAAAATATATATGCTGTCCCCTGCACAATTTTATTACCAGTTTTTTGTTGGGGGCATATTGAGACCAATCAAGATCAAATATTGGCATCAGCCACAGGCACATCACTACCCTACCTTATCAATAACAAATGCTGACAACAAACCAAAAATCACCAGTGTAGAGTTAGAGGATTTTACAGACCCCAATATATTAGAAACAGCATATGTTGAAGATGATGGCTCTCTGGAATTTCATATACAAATAGGAGACAAATTATATTTAGAAAATCCTGCAGTCTCAGCTGCTGAACACCCCATAGTTGCAATATTCTTGTTTACATACCATGTCTAGACAAATTATCGTTGATGAATTACACAGACAAGCCCGACATAATTTTAAGAGACTCCCAGTAGTCACAAAAGGCATAGATGATTTATGGCAGAGCGACTTGATTGAGTTGTCAAGTGGGCAGTTGAAAAACTTAGACAAAATCAACAAGGGCTACAAGTATCTACTCACTGTCATAGACACATTTTCAAAATTTGCCTGGGCTGTGGCACTTAAATCCAAGACTGGAAAATGTGTTACAGAAGCCCTCAGAACAATCATCAATCGGAGTGGAAGATCCCCGCGCTATTTGCAAACAGATAATGGCAAAGAATTTTATAATTCAGTGTTTCAACAATTTATTAAAAGCCAGTCAATAAAACATTACTCGAGTTACAGTGACCTCAAAGCCTCAATTGTAGAGAGATTCAACAGAACCTTAAAAAATCTTATGTATAAACAATTTACCCTCCAAGGTAATTATAAATGGATTAATATTCTTCCAGAACTTCTACATAAATATAACAACTCGGTCCATTCCACAATCAACATGAAACCCTCTGAAGTAACTTCATCTGATGAGCAAAAATTGATCAGGACTGTTTATTATCCTAGATACCAGCCAACAACAAGAAAGGCCAAATACAGGGTGGGTGATCAAGTAAGAATCAGCAAATATAAGCACTTATTCAAAAGAGGCTTTACGAGAAACTGGAGCACAGAATTATTTACAGTGGTTCAAGTTAAACCCGGGACCCTTAACACATATATAATAAAAGACCACCGAGGAGAAATTCTCAAAGGCAGGTTCTATGAACAAGAACTCAGCAAAACTAAGCAGCGTGACACATATCTCATAGAAAAAATTATCCGCAGAAAAGGCAACAAGTTACTTGTCAAATGGCTGGGTCATCCGGAAAACAGCTGGATCGATGCAGACAAAGTGATAATATGAGCACCTGGGATGTTATAAAGAGGCTGCCAGAACCTGAACAACAGAATAAGAGAAATGGCAAATTGCTGCCTGAAAATATTAGGTGTCTTATTGTTGGGCCATCAGCTTGTGGTAAAACTACACTAATAGTTGATAATTTTTTATTGGCACCCAACTGGTTAGACTGGAAAAACAGGCACTTGTATGTCTTTTCTAAGAGCTTGGAACAATTAAAATATCAGCAGCTGATGAAGCTATATGATGGATTGGATATTGCCACTTTTGAACCAGATGTTAAGCCACTTCATGAATGTTTCGATAATTCTGTTGTTGTGTTTGATGATGTTATACTGGATAATCAAAACAAGGTTAGAAATTTCTTTACACAGGGCCGACACAAAAACATTGATTGCTTCTACCTGGCACAGACTTTTTCAAAAATACCGAAGCAGCTGATCCGAGACAACAGCAATTTTATATGTGTGTTTCATCAAGATCATACCAACCTCAAACACATACATGATGAATATGTAGGTGGGGACTTGAGCTACAATGATTTTTCCAAGTTTTGCAGCAGGTGCTGGAACCAGGACAGTTATGGGTTTGTCACTATTGATATGACAAGAACACCCAATAGCGGCAAATACAGAAATAAAATCAACAATTTTCTAGACGTTGAAACGTATATAAATAACCATGAAAAGGCCAATCATTGATGATCTTAAGTTAAGAGATTATCTTGTAAAAAGATTCAAGGGATGGAAATCAGAGAACCGAGGAATTTATGAAAAACACAAGCAAACAGAACAGCCTGTAATTGATGCTATTAATAATTTAGGTAAGAATATCAAAACTGTTACAGAGCAGAATCAAGATTTGATCACAGAGCTTGTACCTGTAGCTGCAAGGAACATATTAGATTATCCATTCACCCCACTTTCCAGTATTCATACACCTAGTCCTGTTGCTCCTCGAAGAATTGAAGCAACACAGGATCCTATTGAATTGGGTCTTCTTGCTCAAAAATATTTAACCACACCTAAAGACAACAAAGATGAGGTTTTTGGCTTATATGCTGACACAGAGCTTGATGGCAGCATCATTCATAGAATTGGCAATTTCAGAGTAACTTTTATGGGGGATGATCTGATTGTTTATTCAGAATCTCGACTCGGAGAAAAAGGTGGTTTTGTTAAGTACCCCGGCACACCTGGGTTGTGGGAACTGATGACTAGGAAAAGGCCTGGCAGCTATACAGATCAAGATTATGAGCACTACAAAGAAATATTAATAAAATCAGATGCTCTATACCAGAACAATGATCCCACACAAAAAAGAGTTAAGTCTAGCAGTGGGGCAAAATACAATAATTTAATCAAGCCCATATGGTCACAGATCAAGACAGGTAGTGGAATCAAACAATACAACACCCTGCCCAAAGAATTTGTGTGGGTTGATGATGTCAGGAAACTTGTGGATAGGTTGCTGGTGATAGCTGGGGAGGAAAATGCTGGGAACCACAATTTTTACAATGAAAAGGTTGGAATTATGGACATGATAAGCACGAAATTGTCTAATTTTATAGTGAATGACCCTAAGGGGATTGGATATCTCATAAAAATTATTAATACTCTACCACCTAAATTTTGGAATATTTCTGAGGGTCGGGGCCTTGTTAATGACATTATAAACAAGCTGCCATTTGAACTACACATTCCAGGCTATCAGTATTGTGGTCCAGGCACAAAATTGGACCATAGATTAAACAGAGGTGATCCTGGTGTTAATCCCCTAGATGCTGCTTGTAGAGACCATGACATAGCATACAACACACATTCTGATCTTGACAAGAGACATGTTGCAGACAAGAAATTAGAAGAGGCTGCATTTGGTAGATTTGTAAGCAAAGACGCTTCTTTGAGTGAGAGAATATCAGCATTGGGAACCACCATAGCTATGAGCACCAAACAAAAACTGGGGTGGGGGCTGTGAACATGTATATAATAAACCTACGATGAAGGCCAAGGGTGTTATGTATCAAATACCTTATGCAGGTCTCAAATCTCTTAAAACTATTGACAGTCTCTTGACCAAAAAGCAGCGCAAGAAAAAAAGCTCTTGTCTTGCAAAGGGACATGGTATGAAATTGTTGCTTAGTACCCCCCAATTAAAAAAATTACAGCAATCAAGAAAAAAATTGCATACAGGGGGTTTCATATTTACTATCCCTGCCATCTTAGCTGCTCTCGGGGCTGTTGGGAGCTTGGCTGGGGGATCAGCTGCCATAGCAAAAACAGTAATAGATGCCAAGAAAAATAGGGCAGAATTAGATGAGCAGAGGCGCCATAACCTGGCCATGGAGAAAAAAGGCAAAGGTGTTAAGAGAGCCATGAGTAAGTTTAAAAAAAACAAGAGCCGCTTACAAACCAAGATATTGAAGCTTTAATCAAGCCACTGGGCATCAAACATTTTAGGGGTGTGTACATGTCTGATTCTTTACCAAAACAACCACTCAACAAAGAGTGTGGCATTGTTAATTTGGATGAGTACAAAAATCAGGGCACTCACTGGATCTGTTATCTTAAATATGTAAACAATGAGGCATTTGTGTTTGATTCATTTGGAGGTGATCCACCTGAAAATTTAGTAAAATATCTAAAATCAGCTAATCTTTATTACAATAATGCCCGTGTTCAAAACTTCAAAGATGTTAATTGCGGACATTTGTGTTTATCAGTTCTTAGATATATGTCTCAAATAAATAAACCATCAATTGAAAATTTTCAAAAGGCCTTGTGGTATTTAAAACATCATGGGGGTATTCCATCTCACCAGCCAAAATTCAATATTGAAACTCAAATTGCATGATGACATAGTGTATCCCAAAACAATAGCTCTCAGAGCATTTTACGGCATGTACTTGATCCCTAATATTACGCACCACAACAACACAATTGCAGTAGGGGATCAAAAAATTGTCATCACTCCAGGGCAATATAATCTGTCCACTCTAAATGCTCAATTACCCAGAGGTGTAGTGTTAAGTCAAAATTCTGTCACTCACAGAGTAGAGATTGTATCTGCTACGGAAACAGTGCATCTGGGTACTATAGGAGAGCTGTTAGGCTTTGAGAACAACACAAAACTTGAACCGGCCATCAAACACACTGCTATTAATATACCTAAATTCTTAGCCATAGAGACTCTGAATATTCACTGTAATGTAGCTGAGGGTATGATCACCAAATCAAATGGCATAGGCAGTCACAAACAAACCGGGATTATTGCAACATTCAAACCTAATTCTGAATTCATGGAACCAATCATCTACAATCCATCCCCAACATTATATTTTCCTGTGTGTCACAACAGAATAGATTACATCGAATTGATGGTCACCAATGAAAAAGAAGAATTAGTTGATTTTGCTGGAGCCACAACAACTGCAATCATAGAGATTAACATTTAAATAAAAATACATACAATGGAAAATATTGAGAGTTATGAGCTACAATCATTCCCCCCAAACAGGAGGACATTTGCAAATTTAAATCAACCCAACACAGAGATTGAGGTCGACCTTGATGTAGGGGATGGCTTTATACACCCCCACAGAGCAGATCTATACATCAAATTTGATGTTGTAAAGCTCGATGGAACAGATTACCCTGCAAATTCAAACATAAGATTGGTAGATAATTTTGTGCCGCATCTGTTCTCTGAAATTGAGATCAGAAAGCATGGTGTTGTTATAAACAGAATAGATTATCCCGGCATTACCTCCACAGCTTTGGCCACACTAAAATTATCCAAAACCGAGGCTTCATACTACCAAATAGGTGGATTTGAGGCTGGTGATAAGATATTATCTAAAAATCATACAGTGCTGTTTCCTATGCGCCTGTTGCCAGGATTCTTCTCGGATTACAAAGAAATTATGTGGAAGGGCGGGTTAAGAATTACATTTAGAAGAGCTGCAAATGATAACAATGCTTTGATGAGGTACAGTGCAATAAACTCTACAGGAGAAGCTCTGCCTAATACCTTACCTGATGAGGGCAAATGCATTATTCAGACTATGGAGTTAAGAATCCCTGTTGTTGAATATGAAGCCAGTTACGCTCTTAAACACAAAGCAGATATAGTAAAAAATCCACAGATTCCTCTGCAATTTTACACATATCAATGCGTACAGAAGCCTGCATCTGGTACTTATTATGAATTTGATGCCACAAATTCATTCTCCAGTATTCAATTTGACATGCCCGATTTTGTAGTGGTACTGTTTCAGACTGGGAGACACAATAATCAGGAAAAAAATTCGAGTAGATTTGATAACTGCAACATCAAGAACATATATCTTAAAAATGGCAGAAATGAGGTTTTTCCTAGAGAAAATTACAATTTAGACATTTCCAAGGATGATTTTCTTAAATTATATGAGGCATTTTCGGCTTTCAAGCGCGTCACTACTGGCAGTACTGATATGTATTACTCACCAGATGAATTCAAGACACAGAGACCCATGTTTGTAATTAACACTTCAAAAAGAAAACAAGTTGTGGTTAATGACAGGACAAACATTAAAATTATCTGTGAATTTCACGAGGCTTTACCCGAAGACACCATTTGTAGCGTTATTCTCATAGGAGAAAAATCATATGTTTATGATGTGAGAAATGAGAGAGTCACGGAGCAGTTCTAGAGCCCCGATTCAAACACAAAGGCCCTTTGGATATAAAACAACACTTTACCGTCAGAAAATATATTACCTACCCATTTTATACCACCTCTGCTCGTAGCAGATACCTACCCAAAATACAATACATTTGCCAAAAGCTGAAATACAGAAATATTGTAATTCTGTAAGTTACAGACTTGTGTGCAACAAGACCAAGCCTGCTATTCGGTTTGCATGACAATATCCATGAAGAAATTTCCTCAATATGATGAATGGTCCCTGAAAGGGTGCATAGTGTAGATAAGAATTTCTCTTTGAGTTCCATGACAAATGACATGTAATTCCCCTCGGAAAAGGCACAGTACAGGTAATATCAACAGATATAATCACTCAGGCATACAGAAAGAAGGCAATTACTCTTTGATGATGAATAACTCTGAAAAGACGCAATATAGATTATATCTGCTGGCATACAACTCCCGGGCATGCAAGATTAATTGTTGGCGGAAACATGGGACTGATCAAAAGATTGGAAAGAACATGGAATGTTTACTTGACCTCCATTCTATTGTATTGATTAGGCAGTTTCGCCCGTATTGTTGAGCCGATATTTTACCGAGATAACAAAACTCTGGTGATTCTTAATAGAGAATAATTTTGCTCTGTTGTATAACATTTTTACCAGGTTTAAGATCTGGGAGCTATCAACTAGCTCAAAATCTCACGTATGGAGTGCCACATCTCTCAGGACTCGAACCCAAAGCCCCTTGTTTACAAAACAACAATATTAACATTTTGCCATCAGATTTTATGAGGACTCAAACCCGAACCTTTTGATTACAAGGCAATGCACCACACTCCACTCGGTCTCAGAACCCAATAGATATCAATTCAAAATTCCTGGGATTTTGACAGAAAAACATACTATAAGCTTAATTTCTGGTATAGCCAAAAATTGACAACTTTATGAACAAAAATCTGGCTGATGCAACTTTTGTAAGTATGCACAAATCAATCTGAAGAGCTCGTACTTTCTGAAAAATTCCCGAGGGCATTTTTTACAAAAATCTTGAATTATAAGAGCTCCACACTTGAGCAAAAAACTCATATGGGCATGTTGAGCAAGTTTTAAGTATGGCCAAAGCTGCTGGAGGGGGGTTCGTACTTTCTCGCGCTGTCCGTAGTATCAATACTACTACTCTCTGTTGTTTTGAAAATCACGCGGAGTGGGAAAAATCGAAATTAAGAAAAACATCCAAATATTTGTTGAAAATGTGATCTCAACGTTAGACCTCATGTCATAGCTCATATTTAGACCATCACGCTATTTTTCTTCTTCAATTTATTTTCGCTCTCTGTGGTACATATTTCACATATTTCCACTTTTTGCTGGCGACTGTATATAAATATATTGTAAAATATATGAAATATGTAGCTAAATGTGAAAAATAGCGGAATATGTAATGAAATAGAAAGGTACTTATTTAGCACGTGGACCGCTCTTACAATCAACACTTGTCCAATCTTAACCCAAAAAAGCCCACGTTTGTTTTATGTACCGCTAGTACCATAACCTATACAAAGCAGAAGAATTCAGAAAACGCTGAGTTAAAACATACCTGCAAAAGTTTTCGGAGGTCGCAATTCTATAACAGCGTCCAAGGCCGAAACAATCCACCACTTTCTCTTGCGAATTGGCGTCGCAACCTTTGTCCTTGACAGATAACCAGTTCCCATAGCCTCTGCCAGGCTCCAGCACCCGGGAGCGCTGATAACTCTAAAACCCATATTTAAACCTTCGCCCATATTTAGACCTTCTCGTCTACAGTAGACAATTTTGCTAATGTTATTCCTTGAAACAACTTTGATTGATTTATTTGGTTAATTTTACTTCGTTTTTCTGCCACCTCTGGTTAATCCCAGGATGAGTGGGGTCACACAGAACAACCATGCCCAAGCTGGGATTTAAACCCTAGACCTTGGCGTCGTAGCGTGGTGAGCTAACCACTTCGCCACGGAGATAAGCCATCATGTGTGTTACCTAACTATACGGTGAAAAGTGGATTTTAATGGCATATTTTCAATGGCAATTTATAACATCGCCTTACGCAACACACATGATAGCTTGCAGAGGGGCGAGTAGAATCAAGGTGTCCCACTTTTTTGCTGGTGACTGTACATACATATATTGTAAAATATATGAAATATGTAGTTAAATGTGAAAAATAGCGGAAATATGTAATGAAATAGAAGGCATTTATTCAGCACGTGGACCGCTTATAATCAACACTTGTCCAATTTTAACCCAAAAAAGAGTTGACATCATAATGAGAGAGATCCGAGTTCGAGTCCTGGTCGAGCCTGCTTTTTTCGCTGAAATATCCATGTAAAGAGAAACTCAATATGCTGACCAAGGCAGTAATTTATTTTATTATAAAACATAAACTAAACGTAACGTTTCAACCTTCTAGCAAGGTCTTCTTCAGACTCTGCACCAAGTACAAATGCTGTCATTACTCTGTACATTTTTACTTGGTGCAGAGTCTGAAGAAGACCTTGCTAGAAGGTTTAAACGTTACGTTTAGTTTATGTTTTATAATAAAATAAATTTCTGCCTTGGTCAGCATATTGAGTTTTTCATATCATGGAAACAAGGCTTAATGGTGTTATCCATGTAAAGGAGTTTGTCCACACTGTTCGCACAGCCGAAACCTTGAAATGAGTTGATTCTTGCGTTTTTCAAGTTCAGTTTATGCACAAGAAGGCTAATCGGGACTGGACCTACAGTTTAACTGGGACCGAACCACTCTGTGCCTCCAC
Organism: Lepisma saccharinum; assembly: GCF_977018435.1. NCBI lineage: Eukaryota > Metazoa > Arthropoda > Insecta > Zygentoma > Lepismatidae > Lepisma > Lepisma saccharinum. The sequence goes on along the minus strand of NC_139248.1, from coordinate 13,452,495 downwards.
TGGGTATCGAATCCGGGATCCCTTGCTTACAAGGCGACTATGTTACTACTGCATCTTTGAGGAGGCCCTCACAGCCTAAACCTATGGACCTAAAATCTCAAGGGTGTCTTTCTTATGACATAAGCATGCAGATTTTCAGAAATTCAACCCCTCAAGGAGTAAAAAGGGGTATTATTTTTTATATGCATTGACAGCTCAAATCCCTGAACATAGAAACACATACTTATAGTAATAACAAAAGTACTCAACAGATGGTGCTATATGCACTATACATCTAGACATCGTTGTGTTTTGTATATAAACAGATTTATGAATACGCGCAACACACAAGTATCATAGAACAATTACGGACAGCTCTTAATAACATAAGAACTAGAATGATACAACAAACGAGTGAAATATGTTTACATATACGTATAATAAAAAAACATTGTATAGGGGAAGGTGGGGGAATGGCGCTCAGCGGGCAATGGCGCTCACCCCTCTGTAGTCGTTACGGAGGGTGTTATTGAAGAGTAACCCGTGCTAACATCAAGAACCCAGTACTACGAGGCACCAAACAAAAGGCGGCACATGTGGAGTTGACTTTTAAGAAGCAGGGTGCGAAAAACGAATTCGTCATATTTTGTTAAAAAATTGGGAAGGAAAAAAGTGCAAGGTAAGTAGACGGAACGTTTAAGCTAGAGTCTTGAAAATTTTACAGATATAATAATAGTATCTCCTGGTTATTTCTTAATTATTATAAAGTAAACATTTGAGGTTCTTCATGAGACGAGAAACAAAGAACATAATATGGCGCCTATCGGGTAATGACGCTCACGCTGTTTGTGATGGGTACATGAAGGGTGCAAAGACGTTTCTCATAATAAGCGTCCCATGTGTGCATTTGTGTGCAAAATTGTGCTCAATTTAATTTGTATCTGCATATCAATAAATATAAGTACTTAAATATATAGTTTCTGTATAGTACAAAAATGGTATTGATTTACTGTTAGGATGATTACTGAGTGCCATTACCCTACTAATAGGGCAATTGCGCTCACACGCACATTGTTACTTTTTGACGTTTACAGAGATAACTATTAACGACAGGGAGCAAAGTAACACGCAGAGATGTACTACAAACATTGCTTCTTCAGGTCCACATTTTCATTTTGTTTTACTCCGTACAGGTTTTGAGATTTTTAAAATCTCCCTTAGGTGGTCGCAATTCCCCCACTTTCCCCTAAATGTATACTTTTAACGTTGAACATATGAAAAAGGTTGTTTATACAAGTACTATGATTACATTTGATGACGTTCTTTAATGATATGTGAGGAAGACATTATTAGTGAATGGTCACCATGGAGCTTGCAGAGAACTAGGATAGAATTGTTGTAAATCAAATGGTTAGTTGTGAATTAAAATTTTTAAGCTGTCATTTATTGCAAAAGTCTCGTGTTGCCAGAACAAATCTTGCAGATAAATAGACCTATTTTGAACTGTCACTTTACGGACTTCGTGACGAAGTCGGACGTTAAATATGTCCTTCAGTTGGTGACGTTTATCTAAGAAAGTTTCTTCATGTACACAGAAAAGGCCTAATAATTTTTACAATAGCTCTTGTCCCGTCTTACGGCGGGCGCTCTGCATGCTGGCAAGTGAAGTGGGGAGCGGTGAATACGCAGCAGACCAACTAGACAACAGCGATGACATCTAGAGTTACGATGTGCAGAGCGCACCTCGTTCAACAGGCTGATGTGTTTCTCATTGGTCGTTTCCCGCTCCCCACTCTTGCCAGCATGTAGGGCGCCCGCCGTAACAGTAGACAAGAACTATAATTCCGGTCACGTTCTAAGGTTTTGATAAAACTACGCGTATTGAACAAACACTGAATGAAATAAATTCAATGAAATGGCGATTAAGAATCTCTTGTACTGCAATAAACTTTCACAAACATTACCTAAAAAAGATCACAAAAATGTAGAATCACTAGAAATATGTAAAAATACTAAAGTAAGATACATGATATTTTATATTGTAATTCGTCGACATATTAGGTTTTTATATTACTGGAATGAAATATATAATGAAATTAAAATTCAGTCCAGTCATGAAAGTTAAAATAATGTAAAAACAAAGTTGTGACGGCCTCTTGCCGCTATAATTTTTTTACAATTTAAACGAGCAAACATTGATGTTAAATTCTATTTTCGATCCCTTTGGTGATTTTTGCCATGTATAATGTGTTTTCCTCGCTGTGTTTAAGTGTTGTAGACTATGTTCTTTCTACACTGTGCCAAAAGTGATTATTTTATACAGCTCTTTAGTGCCATTTCTTAAAAGTTATTCTTTATACAATGTAATATATCATACTTTGAACATTTTGTACAGCACCTTTGCATCACTTAAAAAAATATTCAAACGATTTCGTTAAAAAGGACGTTTATATAAATATCATTACCCGATTTGGGCGAATGTGTCACGTGGATATATTGATAACTACGATTGGTGTACATTTCAAATATTTGCAAATCAACGATTCCTTTCGTCGCACAATATTATAAAATAAACTTCACTGCTTCGACTTGCATATTTTTTTACGTGAATTATTTGCTGTGGGCGAATTGAAAGCATACATGTATATATATATTTGTTTTCTGCAAAGAACTAATATTGAATAATTTGTAAAAGCGATCGCATGTGTGTTTTCCTTCTCTTTGCTTGTTCTGATTTGAATATTTGATTAAACGTAGCTTTATATTTTGACTTTGATGTTTTTGAAGATCGATTGGTGTCAATTGTGGATTTAGTAGTGTTTCCCTCTCTGAAGCAACTTAAAATGAATGTTTTTTCCATTCTGACATTGAAACAGTTACAGACTGGTCCATAAACTAGAAGATTCATCGTGGCAGCAGGTGGTTACATGTAATGAAAGTTTCCTTACTCAGAGCCCGTTAGAAGCATCAGATTGCGGTGAAACTTGATGTAGAGGCTATGGAAACCATGGAGAAGTCAATACTGACAAAAAAAATAGTTCAATTTTTCACCACCAGGTGGAAATGTGGCGTTGAAATCTGGTGCACAGTGAACAACATCCTGCACTTCCAAAGGGTCGTTTACGTTGACAGTGCACATATTGAACACTTCTGTACTGACATAAAGTTTTGCATGTCCGACTTGTAGCTGTTGTTACCTGAGCGCTACATTTCCACCTGGTGGTAAAAATGTGACGTATCCCCGTGGTCTGCATAGCCTCTATATTAAGTTTCACCGCAATCAGATGCTTCGAACAGCCTCCAAAGGGTTCTGAGTACAAACATTTCTTTTTAAACGTCACAGTTCCACCTGGTGGTGAAAATTGGAACTTTTCCTTGTCATCAGCATTCGCTTCCCCACGGTCTCCATAATCAGATGTTTCGAACGGGATGCAGATGGCTCTGAGTAGAGGATGTATAATTCTGACCAATTGGTACAGTCCCCGTCAATAAGTGGTCTGTCGTCTGCAGGTTGTTGTTGCTAATGTATGTTTGATACAAACATAGTGACTGTCCGGGTTGTGACACGAGCCCTTCAAAAGGACAAGCAAATAATATCAACGAGCTATTCAAGCCCTTGAAGGGCAAATTCTCCTCCGCTAACCCTCTGAAATACCCACTCCCCATGTGTCTTCTCTCACCTCTTCAGTGAATGACACAACCATGTTTTCAAATTCACCCTCGCAGCGTGATCTGGCTGGCAGATAATATCTTGAATTGGAAACACTGGTGTATGACGTCACATAACATAAATCAAATTAGATAATTGATCTGTGTATCACAGGCTCTATCCTGCCCGTAATGTACATGTCAACAGTGATGAATGACGTAGCGATAAAGCTATGACGTAATTATGGTACTGTCACTTGTTCCGAGAAGAAAGACATTAATGTAATTTACAGAGAAAATGTAAAAGTAACAAGGAAAAATGTTTAAACTTTCTCTTCTAGACCACAGATGGCGCGGAAAGTTTCTGCTATATATTACTGTAAACATTATTGCAATTTACTAAATAAGCACGAAAGTTCTTAAAAGATGATGCTGAATATAATGTTCGGTAACAGTTTCAAAGAGCGGAGACACATTGAAATCGCATATTTTGTGTTTCGCATGGTTCGTACTTACCAATTGTGTATTGCAGAACATAGTTGAAGGTGCCATTATGCTTTTTACACGAAAACAAACTCAATTTTTCACATTCTGAGTGCTTTTTTATTCCTTTCTTCGCTTCCGGAACACAATATAGCGGGCACATCTTGACTCACGTTGTGGGTATGCAGTGTTTCAACCTTCTGCACCGAAAAATACCTACTATCGTGTTCGTAACCGGTGGAAATTATACATTATGCACGGGTGGCTGACGTATAGCCCGGGTAGCTGACGGATTGCCCCACGAACCATACACGGATAGCCCCACAAACCATTCACGGATAGCCCCACGAACCATTTCCGATAAGGTTAGGTTAGCTTTGGTTACGTTAGGCAAGCATAGTAAAAAAAGGGGGGTTGAAACATTGACAGGGGCTTACGTCATCAAACGTGTGCAGCATCCGGTTGTCGTAGGGCAAGCAAATGAAAGCAATGGCAATTGTGCGTCGGTGAGATATTTCTCTTGAAAAATACATGATTTCCCGGTCAAATATTTTCCACGATGAAATAAAATACCTCGACGAACGTTGTAAACCTTGGAGAAACTCATTTCTGTATGTAGTTTCTAGTGTAAAATTGAAGAAATGTGTCTCCGATGTATGAAACTGTTACCTAATGTTCTTTAGTTGTTTAAAATTGTGGAAACAAAGTACATATAGTATAGGAGTTTGCATATCAAAGAGTTATGTCATTGTCATTGAATATAACTCACAATTACACAGCTCGGATTGTTCTGGATGTTTTCTTGTAGCATCTTGTATTTTCCAACAGCAATTTCATCAATTCATCCATTTTCATCGTCGCGATTAACTGAAACGGTACGAAAGCAGCGTAAATGAAACACATACTAACGCATAATGACCTTAATTGCAGAAAAGTAGTTTAGATATAAGTAACACAGAAAGTAGTAATTTATTTCTTTATGTACAGTCACTGCCAATAAAAATGGGCCAACTTGGTATTGAAATACTCGCTCCCTTGCAAGGCGCTTGCTATGTGTGCTGTTTCAATACACCGAGGTGGTAAAAGTTGCCATCAAAAACTTGCTATTAAAAATCCACTTATCTCCTTAGAGGTAGACAACACACACAACGCGTTGCAGGGAATCGAGCATTTCGGGATCTATTGTCCCATTATTATTGTCGGTGACTGTACAACGCAATGATTCAGACTGTACAATGCTGAAAACCTCACGCATTTTCAGATTAATGATGGAATGTTCTCGTTCCAGCTTGTGATATACGAGTACCAGATTCTTTTTCGGCTGGTAAAAAAATTCCACGAATTTTCCGCCGCATCTAGCAATCAATTATTCCATCGCTGCATGTGTGTGAGTGTGGCTGACATAACAATCGTCTCCCCTAGCAACAACCTGCTCCCGCCGAATGCCCGGCAACACAACAATGAAAGGGGCAGCCAACCATAAATCGAGACCCAATCACGCCCCGCTATAAACGTTTACGATGCCTGTCATATCTGGTTATAACAGTGAAACCAATAAGCACTTAACGACTGGCCTCCCGGAAGAAAAATTAATAGCGATGCCAGAGACCCCCTTCTACTCTGTGTGGAACTTGACAATGAGCAGTTTAGCGTTTTCAAAAGAGCGGTTTCGCTATTCGAATTGAAGCAGTGTCAGAGTCACGCAAGCAGCTTACATGAACTATGACGTGTACTGGTTTCAGCCAATAACGGAAAGCGGTAGATGGCGTGCGCGTCCTTCTTGGCCAATGGCAACTTGCTGTTTCATCTTTAGCTGGAAATTTGAGGTAACAAGTTGTCCCGTATTGGTAAATTTCAAGCTCTGATTGTCTTTCTTATCTTGATTTCCTACTGGACGCTTTTGGCTGTCTTATTACAGGATTAAGTATTATTTCGTGTGATGTAGAATATATATGTCGTTATAAGTACAATATCAGCCTCAGTCGCGTGATTAGAAACTAACTCATAATGTCATGGTTCGTTGGCTATACAGTACAACCTCGTTATTTCGGACTAATTGGGCGATACGTTGACCAGTTTGACGAAAGTCCGGATTAACTGAAATAACCTAAAAGAATGTAGAAAGTGCATTAAAACTCCGTTTATAGCAACAAAACACGTTTATTATGGTGTATTTAAATGGCATAGGCCTAAATACACTATACAGTACAGTACAAAGTCTGCAGGAAACAGAATTTCATCAGTGGTTGACTGCCATTTCTTTATGAAGTTCTCTTGTTGACTTCTAGTCACATTTAAAACCTTGTTTTTTTTTCTTTCCTGCCCGGATTGACGAGGTTTTACTGTAGTTTAAAGACATTTAAGTGAAATACCGATTACAGGATAGGTTCTCCTGAATACAATAAAACGTGAACAAGCAATACTAAAGCCCAAATTACAGTATCAATACGATATTTAACTCTGATCTAACTTAATACCATCCTACTTTTAAGAAGCAATGAACATACAAAAATTAAATATTTCACCCTATTAATAGTAATGTAAGCAACCGTTCTAAACTAGCATACTACAATTACAGCCAAAGACTTCCATTTAATAGACATTCTAACCGCACGACTTTAACCGGACCTGAAAATCTAAAGTTCTGTAATGTATCTTACGTTAACAAATAAAATGAAATTATACATTCGATGTTCGCGAAACATATTCAGTTTAGAAGTGATTTTAAATCGGTTTAAACGTCACATTGGACATTCGATAAACACATTCAGTTGATACAGAGCATTCCCTGACATTCGCTACGAGACTCGGCGGCAAGCGACCCGGCATCAGAGCTTGTCTTTCCCGGTGAATGGGGTCCGCGACAGTCGCTAGAGTCGGCTATTAAAATTACAGTTTTCATATTGTGTACTAACCTTGACTACAGAAGGTGTTGAAAATGATGTCCCTCTGCTGCAACACATTCCTGGCATCTCCGAAGGAAATTGGCATTTACACGTGCAAGTTCGTCTACTGTAATTCTCCCGATTTCTCGTACAATACTCTCTTTTAATTCACGGATGGTGTGCGGATTGTCTTCGTATACTTTATTTCCCCATTTTTCTTTCCACTTTTATTCAGAACTGACCCTGTTACTCTAAACTTTTTTACGAGGTTTAATATAGTGGTCCTATGTGGAACGGGAACACCAGGAAATTTCGTTGCAAAATGTCGTCGCACTTCTCCACGGTTACTCTTTCCGAAGTAACACTCGACAAGATAAATCTTTTGTTGTAATGTAAACTTTGTGGTGCCACACACGGATACGACACAGCACAACTTCCGAGGGAGGATTATACTGGCGTCAGTCTGCAACGTCAACAGAAAGGGAAAGAGAGCGAAGGCAGGGAGAGCGAAAAAAAAAAAGACTGTAGCGTGCGACTGTCGTTCAGCGGGGAAGACAAGCGCTGACGCCGGGCCGCTTGCCGCCGAGTTTCGTAGCGAATGTCAGGGAATGCTCTGTGTGTATGCGATTACACTCAACAAACCGTAGCGAACGAAAGAGACCAGGGCCCGAAACGCAACCGTGACGTAAGCAAGTGAGTCTGAACTTTCGAAAGCTGGCGCGTGTTCTTGTATATGAGAGGAATTGACAGCCTACATTAGTTCACTTCTTCAGCAATAGTAAAGCAAGTTACTTGTATTTGGATAGCTTTTACGTGTGCCTAAAGCATCAGAGATAAGCATAGCAGGATTGATTTATTTGTAGAGAATTGAAATTTAGGAGATCAACATGTTGAAAGGATGGCTATGGTAGTAACTGTCTTCCACGTTATTTCATGCTTGGCTGTAGACTGTGATGCAGATATTAAAAAAAAATGTCTCAGCCGAGTTAGAACACATTCCAAAATGACAATTATGACTGTACACAATAATTGCTCCAGCTGTCGAGATTGATTGTGATTGTGAAAAATGCATATTTACAGACTGTACAAGGGAGATAGATCGCGGTTTATGTTAAAAATTAGTACCTGGCACTAAGAAAAATGTTCGATACCAAGAATTTTATGTGATTACGCTAGGTGTATTTTATTTATTATTGGTTTTAGAAAAATCTGATTTAAATTAGGTGCACAAGTTACCGTATGCCTATCTGGCGTTCGAGCAAACTTTTTAGCAGAAACGAGTACTAAAATTCAATAGGATATCGAACCAAACATACACGACATAATCAGGAAAAATATGGTTCCTACGAAGCTCTATACTATCCTCCTTGTACTTTCAAAATATGGAAACTAAGCCTTGCGTCAGGTTTCGCATATGTAGATCCAAACTTGCGCGCAGAATATAGTTCCGCTGAGACGGGTTCCATTCCGACACAACTGCACACTTGCAACAAAACAGTTATTTAATGTGTAATATACAGACAAAATGATACATCCATTAGCAGGTATGGACTTGTTCAGTTGCAATCACTGTGCAGATGTACTTGAATCCGCAGAGTCGCCAACTGGGCAGTCGGTAGCGCTGAAGGAACACAAAAGCTCAAGAGCGAGTCGAGTGAGACTGAATACGTTGCAAAGCGCGTGGAATCAGTGATATCAGTGTTGCACATTCCACTATTTTAACCCTATTTTTGTCGTGATTCATTGCTAATCGTGCTGTACAGCAGCGAGAATGCCTGAATCGAGGTCTCCTGTTCAGTGCCCGGCTTTGCCCGAGTGTTATTTTGAGCATCATTTGAAGGAATAAGCTCTTCAAAGTTAAACAAGTTGTTTCAAATACATATTCCTCCTTACGGCAACAAGACCAAAATAAAACAGGCCGTGAGGTAATTTGCTGTCAATGAGCGCATGAACTGTCTCGGTTGTTGAATGATTTGCGGTTGAGTTTAGGAGTAGAAAACGATTGTTTGTTGTTCGACGACAAAAGAAACTCCGCGGTATTAAAAGATATCGCCGTGGAAAAAAAACATGTTAATTATTTGGACGAGGCATGCGTCAACGTGGATCGTACATTGATTCAACCGTTGGAGCGTGCAAAACCACCGCCAGGGCTGAAGCAATCGACGACGGGGGAGGGAGAGGCTTATTGTTTCACGCACTGACGGCAATGAAGACTTTGTTGAAGACGCATATTTACTGTCCTCCGTGCAATGAAAGGGAAGGGTGATTATCACCAAGAAATTGACAGACCAACATTTGGCTCCTGGTTTAGAGAAGTGAAACCAAACAGGTAATAGTAGCAGACAATTCACTACATTGTATATATATATCACCAATAACAAATCATGCTTTTTTGGTAGTACAAACTTGAAGGGCGTGTGTATCTTATAGTAACGTATGTATTGCGAACGAAGCAACCAAGATTTTCATAAATTCATTTCTGTGTAAACGAGAAACAATAACTCATTAAATACTAGAGGGGCCTGTCGTTTATTTTTACCTTTGTTTTTTTTCTTTTGCGCGTGCTCGACACATACACACATGCCCTCATGTTTCGAAGATACTTCGCGATTTATATTAAGTAGGGACACATTTATTACATAATCTATGCACAGAAAGTACTTTAAATATTGTATGGTTCAGGAGACAAAAAGAAGCAAAAATGCATTCCGCTTGATATGCATGTACGGGTTTTGATATGTTAAGGGGTTGGCAATACTGCCGATTCTCTCATTGTCTGCGATACGAAGAGCTCGGCGGTTCAGGCAAGACTGGCACGGATGATTCTGAGCTCCGTTCTCGCGCGGATTAATACATAAAACCTGCTGCAAACTTAACCTAACGCGGAGCTTAGTAATTTTACTAATGTTACTAATGTGGTAACTTTTTGAACTGTCTTAAATTATGGAGGGACAAGAAAACAGCAGAGTTGTAGCTCACAAAACCAGTTTTACAATGTGATTCTGTGAAAGAAGATAACAAATTGCTGAGCGTAACTTGTAGAGCATTCAGGAGCCTAATAGTAAATATATCCCAATCCAACCTAAATTAAGCCTAACCTACTTAATGCATCTGAATATTCGCGAGTTGTATAAACTGCGTTCAAATTAAGAAGGAAAGATTTACCGAAAATAGGCCAGAAATGACTCGTTCTAGCCATGTAGTGCAAGAGCAAAGAGAAATTGGAAAACAAATCGACTCATTTACCATATAATATACAATTCTGATGCACATGTGAATAAAACTTCTTGAACGTTAGAATAATAATCTCACAAAAAAAGAATATAGTAGAACAGTAGTTCCAAAAGTATGCGCCCGCGGCGCGACAGGGCGCCTTGACTGGCTTACAGGGGCGCCGCGAAATGTTCCAATATTTTCACTGAAATGACAGTGATTGTTCCAAATATGTGGTTATTAAGTACTTTTACCAGAGTTGTTAAAGATCCAGGGGCTCACAAATTCAAATTGCGTTCCCCAACAGGAAAGGAACATTTCTTCTCGCACAATTCAAAATTCGGTCCAAGTTGTGTATTGTTTCATTTCGATACGGAACTTTGACCGTATTTAAATTGATCTGAAAAAAAAAGTTTCCTGGACCGAATTTAAATTGATCGGGAAGAAAGGTTCCTGGACCGAATTGAAATACTTTACACATAAAAAGGTTCTTTACGGTCCACAACCCATTTACGCTTGCTGATTTTCTCTCCTGGAGCGGAATTGAATTTATTTAAAATTCCTTGACCTTTAACAACTCCGTTTTTACACATAAAGTGTTTCTGAATTTGATATATATATATATATATATATATATATATATATATATATATATATATATATATATATATATATATATATATATATATATAATATTCTATCTTAATGCAAGCAATCTATAACCACACGAACTGAGCGTTTAAAGTGTTGAATGTCGAATGTCGAGCTGATTGAACACGAACACTTTTTTGCACTAACGTCTATCTCATTGAGTTTTACATCACATAATTTGCGTGTAATTGATCAGGATATAATCATGTTTAATTTTCGATTATAATTATTATTCTTACTCCGAAATAAATAAATTTATAGGAACTCTACTATCTCATTCAAATTTATGTATTTCGCAGAATTTTATCATAGCGTATTATAGCTTTTGCTTGGGACTCACTACATGACGTCAGCCTCGCTTAATGACGTAGCCTTCGGCCCTGTCTTTTTCGTTGGCCACGCAACAAACTCAGTCTGTTAGAAGTGATTTTAATCGGTATAGAGCGACCACAAGGAAAAAAACTTTGGACGAAAAGTCCCAGCGCAGCTTTCCCTTCTTACGTTCAGCTCGGGCCATAAGGAAACATGGTCCACTCTCCCCCTCCCCTCCTCGCGGGAGTACGGTGCACAGGAGTCGCGGGTCTGCGCAGGTTTCTTTGATTGTGGTTCCACTACAGCAACGTCACACATGACTTTCACAGAAGGCATTCAGTTTAGAAGTGATTTCAATTGGTAGAAGCTGCAACGATACTTCACACTGAATATATAAAGTACGCGAAGGATGAGCAGACTTTAACACAATTTTAAAATTAAATTGCAAGTCCTCAGCGCTCAACTGGTTTTCATAATGTTAATATACTTACATTGCAAGAATTAAACAACACAACTCAAATTCCAAAATATTATTTCACTTTATAACATTTGATATAAGCTCATTTTCGATTTCTGACACAAGACATTTTAAGTCAATCTTCTTACATATAACAAAAACGAATCGAAATCAACAACTTAAAACAAATATCGACATTGATACAGCGCTCTTAATCTCAATAGTTCCCTGTTAATTTTATAAAAGAAATCAAGTAAATATTAGTTATTTGTGAATGTAGAAGACAGTCACAAAGCATCATACAGGACATTAATTTGTACCAACGTCACACGGGATCAATGGCTGCGATTAGGGGGCGGGGGGGCAAATGATCGCCACTTTTGCCCCCGCACTATGCTAAACCTTATCTACAAAGGGCAATATACTGTCTTTGCCCCCCCCCCCCCCAGTTTTTCACTTTGCACCCTCGGTTTTGGAAACCAGTCGCCGCCACTGCACGGAATGTATATACCAAACACATGAACTCACTTCCATGCATTTCACGGAGTGCTGTTGAAAATTTGTGCATTTCTCTCTTCGAGGACCTTACCTTCCCACACACACATAATATTATTATATTTAATGTCGAAAAGTCACGGCCGGAAAACTTTTCTCCCATTTTATATATTTCAAGTACAGAGGGCGCAGCGAAAAAAATGTTTGCAGTGGAGGCAAAATGTGTTCTTCCGGTTCTCAGCTGCATATATGTTTTGACCTTGCAAGTTGGGAAGTTTCTCTTGCAATTTAATCTCTTGTCCTGCCTCGAGACTGACACTGCACCAATCTTGCGGATGGGAAAAGTTCTGGCACTCTCCCGCAGACCCAATGTCTTCTTGTTTCACTCCTTCCGAGTTTTCGCCTATTTCTTTTTGGTCCGAGCATCTCTTGCAAAACTTCCTGAGAGACAATCAGGAAGCAACGGAACACGATACACAAACCTCTCCGTCTGTACTTTTTCCTCTGCGCCAAATATGTTTCATATTAGTCCTTTTTCATTTCTTTGAGGATCAATGAGACCTTTTTATCGGACCGGTGTACGGTCACCGGCAATAAAAATGGGGCACCTAGGTCCTGACTGTGTGTTGCCTAACTATACGGCGGCGGGTGAAAATTTGCTATTAGCATCCACTTCTCGCCGTAGGGTTAGGCAACACGCATAACGCCTTGCAACTAAGTGAGTATTCCAGGATCGATGTAATACCCAGAAGTCTTGTTTCCATGTTTAAAAAAACACTAAAAATGCTGACCAATGCAGTGTTTATTATACAGAGGCCAGCAGAGAAAGCTGACGGTTTTGAAATGTGTATATAAATAAACCAATTAATGGAAAGCAAGATTTAAAAATTGAAATTGCTACAAAAGTAATTGCCATTTACAGTGCTTACATTAGTTTTTCTTTGTTGTGAAAATTGTGTCCGATAAATGATAAATCTCCATTCATTACACACTCAGAGAACTAAATGCATCATATCGATTGATGCACCAGAATGCATCGATTGATGCACTAAAATGTGTTTTATGGATTCTTGAGAGAATGAGATTCACATTTGATGCGTTTGGGTGTATTTTTGTATGTCGTGAAAGAAATACCAAAGTGCATAATTTGATTCAAGTGAGGATTCCTTTCGGTCGAGATGCACTTGAATGAATCAGTTGATGTTCCTTGATGCACCTTCCTGCATCTTTTTGGATGATGCACTTAAACGTCTGGTCTGAGCTGCAGAGTTTATGTAGCTCAGACGAAACGTTTAAGTGCATCATCAAAAAAGATGCATTCTGGTGCATCAAAACGCATCAACTGATGCATTGAAGTGCACCTCGACTGAAAGGAATCCTTACTTGAATCAAATGATACACTTCGGTGTTTCTTTCACGACATACAAAAATGCAACCAAATGCATCAAATGTGAATCTGATTCTTTGAAGAATCCATAAAACACATTTTAGTGCATCAGTCGATGCATTCTGGTGCATCAATCGATATGATGCATTTAGTTCTCTGAGTGTGTAATGAATGGAGATTTATCATTTATCGGACACAATTTTCACAACAAAGAAAAACTAATGTAAGCACTGTAAATGGCAATTACTTTTGTAGCAATTTTAATTACATTAATTGTTTTATTTATATATACATTTCAAAACCGTCAGCTTTTTCTGCCAGTCCCTGTATAACACACTATAAAGTTTCCACCCTCTAACACGGTCTTCTTCAGACAAGGATTCAAACTCATTTTTGTTTATATTTGTTACTGCTTTGGTCGTCATTTTTAGTGTCTTAGGATCCAGGTGTTGCAGTTTTAATGCCGGTGACATAGACTCCTGAAGAATGCATTTTATGATTGATTGAGATTAAAATTGTGGATGCCTCAGGAGTGCCCGCGCCGCATTAAAGGGGATCACCCCTTTATCGCAGCTAAAATCAACACCTCTCTCTGAGTACTGAAGTCTTCTTGCCTAGTTAAAAGCTGAGGCTGTAAAGGGTCACTGTACACATACAGGGTGTATCATAATTCATAGCGCAAACTGAAACGGTGAAAAATACACGATAGTAGAAGCAAAAAAGTCTCTGTACACATGGGGTCGGAAACGAATCGTTAGAGAGATAATTGCGAATGTATGTTTACTATCCGCCACGAACTTGATTGTTCGTTCACATCCTAAGCTTGTCTCCTAGCGCACTTAGAGGTTTCTGTGCGAAAGGGGCGTTGTAAACAAGCCATATGTTATGTACAGTCACGGACACTTCTGGGTTGTAGGTAACATTCCCATTAAATTTCAATGCCATCGTTCCAATCCAGAAGTGTCATTGGCCTGCAAGGCTGTAGTTACCGAGGCGCACTACGTGAAAGTGAGGCTGGGGGCCTTTTTAAGAGGTCACCTTTAACACCACAAGACTGAATTTTGATCGTTTAAATTAACGGAACACAGTGTATAAAATGTTGTTAATGTGACACAGAAAGAGGTCCCATGAGGTCTACACCACACTTTTGTCAAATTTAACCTCAGTGGAATTAAAATAACGCGCGTAAGTGGATGTAATCATGGGCGTATATATACAGAGTGTACCAAAAGTCCCATTACCCCGCCCCCTTTGAATTCTAGACAAACCTGCAAAATGTTATTTTAACAGCATGCGTATGATGAGAGGATGGTATACCATTAAATCAGACCAATGACCACTATTTACTCCAGAGGATCTGTGTACACACCGCCATTTTCATGGCACAGTATTATTTGCCTCCAGGTGCGATGTGAAATCCTCCGTGACGTAAGATGTCAGATCTGGATTTCGGGGTGGCCATTTTAAGAGAATTCCTCAATGATGTGTTCAGAGACAAACGGATTGACGATGATCGCCAAATTTATCAGCACCTTTAAAATGGCCACCCCGAAGTCCAGATCTGACAACTTGTGATAATGCGCTATGGGGGCACATCAAACAAAAAGTCGCCCATAATCGTTATCAGACAACTGGGGAACTTCAAGAAGCTGTTCGCAGTGCGTTTGCTTCCTTCACGCCAGCCAAGTTATGGAGGATTTCCCATCGCTCCTGGAGGCGAATAATACTGTGCGATGAAAATGGCGGTGTGCACACAGATTAAATGGTGGCCATTGGTCTGATTTAATGGTATACCATCCTCTCATCATACGCAAGCTGTTAAAATAACATTTTGCAGGTTTGCCTACAATTCAAAGAGGTGGTAATGGGACTTTTGGTACACCCTTTAGTTCACATAAAGGGGGGTTCAACTTTTGGTATGATTAAGGTTGCTTTATTTCATAAGTGAAAATCCATGGCACTGCTGGCGGGAAGCTTGTTGGGGAGCAGGGGGGGGGGTGCTGGACCCGACAATGTTTCTGTTCATCTTGTGTCAAACAACTTGAGAATGTTACGATGTTTCCCTGTTTTTCTTGCACTGCGTTTTTGAAAACCAAATTTCTTTAAGAAGACTCGAGGGGGAAAAATGATAACTGATTTGATAGTCCCAATGTAGTTTCTTATCGCAGAAATTTCGAAACTTTCAGGAAATTGCAGACATTTGGCCTGCAGTGACATCTGGTGTGTGGAATTACGTAACTTCCTTTCCATCCATATCTCTTCCTATACGTATCGAATTTACGAAAATAGTCCGAAGACACTTTTATGAACAAGTGGATAGAACAGGTAAGCTGGTAATTTTACTGATCCAAAAGGGGGGTTTGGACCCGTGCACTCTTAAATACGAGTTTGTTTTCCAGAGCAAATTCGGTTTAGAAGAGTGATTTCAATTGGTAGTGACGTCACACAGGACATTCGCCAAATCCATTCATCGCAGAAGGCACCCAAGAGTCAACTTCACGTCTACGTATAATGTGACGGGTGCAAATTGCCTAAAGACGCACCAACAATTTTAATTTCATTATTCAATCAAGAATTTCAGAAGATTAATTTCAATTTGTTGTAACGTCACGCATGACGTTTATAGCCCCTTCTTTCTTGTTCTGATTCGGAAATTGCATCTTAAGATTTTTGATATAATTGGGCTGTATAGTATCCTTCCAAAAATATAGGTGAAAGATAGCTTTGAACCAGCGTAACCGGTATACTAAAGGGACGTGTTACATCAAATATGAAATGCACTGGATAATTTTTGGACAGTTTATTTAACAAGTTTAATAAATGTATTGGAACAATAATAAAGAAATATAGGGGATGGAAGGGTAATATGGCCACTCTAAGGTTTGATGAATTCCTAGCATACCTTTTTAATCAGCAAAGTTATAGAAACATACACCAATAGTAAGTATAATAACTTTGCTTCCAATCTCTATTTTTTTTTAAAAAAAATCTTGTTGTTTAGAAATGTAAACGTTACTTTTATTGAAAAAGTACGAAGTGGCCACTTTGCCCCCCTGGATTGGGTAAAGTGGCCAGCCCCTTTCCATTTTACCTTCATAGGTAAATGAACAAATTACAATGATTCAGAGTGTGTATATAATCAACACAAGCTGAAGCAATACACATTAAGAATAAGTATTATGCTTTTTAATTATTATCTTAAGTATGAAATCTTTACAAGATAAAGTAAATAGTAATTCGTAATCAATAGTCTATCAGTAAAGGATTAGGCGTAGGCCTATTTGCAAAATTCGCACTCAACTCATCATCTTCTTCGTCACAACCGGCGCATAATTCATGTGCCCACTTCTTACATTTTAAACATGTAATCCATCCTTCATTGCCTTTCGAGTCTGTCTGTTTAGTGGCCACTTTGCCCGGAATGACGCCATTGCAAAAACTGTGGTTTAACGTCTAACCTACATTGCTTAGCGTTTTCAAAAACACATCATTTAAAATATTATTTCACGCTGATCAAACAGCACAAGAGCATATCATTATAACACTTACTATTATTTATCTATAATCAACAATTTGTACCACTTAGCAAAAATCAGACTTGCGAAAAAACAATAAAATGAGTTCACATCTACAAAAGTGCAGCCTCGCGCTTCAAAGTCACAGACAACACTGACAGCATCCATGGCGACTGTTTCACCGGGCTCCCGCGTGGCGGAAGCGCTATACAGCGAAAAAAACTCACATGGCCACTTTGCCCGCACTGGCCACTTTACCCTTCCTTCCCATATATATATATACTGTCACTGAATAATTATAAAAAAATTCCACAATAATTAGATTAATGTTTTTATAAGCCTCATTTATGTAACAATAATAATCAATTTGTTTCTAAATAACAATTGATCCTCCCTCTTCTGATTATTTTAGAGGCTATCATTATCAATCCACTTTGTACTTTATTGCATAAGGCACTATCTGTGATTATTTCTGTGTTAATCCCCCACCCCTTATTTGTCTGAATTGACGTTCACGCGGGTAAAGAGTTCATCACGTAAAATCAATGTAATAATACTAATTCTACAAAAACTAAAAAAATAGTGTTAAGCAAATTATCTACTAAAGAAATTAAACCTTCACCACTACGTGCGACTAATTCCAATCCCTTGTTGAACCCTTCCGTCACGTCGGGTGTCCGGTTCAACTAGGAGCTAAACGTGTGCCAGCTGGCAGTGGAGTGAAGTGATTCAGGATACCTACACGAATATCGGTAGACAGAGTGACGTAATACCTGCACTGTGCCATCTCTCCGCGTTTACCTTAACTAAACCTATTTTACTTTCAGCGAGAAAAAAGTCAAACCTCTACACAGGGCTTTACTTTCAGCGAGAGAGAAGTCAAAATTCTACACAGGGCTTTACTTTCAGCGAGAGAGAAGTCAAAATTCTACACAGGGCTTTACTTTCAGCGAGAGAGAAGTCAAAATTCTACACAGGGCTTTACTTTCAGCGAGAGAGAAGTCAAAATTCTACACAGGGCTTTACTTTCAGCGAGAGAGAAGTCAAAATTCTACACAGGGCTTTACTTTCAGCGAGAGAGAAGTCAAAATTCTCCACAGGGCTATACGTTCACCAAAGCTTTGAAGAGCGATTTCAATTGATAAACCTCATCCGAGGTACTCAAGACACCCAGTCAGTTTGTAAGAGCGGCAGGGTAATATATGAACTAACGTCACACAGCGTGTTCAACTAACCAATTCAAATCACATCGCTCTACAACGCTAGGAGTCCTGGGTTCGAATCCCGGCCTGGGCATTGGTGTTCTTTGTGAGTGTCCCTTCATCAATTTCATCCTCATCTTTTCGCGATTAACCAGAAGTGGTATAAAAGCGAAGTAAAATAAACCGAATCAACTAACCCATTCAGTTTAGTAGAGTGATAGTATTTGAATCTAACGTCACACATGAAATTCACCAAACACAATCAATTCAGAAGAGTGATTTCAATTGGTAGTAACGTCACCTTGAAATGTCATCACATGAGTGTGATAACTTTATATGTAAAGGACAGATCCGGTGCTTATACTGTAAATGCAAATTAAAGAGGAATAATTTACTTGGAAGTCGAGCACCACAATAGTCAGAAATTAGGGGGCATAGCTTCTAGTTAAATGACACTGATGGTCATTTGTTTCGAGTTTTAAGGATCAGAAATATATATTAATGTGCTTTTTCCTACTTTAAATTTTAGGGCATCATTTTTTTACTCTTTTATGTCTTCATTCCGCTCATATTTCTTCAAGCTTTTCTTTCTAATCTTCACACATCACTTAACACACTCAAACATAATATAAATTACTGAATGAGAATTCGGATTTAAATATCACAGTGGAAACTTAGAAGACAAGGACAATGGGGGCGCATTTGCATATTCTCCACGTGGAACTGGTTTCCTGGGGAATGGGCGGTCAAATGAAGAACCTCAGGAGACATGGCTGACATTGAACCCAGCCGAAACTATACATTCTTCCCAAAGACTTGCAAACAAGTAGGCACGTGCTACCGTTTCCATGGCAACGAGCAGATGTGTCCGTTCTTAAGGGAAGGGTTTCGGTCATAAAATCCTATTCTTATTGCCGCGGGGGGCGTGTTTATTGAATGTGTCGACCGCAGTAGGTGGATAACCCCCTACTTTCAGCACAGCTTGTGTTTATACATTTTGCTCCGCGAGAAAAAATGCTTTTTAGGGTGTGTGTAGTTAAGTAACGCATAACTTCAGACCATTTTTTCCACTTTCCGCTGGTTCTCATTTGGGCGCTGTGAGTTGCCGCGGATATGTTGTCAGAATTTAAAGAAAGCGCGTCGAACTCTCCGTAGTGCATTTCATTACCGCTAGATGGCTCGATTTACGTTTTATATAAATTAGTTATTTAGTTACCGACATTATCGACACAGGCAAACACTATTAAAGCATTAATTACAGTTAAAACTAACAAGTATGCTTTCTATAGACCTATTAGGATATTTTGTTTAACTTGTTTCCTTTAACGTTTGCATTAGGTCTCTTCTAGTAAAAATATCATATATCTAGTATAAAATATAATACGAGTAAAGATCAGGGATCGGTTAGTTCTTATGAACCAGTGCGTAGTTAGAGATCGATTAGTTCATTGAACTCTCCAGCCTAATTATTGCCTATTTTTGTGGGAGCAGGAAAAGGTTTATTATCCATTTTTCCTTGACTCATCTCACTCAACAGGTCGCTAGGTGCCGTGGCTTGCCCCGAGTTGATAGCTTCTTGGAGATGAGGCCTTGCTCGAAAGGTTTATTATCCATCCTATCCAGCACTGAGTGCGTAGTTAGACATAAGTTAGTTCATTGAACACTACAGTCTAACTATTGCCTATTTTGGGAGGAGCAGGAAAAGGTTTATTAAGCTCTTATCTTGATTCATTCTCACCCAACAGGTCGGTAGGTGCTGAGGCTTGCATCGAGTTGATACCTTCCTGGAGACGAGGTCTCTCGAAAAGGATCCTTAAGCTGGAACTATCCAGCAGCCTAGCTAGTAGATGTTTTGGGTGGAGCAGAAAATGATTATGTTCTCTCCCTTTCTTGTTCTCACTCAACGGGTTGCTAGGTGCCTGGGCTTGTCTAGTGTTGATACTTCCCGCAGAATGAGTCCTTCTCCAAAGGTTAATCTCAGTTCCACCGAGGCGTTGACAGTGTTTATATGCTTTCCTTTCTACTTTCTTCTCGCTATCTTTGTTTCTTCCTTACCTCTTTCTCTATTAGCGTTGGATCTCTCACGTAAGATGACTTGCCGGAGGACGAGTTCTACTCGAAACGGCTGAAGAAAAGGGTTTAATTAATTAAATCAATAGCAGTGAGACGAGAGAATGCGAGAGAAAAGTAGGAAGAGAAAAGTAAGAAGAGGAGAACGAGAATGCTGTCAGAAAGAGAAAGCAGAAACAGATATAGGGAGATACAAAGAGAAAAGTAGGACGAGAAAGGTACAAGCAAGAAGAAGAAGACTAATAGAGACAGAGACATAGAAGAATCGAAGATAACCACACAGAGAGAGGAAAGTAATAAGATAAAACAACTCGCCAGAAGAAGAAGTGGATTGATTACCAACAAAGAAGAGATGTGAAAGGAAAATGGAAAGTGAGAGGAGAACAGGAATAGAAGCATACAATCAAGAGAGACACGCTAAGTGAGAAAGAGGTAATGAAGAAACGGAGATAGGAAGTGGAAGGTAGAAAGAAAACCATATAATCAACAAGAAGAGCTAGGTATTTACAGAGAAGGGCACAAGGGGATAATATTTGTGTGAAGAAATAGAAAGCTGAAAGCGAAAGCAGATATATAGGAAGAGAAGGAAGCACCCACAAGAAGAGGAAATGATAAAGTACAAGAGAGACAGACAGCCTGAAAGTGAGAGGAGAGATAAAACAGGTAAAGACAAAGAAGAGGGTGAGTTACTGAGTATAGGTGGTATGAAACTAACATGCTTACGCTACAATTTCTCATTCACCTTCCCTGTGACTCAGCCCGCGAGACAAGTTTTGTGATGTGGTAGTACATTCTCTGATAGAAAAAAGTCCAGTCACGATTTCTCGATCGTTACATCACTTTGCCACTAGACATTGATTCAGCAGAGCATCTCCTGAGCGCTATAACAAGACTTCATGGTATGTAAATTTAAGAGAGGTCATCAGCAGTCACAGTGGCTGATTTATGGACAGACAGAACATTGGGAAGGAAGGAGAAATCTTAGCTATCCTCCCCTCCCTTCCGGAACACGCAGACACATTTATGAGACGTCTTACAGGCGCCGGTCCGTTCTACGAAATATCTCAACATTTCCCCCCTCGCGGCTAAAAGTCAAGAAAGCAAACATCTCTAAAATTTCTCTGTCTCCATTTCTGCCGCTTGCTCTTTCTTTCTCACTCTCTTTATCGGTTTTACTCTTGCTTTTACTTCCCCCAACTACATCACTCTAGCTATCTCTGTTGCTTGTTACTTCTCTCTTTCTTTCTTGCCATATCTCTCTCCCTCCCACTCTCTCTGTGCTCCGTATTACTCTCTCTCGTCTCTCTTCCTCTGTCTCCACTCCTCTCACTATTTCTCTCTCTTTGTCTGTGCTTTTTTATTTCTCGTTTGTCTCTATCCCTCTCCTTCTCTGTCTCCACTGCTCTTTCTCTCTCTCTCAATGCTTCTGTATTATCTCTATCATCCTTATTCATCTTTTCACTCTCTCTCTCTCTCTCTCTCTCTCTCTCTTTTTTACTGCTTCTGTATTCTCTCTTTTGACATTCATTTCTGTGTGTGTGTGTGTGTGTGTGTGTCTGTATCTATCTATGTCTCTGAATTTCTCTCTTTTTCCTATTTTCTCTCTATCTTTGCCTCCTCTCCTCTCTCTCTCTCTCTCTCTCTCTCTCTCTCTCTCTCTCTCTCTAACTCCCCATGTCTCTGAATTTCTCTTTTATCTCCAAACCTCTCCTTCTCTACATCCACTTCTTTTTATTTCTATCTCTCTGTCCCTCAATCCTAATACCTCTGTATTTCTCATCTTTTTCTCCATCCCTCCCTTTTTCTACCTCCACTTCTCTCTCTCTCTCTCTCTCTCTCTCTCTATCTTTCAGTCGATCTATCTTTTACATACACACACATATTCCTTTCTTCTCTTTCTTTCTTGTATCTGTCCACACTTTCACAACCTTTCTCTTCATCTGGTTTCATCTTTCTCTCTTTCTCCCTCTCTTTTTTCTATATCTCTGTCTTCCACGCACATTTCTGACTTCTCTCTCTCTCTCTCTCTCTTGTTTTGACCCACACTTTTACAACCTCCTTCTTCCTCTGGTTCCATATATCTCTCTCTCTCTTTTTTGCTCTGCCACACTGCTTTTATTTATCCATCTCGTTTCTACCGCTTCCACCTTCCTTCTCGCTTCCTCTCCCCTTCTGCTATCTCTCTCCCAACTTTCACTCCCTCTTTCTCTCTCGTTCCATCCACCCAGAAACCTTTCAACGGAACCCACGATGCGAAATTTGATTTAGAAGAATGCGAGCTGTGAATTTCCTCTGCTAAGGGATAGGAGAGTTAGTGTTTTGCCCTTTCAGAACACTCTGGAATGCAGTTTACCGTCCGGCGGTTTTCAATCGTGGCTTCTAGCGGGGAAATGTTGGAAGTGCCTTCGAGCAGCCCTTATTGGATTTTGTTTTGCGAATCCGCCGCTCTTCGCCTTTAAGCGCTCGTCAGGAGAACAGTAATTATATTTGCCCTTGAACAAGCTTAGGCTGATTTAGGGGGCAAACACGTACTTAACTGCATTCAAAGGTCGCATATTTGTAGCGTTACGTGAACCGCAACGGTAAATGAGACGATGGGGTCTTTATAAATATTGTAGAAAGTGAGAACTACCTCGTGTCCTTTAGGATGCTGAATGAAAGGACAGTTATAAACAAGGTGGTTTTATTTCAATCGGGTGATTTTATTTTTAAAAAATCACTTATTTAAATCACCTTAAATATGTAATTTATAGCATAATGTAGCCTACATAAGGAATTTATAGATATCAGAATCCATTTTGGAGAAAGTACATTTATCTCGTAATCATCTAATGGGCTTTATTGGGCTCTAAGAAAAGAAAAGACAGGAAACAAAATGTATGTACTGATCGGATGAAGTTCATACGAAAGGAAATTTATTATCTAAACTGTAAACACAACTAAATTTATATTGATTTAAAATTCAATAACTTTTCAGGCAAAAAAATTGTGTAGAATATTATACAAAATACTAATCATGTTGATCTATTTTAAAATGATTAATTTTTCCATCAATCTTTATTGTTATTATCCCATCATACTTCAGGATTGGGGTAGTTATTTGTATTATGTAAGTTATAACAGTGGGTATAATTGTTTATTATATTTTTGTTATTGTGCTTAATATATAGGGTAAGCACACCAGTTATTGGCACTTTAAGAGGAACTAGTTTGATAAAATGAATTACACATATTGTATCAGTACATCCTTTGGGTTTCGGTATTTTATAAATTTGACACCTGTTCTGAAGTGAAATCGATTGAGACATAGTAAAAACAGAAAGCAGTTATTTAATTATTTAATTTTTTATTCGGAACCTGATAACGTCTCGTTGTTGGCATACACTGACCAGTTATTATCACACATGTGCCCAGTTATTGGCATTCCATATTTACAATGTGCTAAGCCTCTAACATTTACAGTTATTGTAGGCTACGTAGTAGCTAAGCCTATATTGTAGTTATAAAACAATTCAAATAAAAATATGCCTATTGAAAAGAACGCAGAAAAGTAAATCAGTGAAATGGTTTAAATACCGAAAGTCTGTACCAATACTTGTCAGTCTGAATCCTGTTATCTGGAATCGTCATTCTTATGTTTTCAATAGCACCATGGTAGTGTTAAAACATGAAAGGCCTGTTTCTTCCAAATTGAGAGTTATTGGCCCTTGTGCCAAGTAAATGGGCATCATGCACATTAGCAATATCAGTTATTGGCACCCTCGAAAGCGTGCAGCGATTATACAATTTGTTGGCAATGGGACGTCAATGCACTTCCATTAGGGTCTAACTAACCGTTAAACAAGAACCATGTGCAATAATTTCATTACAACAATAAATAACAAGAGAAACATGAAAACATATTCCTCAACCTGCCTGCTTAGAACTGAGCAGAAATCTTGAAAATCACAAAAGCCTTCCAGATATACGTGATTTTTCCACAAGAAATAACAAATGAAATAGACGCCGCTGGAAAATGTCATCAACGGAAGACAGGGCAACAAGGCGGGAACAAGACCAGTGTTGCCAGTTTCACACAGATATTAATTTCTACAAATATTCCTCAACGTGCCAAACAACTGGGCAGTGCCAATTACAGGAAAGCATACCCTAGAACCTGTATTTTGTAGTATAGGTGGAATTATTAATGGATATATATATATATATATATATATATATATAACAAGGTTGGATAAAAAGTAATGGCAACACTGCTGTCCCGTGAAAGGGGTGAGTCACAGCGCCACAAGCTTTTCGTGGCTGATAAAGGAATGTCAGACGAGGAAGTATAGTGAGTGGGAGCGATTGTATGTTATTCAGTCAAAAACAGCAGTGCTCTGAAGCAGAGGACGAGAGTGCAAGCGCCCTAACAATATGTTTAGGCAAGAAGAACATCTCTCAGGCAGACGGTCAATGCAGCCTACTTCTGCACCTTCTTGCAACACCACCTTCGTCTCGCATTAAGAAGGAAGCGACGGCACGGTGTCCCATCATCCTGCTTGACAATGCAAGGTGTCACACTGCGAACAATGTGACGGCGCTCCTGCATAACTGGTAGTGGGAAGTACTGGAACATCCGCCGTATTCACCGGTATGAGACCGTGTGATTACGACCGTTTTGTCGAAATGAAGGAACTACTGGGCGGGAAGCACTGCGACACGCGCGACGCCATCATACGTGCTATAGGGCGGTCACTGCGGGACATCGACAGAGATGGACGCGCTGACGGTGTACGACGCCTTCCATACGTGTGGCAGAAGGTCGTAGAGATGAGGGGCGATTACTTTGAAGGAATGTAACACGTGCTCCTCTGCCAATACAGTCAAGTACCAATTATACCAGTGTTTCCATTACTTTTTATCCAACTCTTGTGTGTGTGTGTGTGTATATATATATATATATATATATATATATATATATATATATATATAGTATAAATAATATACTGTTGATATCATTAAACTGTAAATAATCATGGCAAACTATAAGTAAAAAATCGACAAAATTCGGCTACAAAGACAAAAAGTATATACGTATTTTAAGTTACGTTTTTAAAATTATTAATTCATTGGGGATATACAAGACCACTGTTTTTCTTAAACAATAAAAACTCATGGTAGTAATATTATTTATTAGATTTTTGTGTTTTGTTTCTGAACGTAGGTATTTATTAGTAACTTTGTTAAGACTTGAATTTATTGTATTATCCTTATATTTATATATAACGTAGCATATAGTGCAGCCACAGTTGTAGGGCATCTGACTGCCACACGGGGTGGAAAAAGATATATCTATATGCACGGTTCCATAAAACATGAAAACCATTTCAAGCGTGTTCCTTAAAAAAAAATCGATTTAAATTTAAAAATCCGATTTCAATAACAAAACCATCAAGACAAGCTAGACAATTTAGAAGATCATCATAAATGAACTCGGAAATAAAAATTGTAATTTTAATCCATCCTGGTCATAAATCTGTGACTCGCGAATCCAGAGACTCATACGCCTGTATTCAAGCAGATGGTGAACAATTACAAACTAGCAAACATCTAACGGTTTAAAAACCTTTTAAATAGCTTATCTAAGCTCTTCATTCCACTCAACATTGCTTCATAAAGCAGTTGCTACCAAACGTCGCAGTATGTTATTCCAGCTTTCCCAAACTTGCGAAGGTTCCTCACGCCTTCCTTTTAATCACCACGTCTGCTTTTTATGACAAGCTGTGAAGTTCAAAAGCTTCTTGCTAGAAACATTGCAGCCTCCACCATCCAAAAACATCTGGTAGAATGTAAATCTCATAACAGTGCAAGATGTGATTGATATAAAATGTTTTGGTTGAGTCCATTTTTACACCCTTCAAGTGTGCGAGGGATAATTCCCTTATTTAAAACTCTTACCTTAAGGCTAAAAGAAATGTGTGCAAAGAGCCCGCTGAGAAGGTTAAAAGTACAAGTTGTAAAGAGACCTGTACAGTGTGATCCATGAGTATTACCGTGCAAATTGTCCATCACCATGCTCGTGCACTTTATTTGACACAATAAGAACTTCAAGAATTAAAAGAAAACTCAAAGCAAGCTGTTGACAACTTCTGCACCTGTATACATATAAATGCATCGCTTAAAAACACAAAGGCTGAAAGAGAAAAATGAATGAAAATAGTCATGGACAATTTGCACGGTAATACTCATGGATCGCACTGTACAGGACAAACACAACACATTAAAAATATGGACTTGAAATTCTCAACAACGTTTTCTTTGCAATTAGATTTGAACATGTAACGATTGATAAATTTTGGTAAATTTCTTTAATATTTAAATTACTTTTCGATAGCCCTCGTATAAATTCTTTTGGAGTTTTAATCTTTTGAATGTACATTTTATCTTTGTTAAAATTGTAACGCAGTTTCTGCCGAGCGAAAAAGAACGCGAAGCAAGTTGAAGCAGCATTATTTTTCTTTCTTAACAACAATGGGTTCTTTTTCGTTCGGCGCTGCGCGGGTTTGTAAATAAGTTTAGCTTGCATTGTGTTTTTTTGATATGCCTTTTTGGAAGGGGTAATTGTTGGATGCTAAAAATAACTTTTCAGTTTGTCGAAATCTTTTGTTGGAGAATAGAATTGCGCAATCCCGCAAGTATAAATACCAGCAGTTTCGCTGGCAAAATAATCAGTATAGCAGTAGATTCCGGAATCGTTAGGTGATTAAATCGCTTGTCGAGGTCCAGGGCTGGGAGAATACGGGCGTTGTGTGGGGAGTGGCTGGTCAGCTCTCCCTTCCACAATGTCCGAGGTTCACCGTAAGCCACCTTTCTGGATTTGTGCTGGTCAGCATGATCCTTAAAGGGGATTTAGCGAGCATATAAATAATTTGATTCATACATATTTAATCTTAATAATTTAAAATTTTGATTCATAAATTCTATCGAAGTTGGCACTGGTCAGTGTGACTCCGATATAAAATCAAGATATACATCCTTCTCGTCCAGTTAATTTTTATTCTTAAATCATTCTGAATTCTCCTGGTCAGGAGGTTCATTTAAATAAATTTGTTTCTTTGATACTTAAATCCGAGAGCATACCTCTGGTCAGAGGATGTCTTTAAATCTGATAGCTTATGTAGTTTCACGTCCGTTTTTAAAGTCGAAACATGTTATGTAAATTTTTCTTTTCTTTTGTTTCCTAGAAATTTTGTCGACCATTACTGAATAATTTGTCACCTGTTTATTGAAACCAAGTTAAGCTGGGTTATTTCTATGATGGGATATGGACAATATATATATAAGAGAGAGCTCTCTGGATTGTATGTTTACTCGAAAGCAAGTTTCAGTTTGTTACGGAAGTAATTTTTGAACAAAAATTTAATTTTGGCATTGTAGTTTTCTCTTGATCAGAAGATTGTATATTTTTTCTTTCAACCTAACTATGTTTTGTAAATAAATTTATAATCGTTAATTGGTATTTCCTTATAGCAAATTTGTCTCATAAGTATAAATTAACTAGCATACTTTGGGTTTGGTGAGGTGTCCCGCCATCACTGGTCAGTGAGGCGGAGGCTTTATCAATCCAAAGGACGTCAGATTCGATTATGCTGATTTCGCTCGCGACTCGCATGCGTATCCTCACTGGTCAGTGGGATGCGGGTGCGATCACGAGGGAAGTTCAAGCACGAGGATGGTTACCTTATTTTGGAATTTTAGATAAGTAAGCATAAATTTAATTTTAATTATATTATTATTCAAAAGCAGACCCTTACCCGAACTTTGGGATGCGGGGTCTCATGCCCCGCAGGAACTGAGCGTAGTCGTGGCATTTATATATTTATAACAGAAAGATATTTGGTAGGCAGCGACGCCCGGTCTTTGTCTGTCGAGGGGACCGAGCCGGTGTGTCGTGTGTCTTTGACAACGGGCGGACGCCATACATTGTTGCAAGTGGAGCCCATAACGTGGGGCAAACAACCAGCTGTTTGTTGCAAGTGGCGCCCAACGTGGGGCCAACCACCAACAAGCTGTTTGTTGCAAACATATTTTTGGACAAACATTTCCATTGCAATTAGTTACAAGCATATTTTTAGACAAATATTTCCTTTGCATAAGAATATTTTTGGACAAATATTTATTTTGCATAATAATATTTTGGACAAACCTTTCCATTGTATTTAGAGATGAGCATATTTTGTACAATATTTATTTTGCATAAGCATATTTCATGGACAAACATTCCCTTTGAATTTAGTTATGAAAATTTTTGGGAACGAACATTTGCATTTATTTGCAAGTATATTTCTTGGACAAACATTTCCATTGTATTTAGAGATGAGCATATTTTGGACAAATATTTCCTTTTGATAAGCATATTTCTTGGACAAACATTTCTTTTCCATTTAGTTATGAAAATTTTTGGGGACGAACATTTGCATTTATTTGCAAGCATATTTCTTGGACAAACATTTCCATTGTATTTAGATATGAGCATATTTTCGACAATATTTCCTTTGCATAAGCATATTTCATGGACAAACATTTCCTTTCCATTTAGTAATGAGTATAATTTAGACAAGGCCTGATCAACTCGTTGCATTTGTCAGAGAGCGTTCTCGTATTAAAGTGTGGGTAGCAGAGCGAGCAGCGCTACTGTAGTGCGGTAAGAGGAAAGGCAGGAGAGAGAGGCATGAGGCTTCGCCGGTTGCGTTTGTGCATTGGGTAACCTTTAATCGTCTGGTCCGTAGCCCCGAAACTATTGGGAATGTCTAGAGAACATCGAAATCAAACCATACGATTTGATTTGATTTGATTTTTGTTAATTAGAGTCGCTTTTCTTCCAATTCTGGCTAATCGCATCGATGAGAATGAATAGTGATATGATGAAGGGAGACTCAGCCCAGGCCGGGATTAAACCCGTGAATCTGGAATCGCAGTGCGCTGTGCTAACCACTCTGCCACGAAGGTCGGTAAAAAACTTACGAAGATTAACGTGAACACTATAGAAGATAAGTTGAGCGATATATCGTGATATTGAAAATATATCGTCCAGGCGATATCAACTAGACGATATATCGTCACAATATTTTGGCGATATGTATTGTGTCGGAAATATATCACGATATTTGGAGATAAATCGTCACGATATCTGGCGATATATCGTCAGATATTTTAGATATATATATATATCGTGTTGGCGATATATCGTCGGATATTTTGGCGATATGTATCCTGTCGGATATATCGTAACGATATTTAGCGATATATATCGTGGAGACTATATATCGCCGATATCACAATACGAAAAAATATAGTATCATTTCGTCTGTGACGATATTTTCGTCACGATATCTGGCGATATATATCGTGTCGGCGATATATCATCAGATATTTTGGCGATATATATCGTGTCGGCGATATATCGTCACAATATTTGGCGATATATATCGTGTTGGCGATATATCGTCAGATATTTTGGCAATATGTATAGTGTCGGAGAAATATCGTAACGATATTTAGCGATATACACTCTGTAAAAAAAATAGCATCACTGTATTCTTATTACGGATGTTGACAATTTTGAGTTTCGCATGCATGCATCTTTCCTGCACAACTTGAAATCAATTGATTGAAGCATTGATCTGTTATCACTGCGTAGTGTGGTGTTATTCTTTTGTTGATTTAGTGTTTGGAGTGTCCGCTGGAGGGTGTTGCAATCAGTTACTGCTGCAAAGCTTTGTAATCAATTGTCAGGAATCTGTAAAACGATTGTTAGTAATGCAACTTTTGACGTGTTTTATGTTGCAAACTACATGTTCATTATTGACAGTTTGTATACGTTATCATATTTGTGAAGTGTTCTGGTGCTATGTAGTGTATTTGAGCGTGTTTTCTTGACAAAAATGGGCAGAAAGTGTGGCATTTCACCACGTAAGCAAGGAATGGTTCTTGCTTTGCGTATGGATGGTCATTCTCAGAGAGAAATTGGTCGACAACTTCAAATGCATCAATCCACAGTTAGCCGCTGCCTGCAAAAGTAACAAGAACATGGAAAATCATCACTGAGAAGTCACTTTGGCAGAAAGAAAAAGACATCACCTCGACTGGATTGTATGATAAAGGACATGGCACTGGAAAACAGAGGAATGAGTTCACGCCAAATTGAACATAAACTTCAAAATGAGGTGGGAATTAATCTTACTCATGCTACTGTAGTATCCCGACTAAAGAAACAGGGTGTTTCTAAACACATCCCACGTAAAAAAAACCAGACTAACTGACGCACATGCAAAAGTTAGACGTGAGTTTGTCACACGTTATGGCGCATGGAATGATACAGATTGGGAACATGTGATATTTTCTGATGAAAAACGATTTAAAAAGCTGGGGAATGACAGCTCAGTTAAACTGTGGATGCGGAAGGGAGAAGAACTTGCAAAATCTTGTATTTTAAAAACTCAAAAGTTTTGTGGCAGTGTTATGATTTGGGCATGTTTCTCTGCGAAAGGATTGGCAGGATGCATATTTGTGCAAGGACCGTTAAGGCTGATCAATATCTGGAAATCCTGAATTGGAAAGTTCTACAAACTGCAGGACATCATTTTTCTGGACAGAATTTGGACTACTTTATTTTTCAAGACGATAATGCAACCTGTCACCGTGCTCAGGTGGTGAATAACTGGTTTCATGATATGAATATTGAAAGACTTTGGTGGCCGCCCAACTCTCCAGACATGAATCCTATAGAAAACCTTTGGACTATGATGTGCAAACATCTTAGTAATCAGACGTACAGGTCGAAAGAGGAACTTATGGCAGCAATTGTACATGTTTGGAATGAAATTGAGGACGAATATTGTCAAAATCTCATTCATAGCATTCCTCGAAGGTTGGAAGCACTTAGGAAGGCCAGGGGTGGCCACACTAAGTATTAGTCAATGTATTTACTTACTATCATTACAAATTGACATATCATGATGCATTTAAAACCTTTGTTCAATCTTTTTACTTGTAGAAATTGTCTTTGTGTGAAAACGTTCCACAAGCTATATTTGCAATAATTTTGTTATTAGTTCTGTAAAGTGCATTATGTATGCAACTATGACTTAAATAATAAAAATATATTGTACAGATATAGTGTTTTATATAATTGTTAAGAAAACAAATCGACAAGTCGAATTAAATCAATAAATCGACTGATAATTTACGAGCGAAATGCTGACGACCAAAAATAATGAAGTGATGCTAATTTTTTTTTACAGAGTGTATATAGTGGACACTATATATCGCCGATATCACGATACGAAAAAATATCGTATAATATCGTCTGTGGCGATATTTTCTTCACGATATATCGCGATATCAAATTTCTGATATCGTCCATCCCTACTAAGGATAAGTATTCTTTCAGATTTTGGAACATCATAGCGAGAAAACGTCTTCACTAGCGTCGGTCATAGGTACAGACGTGTTCCCTAGATGTTAGATAAGCCCGCACAGCAGTGAAGTGAGTTGGGTTGTCTACGTCCCAGGCGCACGTAAAAACGCGATGTTCCTAAAAAACAAAGGCATAAGCTTTTATTGTTGTGCTCCGCAAGGAACGATAACAATGGTTCTAATTAAGGTTGTTGCTAAGACGACTGAATGCTATGTACTCAGAGCAACAATGCCTTTCCACGGAAATTAGTTGCCTGAGAGATGGAAATTAATATGGAAGTCTGCTGCAGTTTATTGTGTGTTCTTCACTAAGCTTTCAAATATCTTCTCTGGGAAAATCGCTCACAAGAGTACGAAGATAAGGAGGAGAAGGAACGTTGCTATTGTATGAATCTAACTACCTGCTTCGCTTACAGACAATTTGGTTAATTTTCGAAGAAGCAGTTACGAAACAATTCACAAATACGGAACAACGAAATTTCTTAGTTAAATCCATCAACTCACAACTTCTTGAAAGCTATGATGAGTCTTATTCATACTGCCACAGATAAAGATATATAAGCAGATCTTCATCTAAGGCAGGAAAACCGGTGCACTGGCCTCCTGCTAAGAATCCCCATTCGCAAGAAGTTTTGTAATAATCCGCTAAGAGGCGCTGAGAGACACTACTCGCAATCTTGCTTCCACTTATTCTAACAAACAGAACAAGAGATGGCGCTGCTAAATTTTAACAACTGTCAAGCCTTTATCTGTGATACTGCTAATGCATTTACCGATAGGAATAATAATAACAATAATGAATACGAATGCTATATTCACTGTTTTCATCTATTTATTCAACCATACCTGCACTCTTCCAATAATAAATGCCCTATCTCTTTCGAACATGGCTTTGGAAAATTACACCCTAGATTATATACGCATATAAACATTAGTATCGGCCCACTTTGGTGAATTGGGCAGCGTAAAAGTGAGAGGTCCTTTGTTGGAATCCTGGTCAGGCATGGATGTACTATAGTGTTTGTCCCATCACCCATTCATATATTATTTTCAGCGACGCGAGTAACCTAAGAGATAGAAAAATAGTGAAAATACAATATAATGTAATCATCATCGTCGCGATAAACGCAAGAGGTTAAAAAGCGACGTAAAATGACAGAAATAGTGCCACAGAATGGCTAATCAGGATTGGACCTACAGTTTAAAATGGTATCTGAATCACTGTGCTATGTGCTTCTACCGGGCCCCCTTGATTACAAGGTGACGACGTTACCACTACGCTATCGGGCAAGGCCAGGATTCGAATCCGGGACTCCTGGCGTCGTGGAGCGCTGTGCTAACCACTTCGCCACATAGATCGGTAAATGATAAAAAGAGAAATAAATTCTAGATAATTCTATACCAAGGAGTACAATGATAATAGGTGATTATCATTTTCTAAACTAAGGTACCCTGTGCCGTACTTGGAGCTCCAACATGTATTTGAAATGATATGGCAGCACTATTTTTCCACGCAGAAACTTTGAAGGACAACACGGTTGGGAAATTCAGCCACGGCACATTTCATCTCATCTCTCATCCGAAAGGAGGTTAAGGGAATTATAATTGGCGCAGGTTTACGGTTATAGCTTGACCAGCTGCTGCCTTTGGGGACCGGGGGATGGGAGGGGAAGGCACGCCCCTAACCTTAGCCAAAGTGGTCATGGCCCAATTTTCATCTCCAACGATTAGCGCGTTGCGGTCCATTGTTGAAAGCAACAATGGAGACTGTCACAGTCTCCCTCTCGCTTGTGCCCGTGCCTGGAATGCTATTGGATATCGATATCTTAACCCGGAGCGAGTTTGAGGGGGAGGGGGTAGTTCGGGATGGGGGAAGTGACCAGGTGCGGACGTGTACGGTGAGATTACACTCTGCACTTTAAACCCTGGCTTTTTTTTAGCTTTTAGCTTGGGCTTGCGGTACGGACACGTGAAAATGGCTGTCAGTTTCAATGTGGCCAGAACGTCGTCAAAATTTCACTTGAAGCTCCTTTAAAGTTAAAACCAGAAGCTCAGGATAGTTATGCGGGTTGCATCGTTATTTAGGATACGTCTAGAAGTATCCTGAGAGGTATGTAATACGTTGAACACTTCTGTGTTACATTAAAGTTCGCTGTATGTACATAAAGGCTAATCGGGACTGGACCTACAGTTTAAAGCGGAACCTGTGCCTGCATCTGGAATCAAACTCGGGACTCCGTACTTACAAGACGACGACGTTACCACTACGCTATCTGCGAGACACTCCACTCCTTCTGTAATAAAAAGGAGAAAAGTCACTTAGAAAGTTCAAAATATTGCCTTTAAACTTTTTTAGTTCTAGAGGGAGCAAGCTAGCGACTAAATCAAAGTAAGGTAAACTGTAAGCTTATGTGCTACCCTACTTTAAAATGTAATAATAATAATAGCACGAATAAAAGTACAGCATACCATACGTTTCATCAAAATACGGTACAAATAAATTGGTTTCCATTATCACCCAACCTTTGTAACATGCAACTGTTACACCATGAAGATGATGTAAGAGTTAGGGAGCTTTCACACCGAAGCGACAGGTAACAGGGAGGGGTTTCGTAGCGAGGTGACAAACGACACGGGTACAGCTCACAGCTCACGAGAAGATCCCCAAACGAGAGGAGACGGGGAGCGGGAGTGAAGGAAAGGATCGGTCCATTTGCAGATTTTAGGGGTAGTCGAAAGCCTTCTGCTGCGGCTTTTCGAAGTGCGTGGGAGTTTATTTGCGTCAATCACGCAGAGCGTATCCGCAGCAACAATTGCTGCTTTTCTTCCAGTGGCCAGAATACTTTTGTGTACCTTATCCTGTGCATTATTTAGACGGTATTTCAAAGCAGTTGACAAACTTTAAAAAAGAAGGCAATTTTAGATTGCACAATGTTGTTAACTTTAGACGAAGACACACTTTTTGTGCTTACTGGTGTTTTGGTGGGCTTATAGATCACACACCCCTGTAAAATAATTTTACACAGTTTCCGTATAACTAATAACAGGCCTCATTGTAGGTAAATGTCTTAATATTCTAATATTTATTCACTATGCTCCTAATATTATACGGTTGTGAAGCTTGGTCTCTTACTTTAAAAGAATAACATAAATTGACATTCTGCCTCGAATCTTTTTTCTTGCGGGCCTAAAGTCAGGAAACCGTTTTTGTAAGACGTCACTAAAAACACATTTGCATTTTGGCATGGTTCAGATTGCTGATCGACAGAATTTCACTTTTCCGCCGCCATGTAACAACTAAGAGTAAAAGGTAAAGTGTTCCCCTGTGCATAGCACCACGCCATGAAGGCGTATAGGGGGTGTGGGGGTAACGCCCCACACTTTCTTGATCCGGTCGTGAGTGGGGGTGATGTGATCAGCATCACGCCCCTGACCGCCTTTACCCCCCAGGGTTTCCCCCAGGTACCCATGTTATTCGACGCTGGGTAGGCGCCGGGGCCGCTTCCACCGTTAGAAAAGTTCCCGGATTTGAACCGGCCGGGGATCGAACCCGGGACCTTGAGCATGGTAGTCAGACGCGTTACTGACTGAGCCACCGCGGCCACAACTAAGAGTACGGCAGTTAAAAAATACTGTTCATTTCTGAATTCTGTCATGAAACTCAAATCAAAGTAAGCCGCGGCGAATTGCATATTCTTACCTATTGACAGAAACTTGCTGCTCACCAAGAGCCGCGGTAGATATCATGTCACAAATGCTTTGAAATCAAAACCTCACGCGGAGCGGCGGTGACAACAGAAGAGACGCAAAGGTCCAACAATTTTTCTTTGTTGCAAGAAAATCTTTGCGCTTGCAACTGAGAGTGTTGTATTTCTTTACTTTGAAATTGAAAACGGAAACAATATTAACAATTGTTTACAATTAACATTTTGTTACTAATCTTGAAGTTAAGCAGTTGTCTATACCACAAAAAATAGGATTTTTCCAAATTTTCCTAAAAACCCGCCCGGAGCATTTTTAGTACCCGAAAAACAGGATTTGTCCGGGTAAAAGAGAACTTCTGGTAATCCTAAACGACTTGCGTCGCTGCACCGGTTACAGCCAGCCCACATGTGTTTTTCACTCAGGGTGCACACCCCCGACCCTAATGGTGGGTACGCCTGCTGCTACGTCACTTCACTTCCGTCAGGGATCTTCTCCTGAGCGGTCAGCTGTACTTTCAGTCTGTTAAAGAGCATTCATTGCGCATGCGCAAGCAACAGACCAAGGCGACACTATGCACGCTATTGAGAAAACGGTCCAAACCGCGCGACAAGAAAGCGACGTGTGCAGCTTGTTGTCATAGTCCGATACACAGCGTCGATGGAAGGCGTTAGGTTGTGGAATCTCGTCACTGACGTTCCCTGGTTCGAATCCCGGACTGTGCAACGGTATTTTATTATTTATGGCCCTTCATGAATCTCAAATAAGCATCTCGCATCATCAGCAGTGATGTGCGTCTACGCGTAAACAACGATAGTCTATATTCTACACGTAGACTACTTTATACCAGTGATGTCCCGTAGACTATAAGTTTACGTCTACATGCGTTGTCTACACGTAATCTACGCGTAGATTACATTGGTTTGTAGTTTACATAGACTACGTAGACAATCTAAAGTGCATTAAAATTAATTTTCAAGGCTTTCATGAGAAGAAAGTGACATTTTCAACTATATTTGTTTCTAACGAACTGAAAAGAATCCTATTAACAACAAAATTTCTCATCTCTTCTATTATCAACTAAGGAAGAAGATAAATAGTATGCAAGAAAAACAACAGATGGCAGTCATGAGGCAACATTAGTCTTTTCCCCATAAAACACTAGAATATTTCTTATATTAGGTTTCTTCCTAGGTGAGAAATTGTTCGAATTTGGAAGAAAGAGTATGAAAAGTTTTCCTCCCACATCAGCAACTTATACACAGTATAATTTTATTTTAATTCCACGGCGCCCTTTGCTAAGTTATCACCTTTCGCCATGTTGTTTACATAGATTACATAATTTACGTGTGTAAAATAGTCTACGTGTAGAATGTAGACTATCGTTGTTTACGCGTAGACGCACATCACTGCTTTATACACGTAGATTACGTAATCTATGTAAACAACATGGCAAAAGGTGGCAACTTAGCAAAGGGCGCCGTGGAATTCAAAGAAAATTAAAGTGCGTATCAGTTGCTGATGTGTGGAGAACTTTTCATACTATTTCTTCCAAATTCGAACAATTTCTCACCTAGGAAGAAACCTAATATTGGAAATATTCTAGTATTTTATGGGGAAAAGACTAATGTTGCCTCACGATTGCCATCTGTTGTCTTTTTTGTATACTATTTATCTTGTTCCATAGTTGATAGGAGATAAGAGAGATTTTGTTGTAAATTGTAATCTTTTCAGTTCGTTAGGAACCAATATAGTTGAAACTGTCACTTTCCTTTCATGAAAGCCTTGAAAATTAATTTTAATGCACTTTAGATTGTCTACGTAGTCTATGTAAACTACAACCCAATGTAATCTACGCGTAGATTACATGTAGACAACGCATGTAGACGTAAACTTATAGTCTACGGCACATCACTGATCATCAGTCACAAGAACTAGCAGAAAAGCGACACTAAATAACGAAAATACAAGTAATAAATACACTCCAGCACTAAATGATGTATTTGCTTACCCTTAACCAGGGAACCAGTGTCTATTAGACACTGTTGCTTATATTTTTTGTCACATACTCCCAACGATACTTTCTGCGAACATGATATTTTTTGACTTTGTTTGTGTCTCTCTTTTTTCGCATTTCACAATATTTGATTTTGTTTGATAAAGAAGGCCAGGCGTAAAAAAATATTTTCCATTTCACTTACGTAAATGGGCAAGCAGTGTCTGTCGGACACAGTGTACAATTTATATGTAAAGAAGTCTACTTGAATATGTATTCACAAATGTTTAATAAAAAATAAAGTATTTCAGAACACATCACATAGAAAAAATGAAAAATATATGAGCAATTAAAACAACTTTCTCATACTACCTTTCGGCCTATCATGTTTCATAAACTATGCTGCAAAAATTACAAAAACATGCAATTTCGATGATGTTGATGATGAAAACAAGAATTATGGACATAACAATAATGATTAGGTTAAATATCATGTTACTCGCTTGTTTCCACAGCGATGAAACATATAAATCTCGTATTAGAAGGGTAAGATCCATTTAAAACAATGCAGTGGCCGGACACGTTACAAAAATAGCTTGCCCAGATAAGGGTTAAGCTCGTTTCCATTATCACGTCACAGTAATTAACGTCGTCGCCTTGTAATCAAGTGGTCCCGGGTTCGATGCCCTTGGAGGCACTAGACGGTTCGGTACATTTTAAATTGTAGGTCCAGTCCTGATTAGGCCTATATGTGCATAAATGGACACCCATAACCCAAGTGCCACGACTCATCTCTCGCTTTAATCTGAAAGTTTTTTTATGTTATGCATTTAGCGTCGCTTTTCTGCCACTTTTGGCTAATCGCGACGATGAGAGTGTATGATTGATGAGGTGATAAAATTGATGAAGGGACACTCACAAAGAAGACCCATTCCAAGGACAGGATTCGAACCTGGGACCCTTGGTGTCGTAGCGTATTATGCTAACCACTTTGCCACAGAGCTCGGTTCGTTGCTAGAGGTAATTTTGATTCTATCATGTCGCTTAATCTTCAGTATAGAAACTAACAAAATCAACGGAAAGAGACTACGAAAATATTAATGCTGGGGGGCAGGGGGGGCTGTCCCCAGAGCTTCTGCCCAGTTATAGTCTTGGCTTTCCCACCCACCATTCCCCGCGATTTATAAGCGCCTTCTTCCGATTGGACGAGTTATCAAAATCTCTTCTGGCTGTCTCGGAACCGTTCTAGCAGAATGTGATTTTTATTACCCCATGGAAAACGGGAAGAAAATAAAATTTACCGCGGAACTGTTACTGCAGGCTGAGTGAAATGGGGATTTTTGCAAAATGCAAAATGCTGCGAATTCCAGTTAGCTCGGGAGAGGTCAGGTT
The DNA here is from genome assembly GCF_977018435.1 of Lepisma saccharinum. Taxonomy (NCBI): domain Eukaryota; kingdom Metazoa; phylum Arthropoda; class Insecta; order Zygentoma; family Lepismatidae; genus Lepisma; species Lepisma saccharinum. The sequence goes on along the minus strand of NC_139248.1, from coordinate 13,413,651 downwards.
TCCATGAATAAGTTATAATACAGTGGCAACGACTTTCTTCTTCTCTCTTACTTTTTCCTCTGCTTTCTCCTTTGAACCATCGGAACCGCAGGAGCGAAAGAAGAGGATGAGAGAGAGAGAGAGAGAGAGAGAGAGAGAGAGAGAGAGAGAGAGAGAGAGCGGCTAAAAGGAGCTTGAAAGAGACATAAATCTCTCTCCACCCGTGAGAAATTTATTACCCAATTCGTTTTGTTTCGCGGTGTAATTGAATACTCCTTCCTGCTGGGGCACACGCCCTCCCTCCTTACGAAAAAATTTTCAATTCCTTTTCATTAAAGTTTCATCCACTTGTCGCCTCTAGGCAACGCAAGGATCATCTACGAGCAATAGTTCTTCATATATGTCGGCCATTTTGCTATTCTCTCCACTGGATGGAACAAAACAATTTTGTGTTCTGAGTCTCAATATCAAGACTTGCACGTGAGGATATTTACCGTAATTTCAGCCAGTGTGAATTCTAGAGGGGGTTGCGTGAAATGTAGACATTGTTTAAAGATAGAAACGCACAGAAGAGGGTAGCGATATTATTACACGATGAATATACCCTTAACACTAAAACTTCAAAGGATGTGATTCCTAGAAGAGTGGATCATTTGGCCACCATAATTAAAGCTTGTTAAGCACAAGAAACAGCATTTCCGGTGTGCCCGTGTCAGAAATGTTGAATACTATACTGGTCGCATTTCCAGCTGGCGGCAGAGAAACAGCGAATCAGCGATTAGTTGAATTTTCTTCGACTGACATCGGGTATCTTCGAGTCACAACAGCGAACGCTCTTAGCGGGACGAAACAAAACAGCATCGGATGCACCACATGTTGCCAAATACTGCAAAGCGAGAGTGTTCTCCGACAACGATATCGTCAGCACCAGAAACCACATGTTGTCCTGTCCAATGAAGTTTCCGAAACGACCACCAACAGGTTGGTATGCAACTGGCAAATGCAGAAGCACGTTTGGCAACGTTGCTTCGGTAGAGCCATGTTACCCCTAAAACTTTTACTTCGCAACTGAGTTTGTTGCCACCCAGCTGGAAATGTGATCAGTGTACCAACCACTACTCATAACGTATTGGTTCAATAACCTTTCAGAGATCAAGGAATCAATGCAAATGAACATGAACTCCAAATCATCTTTCAAGAGTCTTCAATATGGTTTTCAAAACTCGCATATAGATGGAAGCACAATGAGACCATTAGTATGAAATTCAAAATCTCAATATTCCTGAGATTATAACGTACAAGTATGCAATATTCTTTATCACTTAAGTAGAAACTAATCTTATCACAATGTTTTTTTTTGTTAATTGTTCAGTCATACGTATTCTACTTTCATTAAGTTTCATCGCTCTCGATAAGTTAATCTATTTTACACTTTATTTTTGAACATACCAAATTATAAATATAAGGTAAGGACATGTGTAATGTATAGACCTGGGATTTTTAGGTTCTAAAAAGTGTGCTTTTTAGGTCCCTAAAATAGGTCCTAAAAATCTTAAGTTAGGCTCGCAAAGTCCTGAAGTAGGTTCAAAAACACTTTAAATAGTTCAAAATTGCTGAAAAATGCTGATTAGGTATAGTCACCTATATCCTGAAATACACACTATCTTGCATAACGTTATGTTTGTTGCCTAACCCTACGGCGATGGCAGAACTTACCATTGCAAATTTGCTATTAAAATCCAATGTTCGCCGTATAGTTAGGCAACAATCATCTTTCATGTTATCCACAGTCAAACTCCGCAATTTTGTCTGTGAGGATCATCTTATATGGTGAAAATAATCTTTCAACAAAAACATAGTCAGTGGTGCAAACGTCAGTGCTGAAATGTTAGTTTGCAAGGCGTGATTGCCACAAAGTATCGAAGTGACGAGACAGTGAGCAGGACAACACAGATCAGACCACTTTGGATTGTACAGGTAACAGTGGCACCAGACACTTTGCCTTGTTTAGAGCTTTGAAGAATCTCCATGGGCTTGGAGGAAAGGAAATCAACAGAGAGTATGTTTCAAACACGTTCGTCATTGAATGTTTTTGTGCCTCTGCGTGACATAAAAATCCTGTAAAGCCTTTAAAAATATATAAAAACCTAAAAACAAAGGCTTGATTTAGGCACATAAACGTAAAATAGGTTCTAACAAGCAAAATACTTTTTAGTCACTATAAAACTTCATCCGTTGATGCGTTTTTTAACGAAACGCTGACATAACTCATTATTTCTTACATGCCTGTAAAGGAAAAAATAGGTTAAAAACCTAATATCCCAGGTCTAGTAATGTACCATAACGGAAACAGAATAGGGAGTTCTTTGCAACATTGGCGACAGATATGTCCTAGCTAACACGACAAACACCTGACATCATTATCAACGTGGTTGGGCTTGTGCATAAATAATCAAATAACTATAGACGTAGTGTGTTACTTTTTCTGAGCCCACCAAATCCACGTCATGAGTGAAATTCAACGACAAATTGTACCCGTATTTCCATACGTGCACACTATTATCAATATCTAAATATATCATCTTCTACATTTATTATTATTATCGAACTTTCAGCACGTCTCGAAATCCCCGTCAGTTTCAGAGAAGCCAAGCAAAGGTCATTTGCCTTGCCCACAAAAGGCGACGTCTATATTTAAGCTTTCTCTCCCAGAAGCCCCTTTGTCTCCCCAACGTGAAATATTTCCATTCTTCCCTGCAACCAACCCCCTCCTCCACGCCAGCCAATAGAAAGTGGACATGGACAAAAACCCCTAACCCAACGGTGAATTTTGGCGGTTCAGTGTGCGTCTATAAGCTAGACAGAGGACATGGGTGTTGAGAATGCAAGTGAAGAATCGGTGTTGAGAATTCAGGTGACAAGTGTGTGTCTAGGAATAGTACAGAAAAGTCGGTGTCATGAAGAGTCTGCGTTATGAAGTCAGTGCCCGTCAGTGCCCAGAGTATTGCAAATAACATTTAAGTTACGATGAACGGGATAGTTTTCGTTACAAGATAAACTGTATCTTTTTACATATAAAAGTATATATATATGTAACTGGTCAGCGTGCAGAAGACAGATGTGAACTGTGACGTGTGCTTCCGCGGCCTGATATATATGTAGGAATCGTCACCGGAGGGCAGTGTGATTGACACCACGGACAGTTGGGACAACCAGGTTCCCTAACGACAGACAATGGAGACATCAATACACAGCGCCAGGACATCGGTGTAAGTGTGACCGGAAATGAAATTAAGGTGTGGACTTGCAATTCTCATATCATGTAGAGATTCTTAACATAATACATATTCACATATCACAGTCCACCAATCAAATCGCCATAATTTCATATGCAACCCATCCTTTTCCCCCATCTCAATAGTATTTTATATTTGTTTATGTGCACCGTGCAGGTACAGCCGGGCATCGAACCCTGGACGGCTTGGCCCCCAACCGCCTATTGTTCGGCTTCAACCAAGCGGCCCAGGGGGGAAAGAGCTAGCCTGTACGGCCACAAAATGATGTAGATGTATGGAACTTGTATATTGCTAAATACAATAACGTCAGCCTCTATAGGGAACAGGATAATATTAACACCCGCTTAACAGTCCAGACCTGGCTTCATTAGGAAAAGGTTACCAATCAGTGGAATAAGTGCTTGAACAAGCATTCTCTGTGGAAATAATTACGTACAATACAGGTAAGTGTAGGGCGTGTTAAAAAGAGGAATACAGATTATTTGATTCCGTAAAATTTGGAATGGTTTTTATTTGGTATTCGAAGAAGAAGGTTTTTCTATATGTGTACGATACATAGTCTCATTTAATTTGATTTGGTTTCTGCTCATTAGCGTCGCTTCTCTTCCACTCCTTGGCTTAGTCCGACAATGAGGAAGTGTGATAATATGATGAATTTTTTGAAGGGATACACACAAAGAACCCTCATGCCCAGGCCTGGATTCGAACCTAGGACCTTGCCGTCGTAGGGCGTTGAGATAACCACTCCATCACGGAGATCGGCCTATGTAGTCTCATGTTCTAGTTTGTACCAATATCGTCCTGTTATTAAATAAAATAGCGTGTCATGCTTAATATTGGAGATGCATTACTAACTGTCGTTTAATACGATTATGCTTCGTTTTACTGTGCAAGAAAGTACGATATGCGCCAAAATATGAAATACTGAAATTCGCGCATCTCGAACACGTGGTTGCGTTTGTCGACGGGGCATAGCTCCAGCAGTAGTGAAAAGGAAGTTGGGTTGTGCAGTTGTTGTTGGAATTGGGTCTCTCGACGGAGGAAAAAGTATTCATAGTTGAGCATTATTTCCACACATACGGAAGCTGTCGTGAAGGTGGACCGAGTTTGTAAAAGGTGACTGGTCTATATGCAACCCAAATGGCAATCGTCCACTCCACATGCCCTAACCTAACCTAACCTTAGGTTTCCTGACAGTTATGCAACCCAAAAGGCACGATTGTTATTTGGGTTGCATATAGACCAGTCACTATATTGTAACATGTCTTATACTTTTGTTCATCTTTTCATTTCAGTACTGTATATTTTGACGTAACTTTGAAGTAACTATTTGCATCGTTGCTTCCAAAAGACTGGGCGAAACGTGGTGAAACTTCCTGCCACGTGGAGACGAACCAAAAATAGCTCTCTTGCTTCTGACCCACAGTGCTTTTTTCCCCCATCGTATATCTTTCCCAGCGAAACTGTAAAAGCATTGTAATTCTAACCTGAGAAAACCCACGGGTCGTTTAGGGCCGTAAAGGTCAATGTTACGTTATAATTTTCGCCCCTATCGCCGTCACGAAGCTACGAAAATGCGATCCTTCTTCATTTCCTCTTAACACCTCGGCGATGGTCCGGCATCAATCCGAGGGCAGAGCCTGCTTCTCTCTTCAATTTGGATGGCCCCGAGAAAAACCGATATCTTTGTATGTCCTGCCGAGGAAATATCTACGGATCTGGTTATTTTTCACCACCGTGGGTGACGTCACTTCCTCGTTTTAGCGTCCTGTCTGGATAAATCACTTTTCTCCCTCTTTCGCACTGGTTTATCTTGGCTTCCTCCTTCGCATCCAATCTGTATCAGCTGTGGGAATATATCGTTAACGGAAGTTTAGCACTAACGTGGACAAGGGTGAACGATAAAATGCGAAATGTTTGTTTTTTTGTTGTCATATAACGTGCACGTATGTATGTGCGGCATTCCATTCTCACGAGTGGGACACGCAGACTAAATTTATTATATTATAGTAACTATTCTGTTGATAGATAAGCAACATTGTTCTTACAGTTTCTGTGCAATGAAATATGAAAAAACTTAACACTGTTTTTAAACGTAACCACCCTTAAAATACCTTACCAGATTTTGTGACTGACCCAAAGATGTTCATTTATTTCATTTTGTTTAATTTTGTGTTGAATACGCACGATGATATATCTATGTTATCAATTTCTGTTTTGTTATATTTTGGAAAACGTTGTTGCATTAATATGATGTATAATTAATTATTATCACATTCTTGATAATGTAAAATTACGATGTATACATTTCTATATACATTTTTCACCATAGCAACGATAAAGAAACAAAACACATTAGATCAATACGTGATAAGTGATAAAATATATGGACATTTTTAAATAGTGACGTCCGAGTTTCATTGAAGTTATAAAAATCCTAATTGCTATTTCGTAAAGTGAATACTAGGATGCTTCGTTGAAGTTGAAGTAAAAGTCTTGCTTCAATTTATAGCTGTAAGTAAACAATTTTGCTGCCACGGGTGCGATAGACGAAACACTGACTTCTACGTAATAAGAAATGTATTTTAATTGTCAAATTATGAAACATAAATAATTTAATTGATTGATTTGATTTATTTTACTTAGCTTTTTGTGCCACTTTTGGCTAATTTGCGAAGATGGGGATGAGTAATGATATTGATGAATGGACGCTCACGAACATCCATGCCCAGGGCGGGATTCAAACCCGGGACGCCTGGCGTCGTAGCGCGATGTGCTAACCACTCCTTCGCGTCGGGCGGCATAAATTATTTAAGACAAAGAGCGAAGGTGATTGAACATTGAATATTCTAATGGAGTTGAAGGGGGAAATGAAACAGTTAAAGGAGAAATTAATTGCTTTTTGGTGCCACGAGTGGGACACAATAGTAAACAAAGCAAATCAAACAGGTAAAATATAATAACAATTTGTAAACTACCTTCTGAGTTCTAACATAATTAAGTTAATTTTTTATCCAAAAGACAATTTTAGATTGTTCACTCACAAGATAGTGTGGCCGTACAGGCTAGCTCTTTCCCCCCTGGGCTGCTTGGTTGAAGCCGAACAATAGGCGGTTGGGGACCAAGCCGTCCAGGGTTCGATGCCCGGCTGTACCTGCACGGTGCACATAAACAAATAGAAAAATACTATTGAGATGGAGGAAAAGGATGGGTTGTATATGGAATTATAGCGATTTGATTCATGGACTGTGATATATGAATATCTATTATGTTAAGAATCTCTACATGATATGAGAACTGCAAGTCCACACCTTAATTTCAATTCCGGTCGCACTTACACCGATGTCCTGGCGCTGTGTATTGATGTCTCCATTGTCTGTCCTTAGGGAGCCTGGTTGTCCCACCTGTCCGTGGTGTCAATCACACTGACCTCCGATGACGATTCCTACATATATATCAGGCCGAGGAAGCACACGTCACAGTTCACACCTGTCTTCTGTACACTGACCCGTTACATATATAATAGTTTATCTTGTGACGAAAACTATCCCGTTCATCGTAAATCAAGGGTTAAATGCTATGCTCTCAACATCGACGGACACTGGCTTCTAGACACAGGATGTTCAGTATAACCATTTTTACACGGACTCTCAGCGCAACCTCTCGACAAGGACTTGTCAAGGCAAATCCTCGACACTTCTATCGCAGCTTCTCGGCAAAAGATTCTCCGGCACAAGTTCTAGACACACACTTGTAGCCTGAATTCTCAACACCGATTCTTCACTTGCATTCTCAACACCGATGTCCTCTGTCTAGCTTTTAGACGCACACTGAACCGCCAAAATTCACCGTTGGGTTAGGGTTTTTTGTCCATGTCCACTTTCTATTGGCTGGCGTGGAGGAGGGGGTTGGATGCAGGGAAGAATGGAAATATTTCACGTTGGGGAGACAAAGGGGCTTCTGGGAGAGAAAGCGTAAATATAGCCGTTGCCTTTTGTGGGCAAGGCAAATGACCTTTGCTTGGCTCCTCTGAAACTGACGGGGATTTGGAGACGTGCTGAATGTTCGATAATAATAACAAATGTAGAAGAAAATGATATATAGGTAGATATTGATAATAGTGTGCACGTATGGAAATACGGGTACAATAGTATGAAGTTACTAGTTACAAGTAACAGTTACTTTTTGGAATAAATTCTAACTGTAACTTGCAAATTTAAAATAAAGTACCTGTAACTGTAATAGATTTACTTCTTGCAGTAATTTTTGTAGGGATTGAAATTTTTACTACGCATCCATCACACAAGACAAATTGTAGACGAAACATGACATGAATTATTATAAATATTATTGGCGACATTGCACGATTTCATATCAGTGTTTAAAAGTAAAGAGTAACTTGTAGCACTGTTACAAGTAAGAGTTTTATTTTTGACAATTTCTAACTGTACTCGCTAATTTTAATTAGCTTTAATTGTAACCCAATTACTTACTTGCAATAGAAGCAGCGTTATCAACAATTACTTTAAGACATTTATATTGTTAACTTGTATGGAGGAAGAGTAAAATTTGGCAACTCTATTTCCAACTATGTCTTCTCTGGATGCTAAGGTGAAAGAGTCTTTCCGGCTAAGGCAGAGAAGCTATGTTGCGTTGCATGTTAAATTTAAAGAATCCGCGCTATAAACACTGTATTGTCAACTTCTCTTCGGCATAGCGCACCTATGTCTGAATGTTTACAGGCTCACGCTGCTCTGGTTTCAGGAAAATTATCTGTGGGGGTTTTCTTTCGTCGTGTATATGTGTTTGTGATTGTCTGTGCATCCATTTCATTGATTCACATGGTCGAGGTTATCCAAACCTCACACCCGGTGGAGGCATTTTCACAGTGGTTCGGATCCCTCAAACTGTAGGCCCAGTCCCGATTAGCATATCTCTGCATAAAGGTAAGGTAAGGTAAGGTTCCCCGTATACAGTGCACCATGACATGAAGTCACATTCAGGGGATGTGGGGGTAGGGCCCCACACATTCTCGATCTTGGATATTTCGGAGGTTATGTGATCAGCACCACGCTCCGGCAGCCTTTACCCCTTACAGGTATCCATTGTTTTGAGGTGAGCCCCAGAGCCGCTTTATGCGGGAACAAAGCTGGAGAAAATCCGACCTTAGACTAAAACCAAACTCTTATCCGAAATTGGCAGAAAACCGACGTAATGTAAACTAAGGCAACCAATCAGAAGAGGTTGATAAACGATCAGGTTCCCCGTTCTCAGTGCTAAGGTTAGAAACATTCACGATTTCGTCCGCAGTGAAGGGGATGTGATCAGCACCACTCTCCGGCTGCCATTACTCCTCAGGTACCCATTTATCAGAGGCTGGTTGTACCCCAGAGCAGCTTGAGGCAGGGACAATTTCGAAAAAAATCCGACCTTAGAATCGAACCTGGATCGTAGCGATGAGACCCGCTGCCGACTGACCCAAGCGGCTTTTCAGAAGACCAAATTGAAAAAAAATTCTAACTACAGAGAATAACAACGAAAGGGAACAACCGGGAAATTAATAACAGAGAAATTATCGCTTTGGAGGCGGGGGGCTCAGGCCCCCTCTCGATTGTTTCAGCGACGCAAAAACCTTACTCACCGCCGAAGAGACGGTAACGGGATTCAACAACGTGTAAAAATCAATTAATGCCCTTCCCCACCTACGATTTAGCAGCAAGTTACCACCACTCCTCTGCGCCACATGGAACACCCATTTATCTCCACCCTCTCCAACTACCCTCTTCCCCCTCACACCCCCAGCCACCGAAATCTAATGAAAATTTTCGGCCACGTGTAGGTTTTGGACCAATTATCCTCTCGCAGGCCATTTGCAATTACTGCAATCAAACGTTTATCTTGTTCGCGGGGTGTGGTACATCGTAGCAAGTTCTTTGGCCCCTAGGGTCAACTGACTGTGCACAAAATATACGAGGGTACATCAAAAAGTGAGCCTCGTATAACACGCATAATTTACAGGTGTGGACGTTGTTTCTATCAACGTAATCCTTATTAACGTTCAGTTCAGTTCACATTTGCGGGTGGGGAGGGGGTGCAAGTATCGTCCCGTAGGACTGGACTTTTCTTGTCAATAGAAGCGCTGGGTAGGAATTGTTGCTTGGGAGGGTTTTTTATTTGGTGTGGAGCTGTTAATTCGGAACTACAATAGTAAGATGCTACGTCCCTGGCTAGGAGTATGAGAACTCTTCTACACCAAGGGCTTGCTGGGTTTAAGTAACAGTCTTAATATCACATAATTAACTATTTTTTAAGAGTAATAACTTTAACCTGAAACTAGTTAACAACACACGTGACTCAACACGTTTCAAAGACACTTCCACTGAGATTACTTACTTTACACAAGCCTTATAGAGGCAAATCTTTCAATTAAATTTCATCTCTTCTATTTTCAACAGATTAGAAACAAGAAATAGTCAGAAGATTACTCACACAAAGCCACAAACTTAGACTTACATTAAAGTCATATTTCATTTGTTTGAAAACTTCACAGGAAGGAAGGGAAAAAATCTCTATCTTTTCCCATCGTTACCAACTCGCTTATTTTTTGCAGAGTTGCCAACCTCGCACAGAAAATTATCCTACCTACATGTGCGATAACACTAGATATCTTCTATGACCATACAGGCCGTGTTATACAAATACAGAATAACATTGATTCAAACGGATATGTACATAAATTAAACAAAGATATAATAATCTTTTGCTACGACATAACTTGGGAGTTGCAAGAAAATGAGTAGCTTGAATCTGATTTACGTAAATAACCTGTAAATAACATTGCATTTTATTGATCGAATGCAAGTAAGAGTTACATTCTGGTTAACCGCACTACAGTTATTATTTCTGTTCTTGGAGTATACCTGAAATTAATTTAACATCAATTAAAAATGTCAAATTAAGTGGTAACTTATGCGAATACTTGCAAAAATTGGTTAATTGAGTTTTAGGAATGCGGATAAATGTAAGTGACGCAATCTGGTGTCAATATATTAAAATTCAATTCAATTTAAAACATAACGATCCCATTTTCTTGGTAAAATTTTTAAAGCATGTTTCAGTAACAATTATACTTCTTTTCCTAATAAGACGCAAGACCGATAAATGTACTTACATTAAAATTATAAAATACATTAAATTACAGAATAGTGCGAGTCACATATTCCATACGCATTGTGCAGGGTTTAATCGTTCAATGTTTGAGCAGTGTCTCAGCAAATTTGCAAATTGAAAGTAAAGTGATGCTACAGAACAACCCATCCAGAAAGAGGATTATTCTAGCTGTGAGTCCATGCGTCGTGGCCTCGTTAGTCTGTCAAAGAGGGGTTAATACTTGATTGTCTTGCGAGAAAATCACCCCTCACAAACCTTTAATTCTGCGAAAAACATGCATTTGTTTCCATAAGCGTTCGCAGGCCCTCTGATTAAGGGGTCTTGATGTAAGTTAAGTTGGAGAATGAAAAACCACATTCCATCCCACTGTTGTATTGTATTGATGGGTACATGGGGTGTGGCCGGACCCACCGAAAATCACCGTATTAGGAGAATTCCAGCTTATGTGGCACAAAGGCTCTTCCTTCCCCTTCGTTTCCCTTCGCTCTGGTTCAGACTAATTTACATATAAACATTATAACACCGTTAAGCCTTGTTTCCATGATATGAAAAACTCAATATGCTGACCAAGGCAGTAATATATTTTATTATAAAACATAAACTAAACGTAACATTTCAACCTTCTAGCAAGGTCTTCTTCAGAAAAAGAGGAAGAGAAAGAGAGGAGGTTTGGAATAAGGAGTATGGGGAAGACCACAGAAAAGATATGCAAAGTGCTTAGGAAAGCGGGCATTAAGACTTACAGGGAGGGAGGGAGAAGCATCTTAAGAATAGCGAAGAATGCAAACAAGAGAAAGGAAAACAGAGAAGAGGAAGAGGAAGGGATTATCTACGAAGTTAAATGTCAGAGTGTGTACATATGAGAAACGAAAAAGTGGCTGAAAGACAGGTTGAAACAACATAGGAATGATGTACGACTTAAGAGAGAGAGAAATGCGATATTTAAAGACACGAGAGAAACATGACATGACATAGAGTGGGATGAGGCTAAGCAGATAGGAAGGGAGAAGAGAATGCTAGTGAGAAAATGGAAGGAGGCCAAGGAAATAGAGAAGAAAGGTGAAGAAGACACAATGAACTGGAATGAGGGACTGAAGATAAACAAAGAATGGAAGAAGGTGTTAAAAAGAGTGGAAAGGACAAGGAAGAAAGAGGAGAGAAGAAGGAAGAAGAATGAAGGAAAAAGAGCTTGAGATAAAGAGTCCAACCACATTCTAGATGGAAGAAAATATGTTTAGCCTCTTAGGGGAAACTACAGTTGACAAGGTAAAGCCACCTGAACAACTTTCTAATAGTCTGGAGGGGAGTAATGTTTGTGTATATAAATCGTCCTATTTTTGTATCTTGTTACATTTGTACTTGGTGCAGAGTCTGAAGAAGACCTTGCTAGAAGGTTGAAACGTTACATTTAGTTTATGTTTTATAATAAAATATATTACTGCCTTGGTCAACATATTAATTTTTTCGTATAAACATGATTTCGTCCAGCATATTCAAAACAACTGCACATAATTTATTCACGTTCAATGTGTGATCAATTTATTCTGCGACCACATAGGTGTAACACAACTACCAATTAAAAATTATAGATACTCGTGTTTGAACTCCAATTAAGGAATAACCAGTGGGTATAGGAGTAGTATGTCTCCACATTGGAAGAATGTCTCCACATTGGCGTAGTATGTCTCCATATTGGACGAATGTAGGTGTTATATGTATGTATGTTTCAAGTTCTTTATTTGTGTATATTTTCTCCACTTTACTTTTTTGTTAATCACGTTAGGTAAGGTTGGGTTAGGTTAGGTAATGTTAGGTAAAGGAAACATACCAAACAAACAAGAAGTGTATGTTTTATTTACCTAACTTAACCTAACCTAACCTAACCTAACCTACCGTGCTTCACCAAAAAAATGTGGAGATATACTGCCGTGATTAAATGTGGAGACATACTACACCTATACCTAAACAGTAGACCTACATAAAAACGAGTTACATCAAAATTTAGCTTATTCATTTTTTCGTTAATACATGCTAGCCAAATTTTTCTTCGAGTATGTCTTCCATTTTGTATCCTCGTGAGAACAAGAAAAGTGCCGCTTTTTTCGGGTTTTGCAAACGATCGGGCTCTTTGAAATTCTATAAATAGGTTGGTTCGTCGTGATGACATTTTAGTATGGTGCAGACAGAAAGGTTTTAAACACAATTTAAAATTTGTCAGAAAAAACCCAGTTATTTTCAATTTTGCGAAAAAACTTTTTCTTGGTACTGGGTAATCCCACAAATACAATATTGATGTTGTTTTGAAGCTCTTTCTATCTGTTTTCAAAATACATTATCATTGTCAATTCACATTGCGAAACCGATTTTATACAGATTTTTATTCAACGGAGTAACGATGTATGTGGAACATGGCAACACCACACGGATTGTCTCGCTGGGACAGCCCGAAAATTCCATGGTTCAACCAGGTTCAACGGACATGGCTGTGTGCCGTGTTGCCACGTCTCACATGCGTGAGTCTTCATGACAAGTAATTTGTTGGAATGAAGTGAGATAGTTCAATTATATAGAAAATGAACCTCAGGAATTTGCTTGAACTTTCGTCCTCTTGAAGATACTTTATTCTTTCTTGTTTAATAACGGTAATTAGATCTATTTACACTAATTGTTTAAGTGAGAGTATTGGAAGGGGCAACTGCCCCCCCTTGTCTCAATGTGAGCACTTTTCTTTCTCTCAAGTACCTCATAAATTCACCATTCCTCCTCATCGTCACGAACAACATGGAGCTGGAGAAATACAAGCACAAGACAACCCAATAGACTACGTGCACATCCCAATGAGAAAGATGCATTGTCTGAAGGGAAATTTGAAATGCATTGTGGGACACTCTAAATTCAGGGTCGCCCTTGCTTCTCCGTCACTATTTCCTCCGATTGTAAGGAACTCAAGAATAAAATTACTTCTTCTTTCGTGCGGAAGAAATAACCGGAAATTTCTGGAACGATTGAAATCTATGAGAAGAGTGTCAAATATACACGAAACAGAACGACGAAATAGTTTCTTGTCCATTGAAGCATTATTTTGCCATATCGATTACGACCGTTTCGGCTTTCTGGAGTGAAATATTTCTCTCCAGTGAAGTGAAATCCTCCAGCCAGTCTTCCAGGAATCACCGGAAAGCGTCCTGAAGGCTGGAATCTTCCGGTCGTTTCTTATCCTCCCCGGAATGCAGTAAGAGATAAAAGTCTCAAAACCTGCAGTGGCCATGACATTTTCTTTCAGTCTCTTGTCAACAGATGGCACTAATGTAATAATGCTGTTCAATCCATTTAAGACCGTAAAAATTTTGGTGGATTACATTCATATTAAAAAAGGAATTTGCTTTTATTTTCGTGAAATTACTAATGTATTTTAATTCATAATTCTTGAGCACTGCAGTGGAACATATTAAAAATTACCGTGAAATTCATGGAATACATTTTCGACAATCAATTTTTTAATGAAGTGTTTACGTTAGGTATAACTAACTAGTTTTAGGATAACTCTAATATCGTCGTACTATGTTGTTTTTTAAAATCCAAAAATTGGTTTGTAACTTTTCATTGCGTAATCGTAACACTGTAGCCGCGGTAGCTCAGTCGTTAGGGCATCTGACTACCATGCGAGAGTCCCGGCATTTTTTTTTCCCCACCTGTTCAAGCAACTCCGTCGCCCACGCATTGTCGTATAAAGTGGGTACCTGGAGGAAACTCTGGGTGGGGGGGGGGAGTAAAGCCGGCCAGGGGCGTGGTGCTATTTGGTTAGTTGATTCGTTCGTTCTCAAATGATTTGTTACAATGTGATAAATGTTCCTGCTGTTATTGATCAACTCAAGACAAGTAAGGGACCAATCCCATACCAAAATATATTTGAAGAAATACTAATACTAGCAAACACTGAATCATGTCCACATCAGAAAATTATATACCACTAATACTCCCAAGTCAGGTGTAAGGGGTGCCACGGGACACAATCAGTGATGTGCCATAGACTATAAATTTACGTCTACATGCGTTATCTACACGTAATTTACGCGTAGATTACATTCGTTTGTAGTTTACATGGACTACGTACACAATCTAAATTGCATTAAAATTAATTTTCAAGGGTTTCATGAAAGGGAAGTGACATTTTCAACTATATTGGTTACTAACGAAATCAAAAGAACCCCATTTACAACAAAATTTATCGTCTCTTCTATTATCAACTATGGATGAAGATAAATCGTATGCAAAAAACAACAACAGATGGCAGTCGTGAGCCAAGAGAGGTATTTTTCCCTTAAAACACTAGAATATTTCCTATATTAGGTTTCTTCCTAGGTGAGAAATTGTTCGAAATTGGAAGAAAGAGTATGAAAAGTTCTCTTCACACATCAGCAACTGATACGCAGTATAATTTTCTTTTAATTCCACGGCGCCCTTTGCTAAGTTATCACCTTTGGCCATGTTGTTTACATAGATTACGTTATCTACATGTATAAAATATTCTACGTGTAGAATGTAGGCTATCGTTGTTTACGAGTAGATGCACATCACTGGACACAATACTCAACCTCACTTCACGCAGGGTCACACCAGTAGTTGCTGTCTTGCAGGCCAACGTAGCTATGGCGTCTGGACCTATGGGGAGTATAATTCTCTGTATGGTTGGGTGTTGTCCTGTGTGTTGAGATCCCCTTTACCCCTTCACCTTCTAACATTGCTAAGGAGTCATTAAAGACATATGTTGATTTTAGACACGGTAAGGAGTTGAGGCCCCGAATAATGCGACTGGTGCAAATAGCCTGTGACGAAGCAGTTGACAGTTGACAGTTGAATTTTCTTGAAGTTTTTCTGTAGAAGCATCGTTTCCTTGACTCCCATCTGTTTTATAGTTGTAGTAGTGGCGTAGTGCGATGAATTGGTTTCTGTTACCTCTGCAACTGTCGCTCGAGGTTCGGTCTGTGATGGCAGTTCAGTTGCGAACTAAGTGTTGTGGTCCTCAAAAGGGCCGACAGAATTTTGGTCCTCAAAAGGGCCGTCAGAATTTTGGTCCTAAAAAGGGCCTATCATTAGTTATTGGTCCTGAAAGGGCCGTTTTGCTATGACATTTCGTGTTATATCTGTGTTGTTGTTGGTTGTCTGTTTAGAATATTTCTGTGACGAACTCGACGAGTGCCTGGAGGACTGCGACTGTTCTATCTGATTCGTTCTTCGTCTTTTCTATCTCGTCTTTCGCCGTTCTGATGAGCGTTCTTATTTTCTGGTCTTGCAGTTTTGCCAGTATCCATTTGATGATTTCATTTGTCTCTTTTTGCTCTTCGGTTGGAACATGAAGTGTCTGGCGACGAAGCAACCACAGTTTTAATTTAAAGCAATCTCCCACGTGGATCGCTCCCAGAGAAGCACGGTTTTTCCAACTTATTTTTTTAAAAAATATTAGCAAGTCTTTTCATAAAGATGTGTAAAATACTACGAAGAAAAAAATATAAATTTTACTATGAAATAAACGTCATTACTTAGTAGAAAATAAAAATAGTACATTTGGGCTCCAGGATTCAGCAGATGAACGACATCTATCATTGATTATTAAAGTTCTTTTGAAAAGGACACGGGATGCAGAAGGAAATTATAGGCATATAAGGAAAACATCATTTCATATTCTTTATCAGCAGATGACAGAGAAATGCAGTTAATTATCGTGCGTTGGAAGATCTTGAGCGTGTAATCAATTCAAAGCACCATTTCACACTGACAGTTCCCCCATAGACCAGCGGCGCCCATGGGAAAACCCAATTCCCATTGATTCCGAAATCCGCATTTCATCCGCCATAAAGAAAACTCGAGAGAAAAAATGAGGGTCATGAATTGAGATCTCTGCCAATAGATGGCAACACTTGGCGCTCTTGACCTTTCGTTCATCTGAATCGAAATTGAATCCCGGTCGTTTTCCATCAAGCTCCTTTCGTCTTTGCCTACCGTGGAGAAAATCTCCCGCTCTTAATTCACGGAATCCCTCTCTATCTCTTTACCAGATGTTTTCGAAGGTCATAATTTCCCACGATGCTCTGCGCGAGACCTTTAAGGTTCAAGGAGGATGCTCCTAATGGAATATTCCATACCCGAGGTCCGGTGAGAGAAAATGAGTTCTGCTTTTGTAAATCCGAGAGCTTTGGTTATTGCATGCAATCGAATACACCATCCTTTGAGATACCTCGCTTCCTCTATGGACCACTAAACCATTATTAGGTAAGATATTGCATGTTATGGAACACTTTTTACTCGATACTCATATGCTTTGAGCTATAGGTAGGTGTTCTGAGGGTTAAGCAAGGGTTTACTGGTATTTGAAATCTCATTTCATGCTTTCTCAGTCTTTTCAAGCACTTCACACAATTATCCTTTTATTTTTTTTTTTACCAATAACTGTTCCTAGTACAATATAATGTTAGAAGATGCTGTGAAATGTACAGTATTCTACAACTAAAATTTAACAATCCGCTTGTTAATTTGGAAAAAGGGAAACTTTAGTGTAAATATGATGTAATATATCTTGCGAACAATTGTTCAAGTAGTTACAGGCCCTGGCGTAACCGAGAAACATGCGATTTAGACATTTGAATGTCGCCATCTTGAATCCAATATGGCGGCTAAGCGATGAAGAAGCGAGTCATGTTACCAAAGTTTTCTGCATACATAAACTGGTACAAACGTAATCCAATTACGAAATTGTTGTTTTTCTGATTTTTATTGTATTTTTTATTATCTATGTTGCCCATGTAGTTGTAGAATGCAATATAATACATAATAAGAATAGTAGTAGGCTAAGTAAATATGTACAAATCTAAAGCAACATGTAAATGTGTGTTTTCTGATGATACAAATATTGCACTTGTCGTCATAAGTTTCGTACCCCGTACGGAAATCTACATTACAGATTCTCGCGTCATCTATGGACGAACTGATAATTTATAGATCTTTATTCTTCAGCATCAAAGCTGAAGAAAAAGTTATTACATATTTTTTTCTATTTATTGAGTTTTCCATTGAACAGCGCGTCAAATGGTCTGCTCTCAATCTCACCACCAAAGTTCTCAAGTTCAAATCCCGGCCTGTGTTCTTTAAACCAAATGTGGCAGAAATGTGACGCTAAATAATGAAAACGAATAACATATAGTATGGTCTGGGAGCATTATGTTTAATGCCCATCAAACATCCCGGGGGAGGGAAAATGTCATAGGAAACGAATTATAATAATAACAAAAACAATACTAATAGTTTAAAATTGCCCTTATCTCTAATACGTAGTTAAATTGAGTGTAAATTTCGATAAGTCTCAGAAAACTGTTGACTGACTAACCGTTAAAATAACTGTAAGAAAATTGTAACAATAGAAGCTTACATTCCCACATCCATGCCGATCTACACGTGTCCATTCTTGAGTATCAATCACTAATGCTCGTCTACGTGTAAACAACGATAGTCTACACGTGGACTATTTTATACACGTAGATAACGTAATCTATGTAAACAACATGACAAAAGATGAAAACTTTGATAAGGGCACTGTAGAAGTAGAACAAAATTATACTGCGTATCAGTTGCTAATGTGTGAGAAAAACCTTTCATACCCTTTCTTTTAATTTCGAACAATTTCTCATCTAGGAATAAAGCCTAACGTAGGAAATATTTTAGTGTTTTCTGAGAAAAGGACTACTTTTGCCTCACGACTGCCATCTGTTGTCTTTTTTTGCATACGATTTATTTTCTTTCGAAGTTGGTAGAAGAGGAGAGAAATTTTGTTGTAAAGAAGATTTTTGTCAGTTCGTTACGAACAAATATAATTGAAAATGATACTTTCCTTTCATGAAAGCCTTCAAAATTATTTCTAATGTACTTTAGATTGTCTACGTAGTCTATGTAAACTACAACCACGTGTAATCTACGCGTAGATTACGTGTATACAACGCACGTAGAAGTAAACTTATTGTGTACGGCACATCAGTTGTTTCAATGAATGAAATGTTATTGTATATTCAAAATTAACGATAATTTAAATTCGTTCATTATTTTGACTTTTAATTATAAAGAGGACTGAAAGAATGCTTATTATTGCAAAAGGAACAGAAAAAGTACATTATACGTTAAATTAAAGTCAGTGATGTGCGTCTACGCGTAAACAACGATAGTCTACATTCTACACGTAGACTATTTTATACACGTAGAATAGGTAATCTATGTAAACAACATGGCGAAAGGTGATAACTTAACAAAGGGCGCCGTGGAATTAAAAGAAAATTATACTGCGTATCAGTTGCTGATGTGTGAAGAGAACTTTTCATACTCTTTCTTCCAAATTCGAACAATTTCTCACCTAGGAAGAAACCTAATATAAGAAATATTCTAGTGTTTTATGGGGAAAAGACTAATGTTGCCTCATGACTGCCATCTGTTGTTTTTCTTGCATACTATTTATCTTCTTCCTTAGTTGATAATAGAAGAGATGAGAAATTTTGTTGTAAATAGGATTCTTTTCAGTTCGTTAGAAACAAATATAGTTGAAAATGTCACTTTCTTCTCATGAAAGCCTTGAAAATTAATTTTAATGCACTTTAGATTGTCTACGTAGTCTATGTAAACTACAACCCTATGTAATCTACGCGTAGATTACGTGTAGACAACGCATGTAGACGTAAACTTATAGTCTACGGCACATCACTGATTAAAGTGAATGAAAAAAGCCAAAGTGAACGTGGTTGCCAATTTTTAGTTATTGTCTGAACGCTGTGCCACGTTGTTGAATTTTTCGGGGGGACTTTTCATTTTCCGGGGAGATCCCCTCCCGCCGAGCCAACCCTTGAATTCATCACTGGTGCTCATTCCCTTGTGCCAAAATCTAAGGGTATAACAGGTTCGTTTTCCAGTGAAGGCACATTGCACAGTGATTCGGATCCAACTTTAAACCGTCCCGATTAGCCTATCCGAACATAAAATGGACATAAAACTTTGCCTTTCGGTTTAGAAGATATCGTTTAATTATTCGTATGAAACAAGAGCACTCATCTCGTCGGAAAATTGACATAGTCGAAAAGTACGTAGAACGTTCCTCATTTTCATAACAATGAAAATCCTATAATACGTGTCAGTATTACATCCCTGTCCCCGCAGTATATCCCAAAGCAAGTTTGGCGTGTTAATCTCCCACGAAAACACTCCACAATACCCACACCCTAATAAAAACAGGAAAAAAAAGGATATGACGCTGGCAACACTGCTCATTATCCACCATGATGGTGCATCACGCTTCATACAAAAACACAAAACTTTTTAATGACAACACTTCTGTAGCTTTCAAAACCGCGCACAGGGCATGTTATCCAACCGTGTGCTCTCATGCACATGACGTCATCTCGATCGACACCCACGCATTTAATAAACAGCATACGGCCATCCATTACCTGTAGCCATACATTGTATGAAAGCAGGGAGTTCCCCATGTTCAGCTGGGTGATTACCATATTACACCTGGCAATATTGACCCGCGGGATCTGAGTTTGTGAATGATTATAATAATGAGCGATCATCTCTCTATAACACGTATGTTACTGCCAACCGATGTAATTTTCTGATAAGGGTAGACGTGAGCATAATACAGCTTAGGTGGTAAAAAGTAAAGTGCTCCTCTGTGCTACGCACCACGACATGATGGCGTATGGGGGGGGGGTTAGGGCCACACACTTTCTTGATCACGGCCGAAGGTGGGGGTGATGTGATCATCACCACGCCCCTGGCAGCCTTTATCCCCCTCAGAGTATCCTCCAGGCACCCACTTTATAAGCTGAGTGGGCGCCGGAGCCGCTTGAACAGGTGAAAAAAATTCAGGTTCTCCCCGCCGGAGATCGAACCCGGGTCTCTCGCATGATAGTCAGACGCCCTAACGACTTTTTTTTCCTAAAACGAAAGCCCCTATGCGGCAGCTTTCCCCATCACACTTCTTTAACTCACATCACATGTTTCACTCAATTCTCCGTTTCATTTATTTCAAGACAAACAACACAAACACCCAAGTCCGAGCCGGGATTCGAACCCGGAACCTCAACGACTGAGCTACCGCGGTTTAGGGGGTTAGGAAAATTATGGAACAAGTCTGTCTGTCCGTGTAGAATATCATTGTTGTTGTTGTTCCAGTTAGTTTAAACTCCACTTTATGCACATGAAAGGCTAATCGGGACTGAACCTAGAGTTTAAACAGGGATGCGAGCCACTTTGTACATCCACCGGGTGTCTAACCCAGAAACTCTTAATTACAAGACGACGACGTTTCCACTACGCCAACGGCACCGTATGTGTAACTTGGCCTTGACAACGGGGGGCACTTGCCCCCCCACCAATTTTCAGGTTTATTAAAATTTATAACTTAGGGGACCTGCACACAGATAACTAAATGCATCATATCGATTGATGCACTAAAGTGTGTTTTGTAGCTTCTTCAAAGAATCAGATTCACATTTGATGCATTTGGGTGCATTTTTGTATGTCGTGAAAGAAACACCAAAGTGCATCATTTGATTCAAGTGAGGATTTATTTCAGTCGAGGTGCACTTTAATGCATCAGTTGATACGTTTTGATGCACCATATGCACGTTAAAATGGCTTGTTTAATAACCAGCATGCATCTTTTTTGATGATGCACTTAAACGTTTCGTCTGAGCTACATAAAGTCCGTAGCTAAGACCGAACGTTTAAGTACATCATCCAAAAAGATGCAGAAAGGTGCATCAACTGATGCATTAAAGTGCATCTCGACTGAAGGAAATCCTCACTTGAATCAAATGATGCACTTTGGTTTTCCTTTCACGACAGACAAAAATGCACCAAAATGCATCAAATGTGAATGTGATTCTTTGAATAAGCTACAATACACACTTTAGTGCATCAATCGATGCATTATGCTGCATTAATCCATATGATGCATTTAGTTCTCTGTGTTTGAGGAGCAAATTAATAAAGAGTAATATTTGTGATTTCGCAAACGTCACAGTTATTTACCAAATAATCCTTGACGCTGTTTTTATGGGATGCAAACCTTTCGAGTCTCTTCCTCCAAAGTAAAGCCTCAGACTTGATTCTACCCACTCAAAAATAGGTCCGAAGTTACGCCCATGATGGACCCTGATGTTGTTTAAAGTTGCTTCTTTGTACTGTTTGGCTAACCGCGATGGAACACATCAGATGTTATAGACGGATGACTGGTCACAAATGCAATCTATATGGACGAAACACTACGTAATGTTATATAAAAAACAAAAAAACAAGTTTTTTTTTTCCCGATGGAGTAGTGGTAACGGTCGGCCTCCGCGGCGGAGAGGTTAACACTGCGTGCTACGACACCAGGGGTACCGTGTTCGAATCCTGGCGCCTGGACATGGTGGGTGTTCTTTGTGAGTGTCCCTTCATCAATGTGATTACATCACTACTCATCCTCATCTTCGCGAAATTGGCAGAAAGCGACGATAAATAACCTAACGAAATCGATCAATCAAGATGCAGTAGCCTTGTAATCAAGGGGTTCAATGTTCGATTCACTATGAAGGCACAGTGACCCGAATCCAGCTTTCGGAGCGAATTTACAATGCCGGAAATATCTTCAATTGCTTTCAAATTCGGCATACTCACTAATTTTGGCCTCGTAATTACGCATCTGCAGCTATAATTTGGCGGTCACGTATAGAAATTGCAAAATAAGTCGAAAAAAGTGGGTCCGTGAACGGAGTAAACACTCTTGATTTACGTATGAAGAAAACAACTATGGTTTGCAATGATTAGCTTTTTAAAACTATGTTTATGATGACCCTTAATTTTAACTATGCTCGCCTAACCTAACCTAACCTTACCGTGAATGGTTCGTGGGCAAACATGTTTTCCACCTTTACGCAAGCCGCCATTTTCTCACATGCAACGGGTCTCACTTATTGCACAACACTTGAGCAACGTTGTGTTATGACTACGTCAGGTAACAAGCAGTGATGTGCCGTAGACTATAAGTTTATGTCTACATGCGTCGTCTACACGTAATCTACGCGTAGATTACATTGGGTTGTAGTTTACATAGACTACGTAGGCAATCTAAAGTGCATTAAAATTAATTTTCAAGGGTTTAATGAAAGTAAAGTGACATTTTCAACTATATTGGTTCCTAACTTAATAAAAAGAATCCTATTTACAACAAATTTCTATTCTTTTCTATTATCAACTATGAAAAAATATAAATAGTATGCAAAAACAACAACAGATGGCAGTCGTGAGGCAAAAGTGGTCTTTTCCCCCATAAAACACTAGAATATTTCCTATATTAGGTTTCTTCCTAGGTGAGAAATTGTTCGAATTTGGAAGGAAGAGTATGAAAATTTCTTCTCACACATCCCCAACTGATACACAGTAAAATTTTCTTCTAATTCCACGGCGCTCTTTGCTAAGTTATCACCTTTCGGCATGTTGATTACATAGATTACGTAAACTAAGTGAATAAAATAGTCTATGTATAGAATGTAGACTATCGTTGTTTACGCGTAGGCGCACATCACTGTTAGCAAGACGTCTTAATATCAGAAAACATGGTTTCCATGTTAGTATACGGTAATTGACAAGCTTATTTTGCAATTTCTAGACATGACCGCCAATTTTTAACTGCAGATTCGTGATTACGAGGCCAAAATTAGTGAGTATGACGAATTTGAAAGCAGTTGGAGTTACTTCCGGTATTGTAAATTCATACCCAGCTTTCAACTGCGGGTCAAGGTCCCGATTAGCCTATTCGAGAATAAAGTGTACTTGGAAGAAATGAACGAGCTTTGCGAAGGAAGATATTCGTTTCCGTACTATCACGAGTTGCAAATACGTGTCTCCTCGATCTCAATCTAGAGTTGCAAATGCCTGTCTCTTTCTCGGTTTCAGGGCCTCCCCGATGGCGCAGTGGTAGCGTCGTCGCCTTGCAATCAAAGGGTCCCGGGTTCGATATCCGAGTGGAACGCAACTCGTTCTCTGTTTTATATATCGACTCGCGTACTTTCCACGTCTTGTACGCTCGCATGCGTGACCTTCGGCCACGTTGTGGGCGTAATCGTATTATAGATGCATGTTGTATTGGATGAAGGGGAACAAGTGTATAAGTTCGCCAACTTGAAAAGTTTCGAAAGTTACTTTATGTGTGTATGGGCTCTAATAAGGTACAAATAATCAAAAGAGTATTGTCTAATTTCTTAATAATAAACTGAGTAAGTAATAACCGTTTCAAGATAATTAGTTGGATGTTTTTGCACAAACGAATTCAATAGCGACACTAAACTGAAAATGCAATATTAACGTCTTTTGTCATTTTCACATTTTTGAACGTAATTGGATAATAACTGTTTTCCGTCATTCCCCCAAAATTCCTACCTTGCGTCTGTAATAAATTCTGACGCTCGTATTTTGAAATACGAAATGTCTAGTATAATTCACTTACAGTAGTTTTCGGGGTGGAAATAAACTGCCTTTAAGTTCCCTAGCAACATTCGTTTCCATGGTGAACAACAAGCACGGCAAGCTGTTAATAATTCTTTGTTATTATGCATCTAAATATTTAGTTAAAACAACCGCGATGTAGATAATATTTTCGCATTGAGTTTACCAGTATATACGTAATTGTATCTGGGCTGAAACTACTTATTATGTAGATGTCACCCTTGTTTGAGCCACCTTTTCAAAGCCAGGAGTTGATTCATCTGTGTGTTGTAGATCTGTGAGAAATATAATGTATCTCGACAATTAAGAATTGAAGGAAACAATGTGTGCTGCAAAAAATGTCCGTCGCAACGGTTGCTAAGGACGTGAAAGAAGGGCATTTTCACCCTTAAAAAAGGGCTAATTGAGCGATTTTTTAATTTTCTAGGCCTTTTGGGACGATATCATGGTGGGTCGTAATCGGGCATTTTTCGCCTCCGGGGCTTCCTCCATGGAGAACACTCATGTACGTTCGTGGAATTTTGTTTTAAAGGCCGTTCGACGTACACGTGTACGTCCTGCACGGTTGACGTCAAACTGCTGTTAGATGCCATCTATTGGCAGTAGACATAAACTGATCTGAAAAGTGTTCGTCTTTACTGCCATCTACAGGGAAATAAGAAAACTACTTGCAAAACGTTTTTGTCAGTCAAGCGTCGACATTGGCTGGGTTGGCCAAACTGGTAAGCGATGTGGAAGACCAAATTGCAAAATTTCGACAATGAGACTCCCCTATAAATGTATAGTAATTTTTCAAGTTGTTTGTAATAATAAGTGTTAGTTATCGTCATTTTTAAAGTGTTAGTGTAATGAAAATTGTGTTAAGAGTGAAAATGTTACTTTCAAATATTATAGTCATGAGCACAATGCATCTAGAATGCATGCAAAATGAATGAATCAAAATAATACATTTAGATTTCAAGCGATTAAAACCGCTTGACGTTCAGGAGGCTGGAAATTTAAATCTTGGGCAGTTAAACGATTCCGTGGACGAGACGAACGTGGGCGAAGCGCACAAGGGAAGTTCGGTGGGTCAGGTCGTGTATAACTAACTTGTACAAGCGGCCTGGTGGCCTTGTCAATTGGCATGCTATAGACTTAAAATTATGGCACCATATTTAAAAACGTGTCGTGTCGCACAATGTGTCATAAGCAATTACAAAATGACATCATTTGCAGAGATAACCCTTATTCTAGCTTCGTAATATACGCCAGTGTACGTAAGCATTTCATCAAATCTCCTTCCTAGTACTCCGTATTCGTTGGTCAACTGTTATCTACAATTTCTTCTTTTTGCAGGCCCAGCTCCAATGCCGTGACATGTACATTGGTTTCTTCGGCGTCTTGTTTTAATTTTTGAATGAGGAAGTATACATTTGGATGTGGATTAACCTAACCTAACCAAACCTAACCTAACCTAACCTAACCAAATCCATTAATCAGTCAATAACAATATTGTTTCTATACTATAATTATAATAATAATACTAATAGCACTATTACCTCGTCGCTCGTTCTTTGATACACCTCC
Organism: Lepisma saccharinum; assembly: GCF_977018435.1. NCBI lineage: Eukaryota > Metazoa > Arthropoda > Insecta > Zygentoma > Lepismatidae > Lepisma > Lepisma saccharinum. The sequence continues at coordinate 13,388,113 of NC_139248.1, read as the reverse complement.
AGTGTCGGATGTTCTCGCCCGTCCTAAAAAGCCGGTACCGATATCCATCCAGTATGAGGGAAGGTTTGCAGTTTCTAGTCTCGATAACTTCCATTACACACGTGACTAAATCATACGAGATTCACTCTTCTAACACACTTGACAACTCCTACAACCCTCCACTCTACTATCTAAGTCATACGACAGGTTCCGCGAACCGGAAGTTAGGTGCAGTCAAGGCCACGAAGGCAGGTGCGCTTCAACCACTGTGCGCTTCGACCAAGGCACCAGTAAAACACGCTTAAGCTATGTACAAAATTATGAGATAGCAGGGTCATATACAGAGCATTCCCTGGCATTCGCTACGAGACTCGGCGGAAAGCGGCCCGGCGTCAGCGCTTGTCTTTCCCGGTGAACGGGGTCCGAGACAGTCGCACGCTACAGTCTGTTTTTCTCGCTCTCCCTGCCTTCGCTCTCTTTCCCTTTCTGTTGACGTTGCAGACTGACGCCAGTATAATCCTCCCTTGGAAGTTGTGTTGTGTCGCGTCCGTGTGTTGAAGATTGTGGCTTAATATGGCACCACAAAAGTTTACATTACAACAAAGGATTTATCTTGTCGAGTGTTACTTCGGAATGAGGAAATGTGGAGAAGTGGGACGACGTTTTGCAACTAAATTTCCTTGTGTTCCCGGTCCACATAGGACCACTATATTAAACCTCGTAAAAAAGTTTAGAGTAACAGGGTCAGTTCTGAATAAAAGTGGAAAGAAAAATGGGGAAATCTTAAAAATAAAGTATACGAAGACAATCCGCACACCATCCTTGAGTTAAAAGAGAGTATTGTACGAGAAATCGGGAGAATTACAGTAGACGAACTTGCACTTGTAAATGCCAATTTCCTTCGGAGATGCCAGGAATGTGTTGCAGCAGAGGGACATCATTTTCAACACCTCCTGTAGTCAAGGTTAGTACACAATATGAAAACTGTAATTTCAATAACCGACTCTAGCGGCTGTCGCGGACCCCGTTCACCGGGAAAGACAACCTCTGATGCCGGGTCGCTTGCCGCCGAGTCTCGTAGCGAATGTCAGGGAATGCTCTCTTTATTTGGTCGAGTTTATTATGTACGTTACACTTCTAATTTCCTTAAATCCGTAAAAAGTTTTGACTTCGAAACATGTTACACAGTTGACAGTCTCGTCCAGATTTTATTTTTTTAACAAATCTTTACTACTTTCATGTCTAAGAAATATGCATGTTCTGTACGTTTCAGTTGAATGCAACAATGTACACGACAGAAAAATACAATATTAAGGTAAAGTATGTAGATTGGTATAATATTTCCACACAGAACTCTCAAAATCCACTATTTTGCAACGAAATTTAACAAGTGAAAATAGTTAATTACAGTCATACATATTGTGTGACATCTGACGTTATCCTCATCATAGTTCTAATTTCATGGCCTGATATATGTGAGGAAATACCTATTTGACTGTTTGGGAGATATAAAAACACATATTAAGTCTGAAAGTCTATTATTGTATACATGATTAAGTTTAATTGGCGAACGTACACTGTGAGGCGGAAAGTGCTAACATTTCAAACACTACTCCCTTAGAATATATATGTTGGTATTAGTAATTAGTATTGTACACATTCCTTCACTAAATGCAGGAAAAACATGTAACAATTTTCACTTTTTGCACATCTTTACCCTTTTTCCGTTCCGAAATTATAAAACATAGATCAGACATATTGTGCATAAAATACATAAATTGAAACACTTTGCAATCGTGTCAAGCAACCATATAACGGTACGGCCATATTGTTTTACAAGTACAGTTAATATTTATTCCCAATTCGTTAGTTGGGTTCCGTTGATTAATGATTAAAAATTGTGAAAAAATGGTATTGAAATGTGAAAGGAGTTAAATGTTAGTATTATGTAATATATTCTTTACTTTATATTATATACCTTATATTTCTCGGTGGCCGCGGTGGCTCAGTCGGTAACGCGTCTGACTACCATGCTCAAGGTCCCGGGTTCGATCCCCGGCCGGTTCAAATCCGGGAACTTTTCTAACGGTGGAAGCGGCCCCGGCGCCTACCCAGCGTCGAATAACATGGGTACCTGGGGGAAACCCTGGGGGGTAAAGGCGGTCAGGGGCGTGATGCTGATCACATCACCCCCACTCACGACCGGATCAAGAAAGTGTGGGGCGTTACCCCCACACCCCCTATACGCCTTCATGGCGTGGTGCTATGCACAGGGGAACACTTTACCTTTTTTACTTTATATTTCTCGACTTGCACAGTACATATGTTCTTATTGGAAAACAGAGTTTGTTTAATATATACGCACTTTTGCAATTGTATTAAGGGTCTGTGGCAAATATTAACTTTGATGTTGATAAAGAAAAAGAAAATATCGCGAATGCAAATGAGAGAGCCTAGCTTCTTCACATCGTCATTCATCTTCATCTTCGGCTTCATCACATCAATAATCTTCATCTTCGGCTTCATCACATCGTCATTCATCTTCATCTTCGCGATTTTCCAAAAGTGGTAGAAAAGCGAAGCATAATGACCCAAATAAATTAATAAACAATATAGATTCATACCCCCAGCAATTCTTTTTCACTTTTTAGCGGGGTTACGGAGAGTCAAGGGTATCGCAAAGGGTCCTCAAGCACAATGTTGCACCCTCTCCCTCCGTGGTGCCATCTATGTTCTATTCTGGAATTTCATTTGAGAGATGTTGGTCAATGTTTCAAATTAGCACTCTTGATGTACAGGCTGATTCAAAAGTTCCTTAACACATTCAATAATATTTGAAGGAGTTAGGCTGGTTATAATTCGTCATGATAGAAACAGGTTAGGTCTGATGGGGACCATATTGGTATGTTCCAAGCGGACGTCCGCCATATTGATGGCCGCCATATTGAATTCAACTCAAAATTTTTAAATGGGAAGGAGGTAATATGATACATCAAATCAGGCTAGAATTTCACGAGAAATGCAATGGTGAAGGTTATGTTCAACCTATCCTTAATCAGGAAAAAGTTACGATTGCAACATGATTCTCTCATTTTCTAGGTGTGAGAAAACAGTTCCAGAATGCTCCTAACGTGTCTGTGGAGCCAGCCAAACTTCTTTAAATTGTTCAAAATCTTCACAGAGACAGAATGTTGTTCCTGGCTAACAACCAATCGGATTCCTTTTCGATTCCTCTGTCTCCGAAGAACCACTTAACGTCTAACTTCTCGCCAGGGACAAGACAAGCGAAATGCCCATGTCTCCAAGAAGGTAACGAATCGTCTCACAACTCAATGTCCAAAGCCTTCGAGCTAACGTTCATCGGATTCCTGGAGGCTTTCTGTGTCCTTGTCTGGAATGGGGAGGAGTTCTTCGTGGTTGTCACAGTCCCCCCTTCCCCCAAGAGGACGAGAGGAAGAAGGGTCGGCAAGGAAAAAGCGTCCTCGATCACCCAAAGGGCAGTTCGATGGAAGAAAACTGCTCTTTAATCCCTGTTTACCTCTCCAATTACATCCAAGAGAATCGAACTCGCATCCAGAACTGGAGAAGATAAAGAAGAGGACCGCGGACTCCACTTCTATTTTCATTCACCACAATTAAGCCGTTAACACTCAGGCGAGTCACTAAATTAAAAATTTAAACTCTTTTCTTTTACCGAAAAAAAAAGAAAGCGCGGCAAGAAAATGTCTAGATTTTGTTTCAGCTTTTATACCCTTTTCATTGCCCTACGCACAAGGCATTGAAATTCCTAAAGAGAAAGAAAAGGGATTCAAGGACTTTGTAATAAAAAGGACATGAAGAAGACGCGGTGCACTTGAAAGTAGTACAATGCAGGCCTTGAGAAGGTAAGTACCGTGCATGATGAGAAATCTGACTCCTCATTGGTCCATTATGTCTAGACGTACCAATCGAAACCTTGGGAGTGTATTGTGTGTTCCCTTTATCCCCATTTTCATGTAATCATTAGTTTTCATAATTCAAGATTCGTTCATTATTTGATCTCTCTCTAAAATATGAACGATAGTGCTTATATGAATGTGCACTGAACAGAACAGTTTATGAGTAAATATTATAGTTCTGTTTACGTACAGGTATTCAAGTTATATCTGCTCGATTTTTTAAATGACGTGACATTCTCTTTAAGTTTAATAATCTCTATACTTTCAAATCCAGATATTTTGCTTTCGTCGTGCTTTCTTTTTGTTTCTTTGAAAGTTTCCCTCACCAATCCTCCGTCTCTTAAGACAAGGCCAATCCGGATCCTCTTACAACAGACCAGTAGGTTTTGTCCTGGTACAGTTCTCGCCACTGAGTGGTCTGTCGTATGCAAACCAGGGGGGACCACAGGGGACATTTTTTTAAGTTTACCTACCAATTCTACACATCTTCAGACAAAAATGGGGGGATCGTTTCGTTTGATTGATTTGAAATTAATTTTTAGTTATGGTTATTATGTAGTTTTTTCTACCTACCTGTGGATGATCTCTGTGATGGGGTTGAAATCAAACACCACCTCTTATGATTTGGAATCAGTTTGGAAGGTTGGGAAGTTCTGTTCGCATTATACGAGTATATACAAGGTTAGTCAAGCAGAGAAACTGTTAGGAATAAGGTTCAATACAGTAACAATGACGTTAGCCGGAGGAAATTATCAACAAGTTTGCTGCAACTTTGCAACGGATACGGACTGTTTCCAAATGTGTGTGTGTGGTGAAAAGATGGCGACTAAAACTACTGTTGTACGAGTGTTTCTTGTCGGTTACTTTCCCCACTTTAAATGTGGCAACCGGGTGTTCAAATTTCCCTCCCAAAGGTAACGGTGAGCTCTGGCTGGCAGAGAGCAAAGCACGTGTCAACTCCGCGCTACTCTCATTGGGTGAAAACACTCACGTGATAGCTTGCAATGTTGCCAACGGATGGCTTAGCTCTCAGAAGCAGGAACTACGTCAGGACAAACCGTCTGGCCAATAGATGTCACTGTTTGCTAGCTTAATATTTTATTCCTGTTCGATAACTTATTTATTCACTGAAATATTCTTCTCAACAGTTAAAAAACAACATGTAAATTGTCTTTAGTCGCATTCCTCAACAACTAAATATCTGATTCATATGGTATATTTGTCTTCTTTTTATTATTTAATAACCCACGAGTAATCATGTTCCCTTTATACTGAAAATTGGGCATAATTTTGCATCCTACGTTCTTGGTTACGGTTTGTCAAGAGGTTGTGTCGAGATTAAGTTGATGAAGGTGTTAATATATACAAGCGTGTCCACAATGAGACTCCAACATTTTGAAAGTCTATAACTTTTTCATTTTAAATTGTACAGCTGTGATTCCGGAAGCAGCAGAAGCAGAAACTCAAAAAGTTTATGTGGTAACGTTTTAGTGCGCGCAATAGCCGTAGTGGCGCTGCAGCAATCGATTGTTTGAAAATTGAGATTCCAAACGAGCGTGCACAGGTTGTGTGGTGGTGTGCAGAAACGAAATCACTTATTCAAGTGCAACGAAACTTTCGTCGTGTGTACAATAAGGATCCTCCGACATTCACGACTATAAAGAAGTGGTGTGATCAGTTTTTGGCGACCGGCAATGTTTTGAAAGGACACTGTGGTGGTAAACCCAGAATCCAGGAACAGGTTGTAGAAAATGTGCGGAGGTCATTCGAAAGGAGTCCACAGACGTCAGTAAGACAAGCAGCGAGAGAACTTGGTATGAAACGGTCGACAGTTCACACCGTTCTTCACTGCTTGTCTTACTGACATCTGTGGACGGACTCCTTTCGAATGAACCTGTGCACGCTCGTTTAGAATCTCCATTTTCAAACAATCGAGTGCTGCAGCGCCACTACGGCTATGGCGCGCGCTAAAACGTTACCACATAAACTTTTTGAGTTTCTGCTTATGCTGCTTCCGGAATCACAGCTGTACAATTTAAAATGAAAAAGTTATAGACTTTCAAAATGTTGGGGTCTCATTGTGGACACGCTGTATTATGTGTGTTTGTGTGTGTTAAGAGAGAAAGTGAGTGGCACTGGTTTCCGTGGTGGACTGGTTAGCGTCAGGCACTACGAAGCCAAAGGTTCCAGATATGAGCAGCGTGTGTTCCTGGCGAGAAATGGATGGCCTTGTGACTTAAATGTTGTTAATATTTCTGCCTGTATTATTATTTGCAGGGTATTTTCAGGCAGTGGAACACTCAAACTAACCTCTGTGTGTGTGTGTGTGTGTGTGTGTGTATAAAAAAACACAGACGGTACAATAGAATCCGATTATCGAGTGAAAGAGCTGTTGCATCAAGACTAAACGCCTTGGAGGAACAGAGAATGAAAATATTTCCATAAATTTCCGCTCTATTATTGCTCATATTACAAAAAGAGGGCGCATAAATTTAAGAAAAGCAAGAACTGACAAGGAATTGCTCGTTAAAGGAAACAAAGGCATATTCTTTGCTTCCGGACCACACCAAATACATCTGCTGCCCGAGAATTTACAGAAAAGAAAACAAGAAGGATAATCCAGTTTCCCATATTACCCGCCATTCATATTTCCCCAGTCTCAGACTAAAAAGAAAAGACTTAATTTCTGAAGTTCGACCATCTCGAACATCGGTGCCCTTCTTTTTAGGAGGGGGTAGTGAAGGGAGGGGAAGTTTCACAAAATGGCACTGCACTTCCCCTTGCCCTTGAAGCGTTTAACATTTGGCTAAGTTGAAAACCAGGTTTGGTCTTGTCGCCGTGTTGCACTGAAGGGTCGTGAAATTTAAGACAAGAATCCCAGTCGAGCCGAGGGGGGGGGGAGGAGTGGTAACGTCTTGCGCAATCTAGTTCATCAAGTACAAATTTTGGGCACCGGTCCAAATTGCACTACAGCGAAAAGCTTCTAGGCATCAAACTAATTACTTTTATTAGAACATCTTCTCAAGGTTCTTAGACAAGGAGGAGAAAGACAAAGCAAAAATAAGGAAGGCATTAAAAAGTAGACAGAGGATAACCAGTGGAATGAAAATGACTTAAAATGACCGGACCCCTCTCCGATTTTCTTCATATTTGACATACTTACTAATTGAGGCCTGCTATTGACGAATCTGAAGATAAAATTTGTCGGAAACGTCTAGAAATTGCAAAATAATTGCGAACCATTGACGCTAGCCCCACGAACCATTGTCACTAGCCCCACGAACCATTGACGTGTGGTTATGCTAGTTTCGGTTAGGTTAGGCAAACATAGTTAACATTTGGTATCGTGGTAGTATCAGGAATATATGTATAGGGTTTTTTTTTAGAGTGATAGAACTTTGAATTGAAATAAAACACATAAAAAAATAAGTTTGAAGCCAATTGTGTTTTTATTTGAAAGATAACTTTCTGACATTTACTTTTTGAAAATAATTTCCGGCATATGTCCACCACGACTATAGCTGTGATGACCCGGATTCGATCAGTCCAATTTTGAACCACTTTTTCAAGTAATTGGGGACGTATGTGTTGGCTTCCAAAGCGTCAATTGTTGCTGGTTTATCAGCATAAACCAGAGACTTTACATATCCCCAAAGAAAATAATCCAGTGGCGTTAGGTCACATGATCTTGGAGGCCAATTCACTGACAGCACCGATATTTCCGAAGTGCTCTATACGTTTGGCGAACAGAACATTGATTTTGGAAATATATTTCCACAATTTGTAAACGTTGTTGCGGCGTCAGTCTTTCCATGATCATTTGCCAATGCTCGCTGATATGAAATGACAAAACAACATGTCATCAAAACAAAACAAATGACAGCTATCCCTATCGAAAGTTCTATAACTCTTAAAAAAAACACCCTTTATTTGCTTGTGAAACAAAAAATTTCGCGAAAATCGACGGTTTCCATTCCGGAAACTAACGCCTTGAATTCGCTTATTTTGCAATTACTACACGTTTCCCGACAACTTTTAACTTCAGATTCGTGAATAGGAGGCCTCAATTAGTGCGTATGCCAAATATGAAGAAAATCGGAGAGGGGGTAATCTTAAGTCGTTCGAAAAATAGTAATAGAGGGATTATACATGCCACTGGTTTTTCCGGATTTATTTCGTGCTTTCATTTAAAATTTCGAGAGGGGGCTTTAGCTTCATCAGCCCCCTCTACGTACGCCAGTGGTGGTAGAGATAATTTTACATAATATATTATTTTAAGGTCGGTATTGTTGCTACATCCATTTTCGTCTTTTTCTTCTTCTAAGAGAACCAAACTCAACCAGGCTGACCTAACCACCACAGATTACTACCCCAAAAAGCTACCAGCCAATGAGAATGCTTGGAACAGTTGTAGCAGCAATCACTACGTTATTTTAAAGATATAACTTACATGTCATTAAATTACCTTATCTTGGATGATTTTAATGAGAATCATTAGATATACGGTTTATTATTGTGTTCATAGTGTTCTAAATATAACAGCCTTCCAAAATTGCTGTTTCATTATTTTGCACATTCGGAAGTGGAAATAATTTTCCTTTGTCCCGACAGGACATTGTAGAGGAAGCCTCTTTTATGGCGCGGTTGCCATTGTTGCTGCCAACAATAAAAGCCAGTTAACTAGACTTCGCTCTCGATGCAAAATTTCCCGGTGGCTATTTCAGTCCAATTCACGGACAGAATAATTGCGCTCTCTTGTCCGATAAACACCCACCCTGCACCAACAAGGTGTTCGCACACGACCTGGTAATGGATGGAAAATTGAAAGTTGTACCCAGAGGGACACCGGTAATCAAAGAATTGAATTTCCTCATTTAGCGACAAGTATAAAGCTGTTATCAACCCGGTTTCCGGTTAAGGTCTGTTACCTAATGATAGCAACGGTTTCTTTCATTGTTGTGGAGGCAACAGTGACGCAGCGCATACTTGAATTCAAATTATGCCTTGATAAGCAAGAATTGGATACTGCCAGAGAGACAGATAGGATTTGATTCTGGGAAAGGTTATATAATCAGGGAATATGTGTGAATACATATGTATGCGTGAAGTTGAAATTAGTTATATTTTGTATTATCTTTGCGTATCTTTGCATGTCGGCTTGAAAAATTCAGTTTTTATTTTCCATATTTGTACATATTTTAGGTTTTGGATCATATTTTACATATTTTCGTTATTTTTACATATTATTTCCATATTTCTACTTTTAAATGCTTCCTTTATCTTTGCTTTATCTTTCTCCTCTCTTTATGCAGTTGTACAAGTGGGTAGTCAATATCTTCGTTCTAGAAGGCGGGATACAAAATAAAATATTTCGTATAAGTATTTGTGGCTTTCACTGATTAAAATTGTACTCGAACACAAAATGGGTATCGAGGATCATTTTAACATATTTGCGTTTACATCTTTCCCATTATTTTTTACTTTCTAATTTATTTCCAT